>NC_134403.1:295547103-296147103 GCF_038048845.1 Mixophyes fleayi | reverse complement strand
AAGTTTACCTTGAAGGATGGAAATTGCACTAAAAGACTCTGAAAGCTTAGGGTACATGGCTGTACTATCTGGAACCTCAGGAGGCAAAGCAATACTCTCAGGATTCTCAAGGTGGTGAGCCTTCCTCTCATGAAAATCAGGGCACAGGGCAGTACTATCTGCAATCTAAGGGTAAAGAAAAGGCATCTCCCTAACCTCAGCATGCAGATTTGTCCTCTCTTGGAACTCAGAAAACAGGACAGTCTTCTCTTGAACCTCAGTGCGCAGTTAAGTCCTCTCTGGATCTTCAGAGAGCTGGGCAGCACACCTTGCAATCTCAGGGCAAAGGTCAGTCCTCTCTGGAACTTCAGACTGTTCTGTCCTAAGTCTCTGAGAGGACTGCCTTTTGAACGTCAAGGTGCCGGGAAGTCTCTCACCTCAGGATGCACATTGGTACTCTCTGGAACCTTATGATGGAAGGCTTTCCTCTCAGAAAACTCAAGGCACAGGGCAGTCATCTCTGGAACCTCTGGACTGATCTGCCCGAGGTCTCTGAGAGTACTGCCTTTGGAACTTTATGAGTCAGGACAGCTCCCTCTGGATAACAATAATGCAGTGAAATCCTCCATGGAAAATCAGGATGCAGGGCTGCCATTTCTGTGACCTCAGGGTGCCAGGCAGTCCTCTCTGGAACCTCTGGACTGGTATTTTGGAGGTCTCTGAGAGGACTGCCTCTGCAATTTCATGACTCTGGCCAGCATTCACTGGAACCTCATGATGAAATTAAATCCTACTTGGAATCTCAGGATGAAGAACTGTCAATTCTGTAACATCAGGGTGTCGGGCAGTCCTATGTGGAACCTCTAGACTGGTCTGCCAGATGTCTGTGAGAGGACTACTTCTGGAACTTCATGACTCAGACCATGGGGTAAATGTATCAATATGCAGGTTCTTCAACACCCGCGTGTTCAGCCTCTTCCGCGATTAAATTTCAAGCGGCACTGCATTGTAAAGGGAAGTTAACCCTTTACAATTCAGCGTCGCTTAAAATTTAATCGCGGAAGAGGCTGAACACGCGGGTGTTAAAGAACCCGCATATTGATACATTTACCCCCATATCTCTCTGGAATCTCAGGATGCGATCAAATTCTCCCTGGAATCTCAGGATGCAGGGCTGTCATTTCTGTGACCTCAGGGTGACAGGCAGTCATCTCTGGAACCTCTGGACTGATCTGCCCAAGGTCTCTGAGAGTACTGCCTCTGGAATTTCATGAGTCAGGACAGCTCCCTCTGGAACCTTACGATGCAGTGAAATCCTCCATGGAATCTCAGGATGCGATCAAATTCTCCCTGGATTCTCAGGATGCAGCGCTGTCATTTCTGTGACCTCAGGGTGAGAGGCAGTCATCTCTGGAACCTCTGGACTGATCTGCCCGAGGTCTCAGATACTGCCTCTGGAATTTCATAAATCAGGACAGCTCTCTCTGAAACCTTACGATGCCGTGAAATCCTCCATGGAATCTCAGGATGCAGGTCTGCCATTTTTGTGACCTCAGGGTGCCAGGCAGTCCTCTCTGGAACCTCTGGACTGGTCTTTCAGAGGTCTCTGAGAGGACTGCCTCTGCAATTTTATGACTCTGGCCAGCATTCACTGGATCCTCATGATGAAATTAAATCCTACTTGGAATCTCAGGATGAACAACTGTCAATTCTGTAACATCAGGGTGTCGGGCAGTCCTCTCTGGAACCTCTAGACTGGTCTGCCCGAGGTCTGTGAGAGGACTACATCTGGAACTTCAGGACTCAGACCAGGGGGTAAATGTATGAATGTCCTATTTCAGCAAGTCGCCGGAAATCGGCGACTTTGTAGTGAAAATTTAAAAGGGCGATGGCTTGTAAAGGCAAACTTGCATTTACAACCCATTGCCCCTTTAAATTTCACTGCAAAGTCGCCGATTTTCGTCGACTTGCAGAAATCAGACATTTATACATTTACCCCCAGATCTCTCTGGAATCTCATGATGCGATCAACTTCTCCCTGGAATCTCAGGATGCAGGGCTGTCATTTCTGTAACCTCAGGGTGTTGGGTTGTCCTCTCTGGAACCTCAAGATGCAGGACAAGATTCTCTGGAGAGCCAATGTAATGATCATGCACTTAACCCCAAGAAGAGGTTACACCCTGCCAATGCCCTCTGTACCTCTTCTTGGGGGCCAGGGGAGGCTATCAAACAAAAAAGGACCTACTACTAAATACAATATTGATTAATGATCCTCAGATAGTAGCATCAACAATTTAAAAATGCTTTATCAATTATTGAATTTAAAACATAGCATATATACCTTGGTGAATGGGAATGGCACTAATGAATTCTGGAACCTCAGGTCTCAGGTTTTTACTGTCTGGAACAAAGAAGGCAAGGCAGACCTCCCTGGAACCTCATGATGTAGTGCAGTCCACTCTAAGACATAGACACTGCTATGCCAGAGGTCACTGAGAGGACTGTCTCTGGAAAGTCATGATGCAGACCAGCCCTTTCAAGAACCTGATAATGTAGTCAAACCATCCTTGGACACTCAAGATGTAGGTGTGTCCTCTCTGGAACTTCAGGATGCAGGCAACCTCAAGATGCAAGGCAGGCCTCTCTGTAGAGCAATTGTATTGGAGCATTCCCATGCCCCCAAGAAGAGGTTCCTCCCTCCCAATGCCCTCTGTACCTCTTTTTTGGGGCAGGGAAGGCTCTCAAACATGAGAAACACGTAATTTTAATTATAACATTGACTAACTACATTCAAATATATGCATTGACAATTTTATAAATTTAAACGTAGCAAGTTTACCTTGAAGGATGGAAATTGCACTAAAGGATTCTGGAACTTTAGGGTACATGGCTGTACTATCTGGAACCTCATGAGGCAAGGCAATACTCTTAGGATTCTCAAAGTGGTGAGCCTTCCACTCATGAAAATCAGGGCACAGGGCAGTACTATCTGCAATCTAAGGGTAAAGAAAAGGCCTTTCCCTAACCTCAGCATGCAGATTTGTCCTCTCTTGAATCTCAGAAAACAGTACTCTCTGGATCTTCAGAGAGCTGGGCAGCACACCTTGCAATCTCAGGGCAAAGGTCAGTCCTCTCTGGAACCTTAGACTGTTCTGTCCTAAGTCTCTGAGAGGACTGCCTTTTGAACGTCATGATGCCGGGAAGTCTCTAACCTCAGGATGCACATTGGTACTCTCTGAAACCTCATGATGGAAGGCTTTCCTCTCTGAAAACTCAAGGGCAGTTATCTCTGGAACCTCTGGACTGATCTGCCGGAAGTCTCTGAGAGTACTGTCTCTGGAACTTCATGAGTCAGGACAGCTCCCTCTGGAACCTTACGATGCATTAAAATCCTCCATGGAATCTCAGGATGCAGGGATGTCATTTCTGTGACCTCAGGGTGCCAAGCAGTCCTCTTTGGAACCTCTGGACTGGTCTGCCCGAGGTCTCTGAGAAGACTGCCTCTGCAACTTCATGACTCTGGCCAGCATTCACTGGAACACAATGATGCAGTGAAATCCTGCATGGAATATCAGGATGCAGGGATGTCATTTCTGTAACCTCAGGGTGCCGAAGAGTACTCTCTGGTACCTCTGGACTGGTCTGCTCGAGGTCTCTGTGAGGACTGTCTCTGCAACTTCATGACTCTGGCCAGCATTCACTGGACCCTCATGATGAATTTAAATCCTACTTGGAATCTCAAGATGAAGAACTGTAAATTTTGTAGTCTCAGGGTGTCGGGCAGTCCTGTCTGGAACCTCTGGACTGGTCTGCCTGAGGTCTGTGAGAGGACTACATCTGGAACTTTATGACTCAGACCAGATCTCTCTGGAATCTCATGATGCGATCAACTTCTCCCTGGAATCTCAGGATGCAAGGCTGTCATTTCTGTAACCTCAGGGTGTTGGGCAGTCCTCTCTGGAACCTCAAGAGGCATGACAAGATTCTCTGGAGAGTCAATTTAATGATCATGCACTTAACCCCAAGAAGAGGTTACACCCTGCCAATGCCCTTTGTACCTATTCTTGGGGTCCAGGGGAGGCTATCAAACAAAAAAGGACCTACTACTAAATACAATATTGATTAATGAACCTCAAGTAGTAGCATCAACAATTCAAAAATGCTTTAACATTTATGGAATTTAAAACGTAGCATATATACCTTGGTGAATGGGAATGGCACTTATGAATTCTGGAACCTCAGGTCTCAGGTTTTTAATGTCTGGAACAAAGGAGGCAAGGCAGACCTCCCTGGAACCTCAGGATGTAGTGCAGTCCACTCTGGGACATAGGCACTGCCATGCCAGAGGTCACTGAGAGGACTGTCTCTGGAAAGTCATGATGCAGACCAGCCCTTTCAAGAACCTGATAATGTAGTCAAACCATCCTTGGACACTCAAGATACAGGTGTGTCCTCTCTGGAACTTCAGGATGCAGGCAACCTCAAGATGCAAGGCAGGCCTCTCTGTAGAGCCATGGTATTAGAGCATTCCCATGCCCCCAAGAAGAGGTTCCTCCCTCCCAATGCCCTCTGTACCTCTTTTTTGGGGCAGGGGAGGCTCTTAAACTTGAGAAACACGTAATTTTAATTATAACATTGACTACATTCAAATAGATGCATTGACAATTTTGTAGAGTTAAATGTAGCAAGTTTACCTTGAAGGATGGAAATTGCACTAAAAGACTCTGGAAGCTTAGGGTACATGGTTGTACTATCTAAAACCTCAGGAGGCAAAGCAATACTCTCAGGATTCTCAAGGTGGTGAGCCTTCCTCTCATGAAAATCAGGGCACAGGGCAGTACTATCTGCAATCTACGGGTAAAGAAACAGCATTTCCCTAACCTCAGCATGCAGATTTGTCCTCTCTTGAAACTCAGAAAACAGGACAGTCTTCTCTTGAACCTCTGTGCGCAATTAAGTATTTTCTGGATCTTCAGAGAGCTGGGCAGCACACCTTGCAATTTCAGGGCAAAGGTCAGTCCTCTCTGGAACTTCAGACTGTTCTGTCCTAAGTTTCTGAGAGGACTGCCATTTGAACGTCAAGATGCCGGGAAGTCTCTCACCTCAGGATGCACATTGGTACTCTCTGGAACCTTATGATGGAAGGCTTTCCTCTCTGAAAACTCAAGGCACAGGGCAGTCATCTCTGGAACCTCTGGACTGATCTGCCCGAGGTCTCTGAGAGTACTGTCTTTGGAACTTTATGAGTCAGGACAGCTCCCTCTAGAAAACAATAATGCAGTGAAATCCTCCATGGAAAATCAGGATGCAGGGCTGCCATTTTTGTGACCTCAGGGTGCCAGGCAGTCCTCTCTGGAACCTCTGGACTGCTCTTTTGGAGGTCTCTGAGAGGACTGCCTCTGCAATTTCATGACTCTGGCCAGCATTCACTGGAACTTCATGATGAAATTAAATCCTACTTGGAATCTCAGGATGAAGAACTGTCAATTCTGTAACATCAGGGTGTCGGGCAGTCCTCTCTGGAACCTCTAGACTGGTCTGCCCGAGGTCTGTGAAAGGACTACCTCTGGAAATTCAGGACTCAGACCAGAGGGTAAATGTATGAATGTCCTATTTCTGCAAGTCGCCGGAAATCGGCGACTTTGTAGTGAAAATTTAAAGGGGCGATGGCTTGTAAAGGCAAACTTGCAAAGTAGCATATATACCTTGGTGAATAGGAATGGCACTAATGAATTCTGGAACCTCAGGTCAAAGGTTTTTACTGTCTGGAACAAAGGAGGCAAGGCAGACCTCCCTGGAACCTCATGATGTAGTGCAGTCCACTCTGAGACATAGACACTGCCATGCCAGAGGTCACTGAGAGGACTGGCTCTGGAAAATCATGATGCAGACCAGCTCTTTCAAGAACCTGATAATGTAGTCAAACCATCCTTGGACACTCAAGATACAGGGCTGTTTTCTCTGGAACTTCAGGATACAGGCAACCTCAAGATGCAAGGCAGGCCTCTCTGTAGAGCCATGGTATGGAGCATTCCCATGCCCCCAAGAAGAGGTTCCTCCCTCCCAATGCCCTCTGTACCTCTTTTTTGGGGCATGGGAGGCTCTCAAACATGAAAAAAATGCATCATTTTAATTATAACATTGACTATCTACATTCAAATAGTTGCATTGACAATTTTGTAAATTTAAACGTAGCAAGTTTACCTTGAAGGATGGAAATTGCACTAAAAGACTCTGGAACCTTAGGGTGCATGGCTGTACTATCTGGAACCTCAGGAGGCAAAGCAATACTCTCAGGTTTCTCAAGGTGCTGAGCCTTCCTCTCATGAAAATCAGGGCACAGGGCAGTACTATCTGCAATCTAAGGGTAAAGAAAAGGCCTCTTCCTAACCTCAGGATGCAGATTTGTCCTCTCTTGGATCTCAGAAAACAGGACAGTCTTCTCTTGAACCTCAGTGCGCAGTTAAGTCCTCTCTGGATCTTCAGAGAGCTGGGCAGCACACCTTGCAATCTCAGGGCAAAGGTCAGTCCTCTCTGGAACCTCAGACTGTTCTGTCCTAAGTCTCTGAGAGGACTGCCTTTTGACCGTCATGATGCCAGGAAGTCCTCTCTCTCACCTCAGGATGCATATTGGTACTCTCTGGAACCTCATGAGGGAAGGCTTTCCTCTCTGAAAACTCAAGGCACAGGGCAGTCATCTCTGGAACCTCTGGACTGATGTGCCCGAGGTCTCTGAGAGTATTGCCTCTGGAACTTCATGAGTCAGGATAGCTCCCTCTGGAAAACATTGATGCAGTGAAATCCTCCATGGAATTTCAGGATGCAGGGATGTCATTTCTGTAACCTCTTGATGCCGAGCAGTACTCTCTGGTACCTCTGGACAGGTGTGCTGGAGGTCTCTGAGAAGACTGCCTCTGCAACTTCATGACTCTGGCCAGCATTCACTGGAACCTCATGATGAAATTAAATCCTCCTTGGAATCTCAGGATGATAACTGTCAATATTATAACATCAGGGTGCCGGGCAGTCCTCTTTGGAACCTCTGGACTGGTCTGCCCGATGTCTGTGAGAGGACTACCTCTGGAACTTCATGACTCAGACAATGGGGTAAATGTATCAATATGCGGGTTCTTCAACACCCGCGTGTTCAGCCTCTTCCGCGATTAAATTTCAGGCGGCGCTGCATTGTAAAGGGAAGTTAACCCTTTACAATGCAGCGCCGCTTAAAATTTAATCGCAGAAGAGGCTGAACACGCGGGTATTAAAGAACCCGCATATTGATACATTTACCCCCATATCTCTCTGGAATCTCAGGATGCGATCAAATTCTCCCTGGAATCTCAGGATGCAGGGCTGTCATTTCTATGACCTCAGGGTGACAGGCAGTCATCTCTGGAACCTCTGGACTGATCTGCCCAAGGTCTCTGAGAGTACTGTCTCAGGAATTTCATGAGTCAGGACAGCTCCCTCTGGAACCTTACGATGCAGTGAAATCCTCCATGGAATCTCAGGATGCGATCAAATTCTCCCTGGATTCTCAGGATGCAGGGCTGTCATTTTTGTGACCTCAGGGTGACAGGCAGTCATCTCTGGAACCTCTGGACTGATCTGCCCGAGGTCTCAGAGTACTGCCTCTGGAATTTCATAAATCAGGACAGCTCCCTCTGGAACCTTACGATGCAGTGAAATCCTCCATGGAATCTCAGGATGCAGGTCTGCCATTTCTGTGACCTCAGGGTGCCAGGCAGTCCTCTCTGGAACCTCTGGACTGGTCTTTCAGAGGTCTCTGAGAGGACTGCCTCTGCAACTTCATGACTCTGGCCAGCATTCACTGGATCCTCATGATGAAATTAAATCCTACTTGGAATCTCAGGATGAAGAACTGTCAATTCTGTAACATCAGGGTGTCGGGCAGTCCTCTCTGGAACCTCTGGACTGGTCTGCCCGAGGTCTGTGAGAGGACTACATCTGGAACTTTATGACTCAGACCAGATCTCTCTGGAATCTCATGATGCGATCAACTTCTCCCTGGAATCTCAGGATGCAAGGCTGTCATTTCTGTAACCTCAGGGTGTTGGGCAGTCCTCTCTGGAACCTCAAGAGGCAGGACAAGATTCTCTAGAGAGTCAATGTAATGATCATGCACTTAACCCCAAGAAGAGGTTACACCCTGCCAATGCCCTCTGTACCTATTCTTGGGGTCCAGGGGAGGCTATCAAGCAAAAAAGGACCTACTACTAAATACAATATTGATTAATGAACCTCAAATAGTAGCATCAACAATTCAAAAATGCTTTAACAATTATGGAATTTAAAACGTAGCATATATACCTTGTTGATTGGGAATGGCACTAATGAATTCTGGAACCTCAGGTCTCAGGTTTTTAATGTCTGGAACAAAGGAGGCAAGGCAGACCTCCCTGGAACCTCAGGATGTAGTGCAGTCCACTCTGGGACATAGGCACTGCCATGCCAGAGGTCACTGAGAGGACTGTCTCTGGAAAGTCATGATGCAGACCAGCCCTTTCAAGAACCTGATAATGTAGTCAAACCATCCTTGGACACTCAAGATGCAGGTGTGTCCTCTCTGGAACTTCAGGATGCAGGCAACCTCAAGATGCAAGGCAGGCCTCTCTGTAGAGCCATGGTATTGGAGCATTCCCATGCCCCCAAGAAGAGGTTCCTCCCTCCCAATGCCCTCTGTACCTCTTTTTTGGGGCAGGGGAGGCTCTCAAACATGAGAAACACGTAATTTTAATTATAACATTGACTACATTCAAATAGATGCATTGACAGTTTTGTAGATTTAAACATAGCAAGTTTACCTTGAAGGATGGAAATTGCACTAAAAGACTCTGGAAGCTTAGGGTACATGGCTGTACTATCTGGAACCTCAGGAGGCAAAGCAATACTCTCAGGATTCTCAAGGTGGTGAGCCTTCCTCTCATGAAAATCAGGGCACAGGGCAGTACTATCTGCAATCTCAGGGTAAAGAAAAGGCATCTCCCTAACCTCAGCATGCAGATTTGTCCTCTCTTGAAACTTAGAAAACAGGACAGTCTTCTCTTGAACCTCAGTGCGCAGTTAAGTCCTCTCTGGATCTTCAGAGAGCTGGGCAGCACACCTTGCAATCTCAGGGCAAAGGTCAGTCCTCTCTGGAACTTCAGACTATTCTGTCCTAAGTCTCTGAGAGGACTGCCTTTTGAACGTCAAGATGCCGGGAAGTCTCTCAACTCAGGATGCACATTGGTACTCTCTGGAACCTTATGATGAAAGGCTTTCCTCTCTGAAAACTCAAGGCACAGGGCAGTCATCTCTGGAACCTCTGGACTGGTCTTTCAGAGGTCTCTGAGAGGACTGCCTCTGCAACTTCATGACTCTGGCCAGCATTCACTGGATCCTCATGATGAAATTAAATCCTACTTGGAATCTCAGGATGAAGAACTGTCAATTCTGTAACATCAGGGTGTCGGGCAGTCCTCTCTGGAACCTCTGGACTGGTCTGCCCGAGGTCTGTGAGAGGACTACATCTGGAACTTTATGACTCAGACCAGATCTCTCTGGAATCTCATGATGCGATCAATTTCTCCCTGGAATCTCAGGATGCAAGGCTGTCATTTCTGTAACCTCAGGGTGTTGGGCAGTCCTCTCTGGAACCTCAAGAGGCAGGACAAGATTCTCTAGAGAGTCAATGTAATGATCATGCACTTAACCCCAAGAAGAGGTTACACCCTGCCAATGCCCTCTGTACCTATTCTTGGGGTCCAGGGGAGGCTATCAAGCAAAAAAGGACCTACTACTAATTACAATATTGATTAATGAACCTCAAATAGTAGCATCAACAATTCAAAAATGCTTTAACAATTATGGAATTTAAAACGTAGCATATATACCTTGTTGATTGGGAATGGCACTAATGAATTCTGGAACCTCAGGTCTCAGGTTTTTAATGTCTGGAACAAAGGAGGCAAGGCAGACCTCCCTGGAACCTCAGGATGTAGTGCAGTCCACTCTGGGACATAGGCACTGCCATGCCAGAGGTCACTGAGAGGACTGTCTCTGGAAAGTCATGATGCAGACCAGCCCTTTCAAGAACCTGATAATGTAGTCAAACCATCCTTGGACACTCAAGATGCAGGTGTGTCCTCTCTGGAACTTCAGGATGCAGGCAACCTCAAGATGCAAGGCAGGCCTCTCTGTAGAGCCATGGTATTGGAGCATTCCCATGCCCCCAAGAAGAGGTTCCTCCCTCCCAATGCCCTCTGTACCTCTTTTTTGGGGCAGGGGAGGCTCTCAAACATGAGAAACACGTAATTTTAATTATAACATTGACTACATTCAAATAGATGCATTGACAGTTTTGTAGATTTAAACATAGCAAGTTTACCTTGAAGGATGGAAATTGCACTAAAAGACTCTGGAAGCTTAGGGTACATGGCTGTACTATCTGGAACCTCAGGAGGCAAAGCAATACTCTCAGGATTCTCAAGGTGGTGAGCCTTCCTCTCATGAAAATCAGGGCACAGGGCAGTACTATCTGCAATCTAAGGGTAAAGAAAAGGCATCTCCCTAACCTCAGCATGCAGATTTGTCCTCTCTTGAAACTTAGAAAACAGGACAGTCTTCTCTTGAACCTCAGTGCGCAGTTAAGTCCTCTCTGGATCTTCAGAGAGCTGGGCAGCACACCTTGCAATCTCAGGGCAAAGGTCAGTCCTCTCTGGAACTTCAGACTATTCTGTCCTAAGTCTCTGAGAGGACTGCCTTTTGAACGTCAAGATGCCGGGAAGTCTCTCAACTCAGGATGCACATTGGTACTCTCTGGAACCTTATGATGAAAGGCTTTCCTCTCTGAAAACTCAAGGCACAGGGCAGTCATCTCTGGAACCTCTGGACTGATCTGCCCGAGGTCTCTGAGAGTACTGCCTCTGCAACTTCATGACTCTGGCCAGCATTCACTGGATCCTCATGATGAAATTAAATCCTACTTGGAATCTCAGGATGAAGAACTGTCAATTCTGTAACATCAGGGTGTCGGGCAGTCCTCTCTGGAACCTCTGGACTGGTCTGCCCGAGGTCTGTGAGAGGACTACATCTGGAACTTTATGACTCAGACCAGATCTCTCTGGAATCTCATGATGCGATCAACTTCTCCCTGGAATCTCAGGATGCAAGGCTGTCATTTCTGTAACCTCAGGGTGTTGGGCAGTCCTCTCTGTAACCTCAAGAGGCAGGACAAGATTCTCTAGAGAGTCAATGTAATGATCATGCACTTAACCCCAAGAAGAGGTTACACCCTGCCAATGCCCTCTGTACCTATTCTTGGGGTCCAGGGGAGGCTATCAAGCAAAAAAGGACCTACTACTAAATACAATATTGATTAATGAACCTCAAATAGTAGCATCAACAATTCAAAAATGCTTTAACAATTATGGAATTTAAAACGTAGCATATATACCTTGTTGATTGGGAATGGCACTAATGAATTCTGGAACCTCAGGTCTCAGGTTTTTAATGTCTGGAACAAAGGAGGCAAGGCAGACCTCCCTGGAACCTCAGGATGTAGTGCAGTCCACTCTGGGACATAGGCACTGCCATGCCAGAGGTCACTGAGAGGACTGTCTCTGGAAAGTCATGATGCAGACCAGCCCTTTCAAGAACCTGATAATGTAGTCAAACCATCCTTGGACACTCAAGATGCAGGTGTGTCCTCTCTGGAACTTCAGGATGCAGGCAACCTCAAGATGCAAGGCAGGCCTCTCTGTAGAGCCATGGTATTGGAGCATTCCCATGCCCCCAAGAAGAGGTTCCTCCCTCCCAATGCCCTCTGTACCTCTTTTTTGGGGCAGGGGAGGCTCTCAAACATGAGAAACACGTAATTTTAATTATAACATTGACTACATTCAAATAGATGCATTGACAGTTTTGTAGATTTAAACATAGCAAGTTTACCTTGAAGGATGGAAATTGCACTAAAAGACTCTGGAAGCTTAGGGTACATGGCTGTACTATCTGGAACCTCAGGAGGCAAAGCAATACTCTCAGGATTCTCAAGGTGGTGAGCCTTCCTCTCATGAAAATCAGGGCACAGGGCAGTACTATCTGCAATCTCAGGGTAAAGAAAAGGCATTTCCCTAACCTCAGCATGCAGATTTGTCCTCTCTTGAAACTTAGAAAACAGGACAGTCTTCTCTTGAACCTCAGTGCGCAGTTAAGTCCTCTCTGGATCTTCAGAGAGCTGGGCAGCACACCTTGCAATCTCAGGGCAAAGGTCAGTCCTCTCTGGAACTTCAGACTATTCTGTCCTAAGTCTCTGAGAGGACTGCCTTTTGAACGTCAAGATGCCGGGAAGTCTCTCAACTCAGGATGCACATTGGTACTCTCTGGAACCTTATGATGAAAGGCTTTCCTCTCTGAAAACTCAAGGCACAGGGCAGTCATCTCTGGAACCTCTGGACTGATCTGCCCGAGGTCTCTGAGAGTACTGCCTTTGGAACTTTATGAGTCAGGACAGCTCCCTCTGGAAAACAATAATGCAGTGAAATCCTCCATGGAAAATCAGGATGCAGGGCTGCCATTTCTGTGACCTCAGGGTGCCAGGCAGTCCTCTCTGGAACCTCTGGACTGGTATTTTTGAGGTCTCTGAGAGGACTGCCTCTGCAATTTCATGACTCTGGCCAGCATTCACTGGAACCTCATGACGAAATTAAATCCTAATTGGAATCTCAGGATGAAGAACTGTCAATTCTGTAACATCAGGGTGTCGGGCAGTCCTCTGTGGAACCTCTAGACTGGTCTGCCCGATGTCTGTGAGAGGACTACCTCTGGAACTTCATGACTCAGACCATGGGGTAAATGTATCAATATGCGGGTTCTTCAACACCCGTGTGTTCAGCCTCTTCCGCGATTAAATTTCAAGCGGCGCTGCATTGTAAAGGGAAGTTAACCCTTTACAATGCAGCGTCGCTTAAAATTTAATCGCGGAAGAGGCTGAACACGCGGGTGTTAAAGAACCCGCATATTGATACATTTACCCCCATATCTCTCTGGAATCTCAGGATGCGATCAAATTCTCCCTGGAATCTCAGGATGCAGGGCTGTCATTTCTGTGACCTCAGGGTGACAGGCAGTCATCTCTGGAACCTCTGGACTGATCTGCCCAAGGTCTCTGAGAGTACTGCCTCTGGAATTTCATGAGTCAGGACAGCTCCCTCTGGAACCTTACGATGCAGTGAAATCCTTCCATGGAATCTGAGGATGCGATCAAATTCTCCCTGGATTCTCAGGATGCAGGGCTGTCATTTCTGTGACCTCAGGGTGAGAGGCAGTCATCTCTGGAACCTCTGGACTGATCTGCCCGAGGTCTCAGATACTGCCTCTGGAATTTCATAAATCAGGACAGCTCTCTCTGAAACCTTACGATGCCGTGAAATCCTCCATGGAATCTCAGGATGCAGGTCTGCCATTTTTGTGACCTCAGCGTGCCAGGCAGTCCTCTCTGGAACCTCTGGACTGGTCTTTCAGAGGTCTCTGAGAGGACTGCCTCTGCAATTTCATGACTCTGGCCAGCATTCACTGGATCCTCATGATGAAATTAAATCCTACTTGGAATCTCAGGATGAAGAACTGTCAATTCTGTAACATCAGGATGTCGGGCAGTCCTCTCTGGAACCTCTAGACTGGTCTGCCCGAGGTCTGTGAGAGGACTACCTCTGGAACTTCAGGACTCAGACCAGAGGGTAAATGTATGAATGTCCTATTTCAGCAAGTCGCCGGAAATCGGCGACTTTGTAGTGAAAATTTAAAAGGGGCGATGGCTTGTAAAGGCAAACTTGCATTTACAACCCATCGCCCCTTTAAATTTCACTGCAAAGTCGCCGATTTTCGTCGACTTGCAGAAATCAGACATTTATACATTTACCCCCAGATTTCTCTGGAATCTCATGATGCGATCAACTTCTCCCTGGAATCTCAGGATGCAGGGCTGTCATTTCTGTAACCTCAGGGTGTTGGGTTGTCCTCTCTGGAACCTCAAGATGCAGGACAAGATTCTCTGGAGAGCCAATGTAATGATCATGCACTTAACCCCAAGAAGAGGTTACACCCTGCCAATGCCCTCTGTACCTCTTCTTGGGGGCCAGGGGAGGCTATCAAACAAAAAAGGACCTACTACTAAATACAATATTGATTAATGATCCTCAGATAGTAGCATCAACAATTCAAAAATGCTTTATTAATTATTGAATTTAAAACATAGCATATATACCTTGGTGAATGGGAATGGCACTAATGAATTCTAGAACCTCAGGTCTCAGGTTTTTAATGTCTGGAACAAAGGAGGCAAGGCAGACCTCCCTGGAACCTCATGATGTAGTGCAGTCCACTCTGAGACATAGACACTGCCATGCCAGAGGTCACTGAGAGGACTGGCTCTGAAAAATCATGATGCAGACCAGCTCTTTCAAGATCCTGATAATGTAGTCAAACCATCCTTGGACACTCAAGATGCAGGGCTGTTCTCTCTGGAACTTCAGGATACAGGAAACCTTAAGATGCAAGGCAGGCCTCTCTGTAGAGCCATGGTATTGGAGCATTCCCATGCCCCCAAGAAGAGGTTCCTCCCTCCCAATGCCCTCTGTTCCTCTTTTTGGGGGCATGGGAGGCTCTCAAACATGAGAAATGCATCATTTTAATTATAACATTGACTAACTACATTCAAATAGTTGCATTGACAATTTTGTAAATTTAAACGTAGCAAGTTTACCTTGAAGGATGGAAATTGCACTAAAAGACTCTGGAACCTTAGGGTGCATGGCTGTACTATCTGGAACCTCAGGAGGCAAAGCAATACTCTCAGGTTTCTCAAGGTGCTGAGCCTTCCTCTCATGAAAATCAGGGCACAGGGCAGTACTATCTGCAATCTAAGGGTAAAGAAAAGGCCTCTTCCTAACCTCAGGATGCAGATTTGTCCTCTCTTGGAACTCAGAAAACAGGACAGTCTTCTCTTGAACCTCAGTGCGCAGTTAAGTCCTCTCTGGATTTTCAGAGAGCTGGGCAGCACACCTTGCAATATCAGGGCAAAGGTCAGTCCTCTCTGGAACCTCAGACTGTTCTGTCCTAAGTCTCTGAGAGGACTGCCTTTTGACCGTCATGATGCCGGGAAGTCCTCTCTCTCACCTCAGGATGCATATTGGAACTCTCTGGAACCTCATGATGGAAGGCTTTCCTCTCTGAAAACTCAAGGCACAGGGCAGTCATCTCTGGAACCTCTGGACTGATCTACCCGAGGTCTCTGGGAGTACTGCCTCTGGAACTTCATGAGTCAGGATAGCTCCCTCTGGAAAACATTGATGCAGTGAAATCCTCCATGGAATATCAGGATGCAGGGATGTCATTTCTGTAACCTCATGATGCCGAGCAGTACTCTCTGGTACCTCTGGACAGGTGTGCTGGAGGTCTCTGAGAAGACTGCCTCTGCAACTTCATGACTCTGGCCAGCATTCACTGAAACCTCATGATGAAATTAAATCCTCCTTGGAATCTCAGTATGATAACTGTCAATATTATAACATCAGGGTGCCGAGCAGTCCTCTGTGGAACCTCTGGACTGGTCTGCCCGAGGTCTGTGAGAGGACTACCTCTGAAACTTCATGACTCAGACCATGGGGTAAATGTATCAATATGCGGGTTCTTCAACACCCGCGTGTTCAGCCTCTTCCACGATTAGATTTCAAGCGGCGCTGCATTGTAAAGGGAAGTTAACCCTTTACAATGCAGCGCCGCTTAAAATTTAATCGCGGAAGAGGCAGAACACGTGGGTGTCAAAGAACCCGCATATTGATACATTTACCCCATATCTCTCTGGAATCTCAGGATGCGATCAAATTCTCCCTGGAATCTCAGGATGCAGGGCTGTCATTTCTGTGACCTCAGGGTGACAGGCAGTCATCTCTGGAACCTCTGGACGCATCTGCCCAAGGTCTCTGAGAGTACTGCCTCTGGAATTTCATGAGTAAGGACAGCTCCCTCTGGAACCTTACGATGCAGTGAAATCCTCCATGGAATCTCAGGATGCAAGGCTGTCATTTCTGTAACCTCAGGGTGTTGGGCAGTACTCTCTGGAACCTCAAGAGGCAGGACAAGATTCTCTGGAGAGTCAATGTAATGATCATGCACTTAACCCCAAGAAGAGGTTACACCCTGCCAATGCCCTCTGTACCTATTCTTGGGGTCCAGGGGAGGCTATCAAACAAAAAAGGACCTACTACTAAATACAATATTGATTAATGAACCTCAAATAGTAGCATCAACAATTCAAAAATGCTTTAACAATTATGGAATTTAAAACGTAGCATATATACCTTGGTGAATGGGAATGGCACTAATCAATTCTGAAACCTCAGGTCTCAGGTTTTTAATGTCTGGAACAAAGGAGGCAAGGCAGACCTCCCTGGAACCTCAGGATGTAGTGCAGTCCACTCTGGGACATAGGCACTGCCATGCCAGAGGTCACTGAGAGGACTGTCTCTGGAAAGTCATGATGCAGACCAGCACTTTCAAGAACCTGATAATGTAGTCAAAGATGCAGGTGTGTCCTCTCTGGAACTTCAGGATGCAGGCAACCTCAAGATGCAAGGCAGGCCTCTCTGTAGAGCCATGGTATTGGAGCATTCCTATGCACCCAAGTAGAGGTTCCTCCCTCCCAATGCCCTCTGTACCTCTTTTTTGGGGCAGGGGAGGCTCTCAAACATGAGAAACACGTAATTTTAATTATAACATTGACTACATTCAAATAGATGCATTGACAATTTTGTAGATTTAAACGTAGCAAGTTTACCTTGAAGGATGGAAATTGCACTAAAAGACTCTGGAAGCTTAGGGTACATGGCTGTACTATCTGGAACCTCAGGAGGCAAAGCAATACTCTCAGGATTCTCAAGGTGGTGAGCCTTCCTCTCATGAAAATCAGGGCACAGGGCAGTACTATCTGCAATCTAATGGTAAAGAAAAGGCATCTCCCTAACCTCAGCATGCAAATTTGTCCTCTCTTGAAACTCAGAAAACAGGACAGTCTTCTCTTGAACCTCTGTGCGCAGTTAAGTCCTCTCTGGATCTTCAGAGAGCTGTGCAGCACACCTTGCAATTTCAGGGCAAAGGTCAGTCCTCTCTGGAACTTCAGACTGTTCTGTCCTAAGTCTCTGAGAGGACTGCCATTTGAACGTCAAGATGCCGGGAAGTCTCTCACCTCAGGATGCACATTGGTACTCTCTGGAACCTTATGATGGAAGGCTTTCCTCTCTGAAAACTCAAGGCACAGGGCAGTCATCTCTGGAACCTCTGGACTGATCTGCCCGAGGTCTCTGAGAGTACTGCCTTTGGAACTTTATGAGTCAGGACAGCTCCCTCTAGAAAACAATAATGCAGTGAAATCCTCCATGGAAAATCAGGATGCAGGGCTGCCATTTTTGTGACCTCAGGGTGCCAGGCATTCCTCTCTGGAACCTCTGGACTGCTCTTTTGGAGGTCTCTGAGAGGACTGCCTCTGCAATTTCATGACTCTGGCCAGCATTCACTGGAACTTCATGATGAAATTAAATCCTACTTGGAATCTCAGGATGAAGAACTGTCAATTCTGTAACATCAGGGTGTCGGGCAGTCCTCTCTGGAACCTCTAGACTGGTCTGCCCGAGGTCTGTGAAAGGACTACCTCTGGAAATTCAGGACTCAGACCAGAGGGTAAATGTATGAATGTCCTATTTCTGCAAGTCGCCGGAAATCGGCAACTTTGTAGTGAAAATTTAAAGGGGCGATGGCTTGTAAAGGCAAACTTGCATTTACAAGCCATCGCTCCTTTAAATTTCCCTGCAAAGTCGCCGATTTTCGTCGACTTGCAGAAATCGGACATTTATACATTTACCCCCAGATTTCTCTGGAATCTCATGATGCGATCAACTTCTCCCTGGAATCTCAGGATGCAGGGCTGTCATTTCTGTAACCTCAGGGTGTTGGGTTGTCCTCTCTGGAACCTCAAGATGCAGGACAAGATTCTCTGGAGATCCAATGTAATGATCATGCACTTAACCCCAAGAAGAGGTTACACCCTGCCAATGCCCTCTGTACTTCTTCTTGGGGGCCAGGGGAGGCTATCAAACAAAAAAGGACCTACTACTAAATACAATATTGATTAATGATCCTCAGATAGTAGCATCAACGATTCAATAATGCTTTATCAATTATTGAATTTAAAACGTAGCATATATACCTTGGTGAATAGGAATGGCACTAATGAATTCTGGAACCTCAGGTCAAAGGTTTTTACTGTCTGGAACAAAGGAGGCAAGGCAGACCTCCCTGGAACCTCATGATGTAGTGCAGTCCACTCTGAGACATAGACACTGCCATGCCAGAGGTCACTGACAGGACTGGCTCTGGAAAATCATGATGCAGACCAGCTCTTTCAAGAACCTGATAATGTAGTCAAACCATCCTTGGACACTCAAGATACAGGGCTGTTTTCTCTGGAACTTCAGGATACAGGCAACCTCAAGATGCAAGGCAGGCCTCTCTGTAGAGCCATGGTATGGAGCATTCCCATGCCCCCAAGAAGAGGTTCCTCCCTCCCAATGCCCTCTGTACCTCTTTTTGGGGGCATGGGAGGCTCTCAAACATGAAAAAAACGCATCATTTTAATTATAACATTGACTAACTACATTCAAATAGTTGCATTGACAATTTTGTAAATTTAAACGTAGCAAGTTTACCTTGAAGGATGGAAATTGCACTAAAAGACTCTGGAACCTTAGGGTACATGGCTGTACTATCTGGAACCTCAGGAGGCAAAGCAATACTCTCAGGTTTCTCAAGGTGCTGAGCCTTCCTCTCATGAAAATCAGGGCACAGGGTAGTACTATCTGCAATCTAAGGGTAAAGAAAAGGCCTCTTCCTAACCTCAGGATGCAGATTTGTCCTCTCTTGGATCTCAGAAAACAGGACAGTCTTCTCTTGAACCTCAGTGCGCAGTTAAGTCCTCTCTGGATCTTCAGAGAGCTGGGCAGCACACCTTGCAATCTCAGGGCAAAGGTCAGTCCTCTCTGGAACCTCAGACTGTTCTGTCCTAAGTCTCTGAGAGGACTGCCTTTTGACCGTCTTGATGCCGGGAAGTCCTCTCTCTCACCTCAGGATGCATATTGGTACTCTCTGGAACCTCATGATGGAAGGCTTTCCTCTCTGAAAACTCAAGGCACAGGGCAGTCATCTCTGGAACCTCTGGACTGATCTGCCCGAGGTCTCTGAGAGTACTGCCTCTGGAACTTCATGAGTCAGGATAGCTCCCTCTGGAAAACATTGATGCAGTGAAATCCTCCATGGAATATCAGGATGCAGGGATGTCATTTCTGTAACCTCATGATGCCGAGCAGTACTCTATGGTACCTCTGAACAGGTGTGCTGGAGGTCTCTGAGAAGACTGCCTCTGCAACTTCATGACTCTGGCCAGCATTCACTGGAACCTCATGATGAAATTAAATCATCCTTGGAATCTCAGGATGATAACTGTCAATATTATAACATCAGGGTGCCGGGCAGTCCTCTGTGGAACCTCTGGACTGGTCTGCCCGAGGTCTGTGAGAGGACTACCTCTGGAACTTCATGACTCAGACCATGGGGTAAATGTATCAATATGCGGGTTCTTCAACACCCGCGTGTTCAGCCTCTTCCGCGATTAAATTTCAAGCGGCGCTGCATTGTAAAGGGAAGTTAACCCTTTACAATGCAGCGCCGCTTAAAATGTAATCGCGGAAAAGGCTGAACACGCGGGTGTTAAAGAACCCGCATATTGATACATTTACCCCATCTCTCTCTGGAATCTCAGGATGCGATCAAATTCTCCCTGGAATCTTAGGATGCAGGGCTGTCATTTCTGTGACCTCAGGGTGACAGGCAGTCCTCTCTGGAACCTTAGACTGTTCTGTCCTAAGTCTCTGAGAGGACTGCCTTTTGAACGTCATGATGCCGGGAAGTCTCTCACCTCAGGATACACATTGGTACTCTCTGAAACCTCATGATGGAAGGCTTTCCTCTCTGAAAACTCAAAGCACAGGGCAGTCATCTCTGGAACCTCTGGACTGATCTGCCCGAGGTCTCTGAGAGTACTGCCTCTGGAACTTCATGAGTCAGGACAGCTCCCTCTGGAAACTTACGATGCAGTAAAATCCTCCATGGAATCTCAGGATGCAGGGATGTCACTTCTGTGACCTCAGGTGCCAGGCAGTCCTCTCTGGAACCTCTGGACTGCTCTGCCCGAGGTCTCTGAGAGGACTGTCTCTGCAACTTCATGACTCTGGCCAGCATTCACTGGAACACAATGATGCAGTGAAATTCTGCATGGAATATCAGGATGCAGGGATGTCATTTCTGTAACCTCAGGGTGCCGAAGAGTACTCTCTGGTACCTCTGGACTGGTCTGCTCGAGGTCTCTGAGAGGACTGTCTCTGCAACTTCATGACTCTGGCCAGCATTCACTGGACCCTCATGATGAATTTAAATCCTCCTTGGAATCTCAAGATGAAGAACTGTAAATTTTGTAGTCTCAGGGTGTCGGGTAGTCCTCTCTGGAACCTCTGGACTGGTCTGCACGAAGTCTGTTAGAGGACTACCTCTGGAACTTCATGACTCAGACCAGATCTCTCTGGAATCTCATGATGCGATCAACTTCTCCCTGGAATCTCAGGATGCAGGGCTGTCATCTCTGTAACCTCAGGGTGTTGGGCAGTCCTCTCTGGAACCTCAAGAGGCAGGACAAGATTCCCTGGAGAGTCAATGTAATGATCATGCACTTAACCCCAAGAAGAGGTTACACCCTGCCAATGCCCTCTGTACCTCTTCTTGGGGTCCAGGGGAGGCTATCAAACAAAAAAGGACCTACTACTAAATACAATAATGAAACTCAAATAGTAGCATCAACAATTCAAAAATGCTTTAACAATTATGGAATTTAAAACGTAGCATATATACCTTGGTGAATGGGAATGGCACTAATGAATTCTGGAACCTCAGGTCTCAGGTTTTTACTGTCTGGTTCCTCCTTTCCAATGCCCTCTGTACCTCTTTTTGGGGGCAGGGGAGGCTCTCAAACATGAGAAACACATCATTTTAATTATAACATTGACTAACTACATTCAAATAGTTGCATTGACTATTTTGTAAATTTAAACGTAGCAAGTTTACCTTGAAGGATGGAAATTGCACTAAAAGACTCTGGAACTTTAGGGTACATGGCTGTACTATCTGGAACCTCAGGAGGCAAAGCAATACTCTCAGGATTCTCAAGGTGGTGAGCCTTCCTCTCATGAAAATCAGGGCACAGGGCAGTACTATCTGCAATCTAAGGGTAAAAAAAAGGCCTCTCCCTAACCTCAGCATGCAGATTTGTCTTTTCTTGAAACTCAGAAAACAGGACAGTCTTCTCTTCAACCTCAGTGCGCAGTTAAGTCCTCTCTGGATCTTCAGAGAGCTGGGCAGCACACCTTGCAATCTCAGGGCAAAGGTCAGTCCTATCTGGAACTTCAGACTGTTCTGTCCTAAGTCTCTGAGAGGACTGCCATTTGAACGTCAAGATGCCGGGAAGTCTCTCACCTCAGGATGAATATTGGTACTCTCTAGAACCTCATGATGGAAGCCTTTCCTCTCTGAAAACTCAAGGCACAAGGCAGTCATCTCTGAAACCTCTGGACTGATCTGCCCGAGGTCTCTGAGAGTACTGCCTTTGGAACTTTATGAGTCAGGACAGCTCCCTCTGGAAAACACTAATGCAGTGAAATCCTCCATGGAATATCAGGATGCAGGGATGTCATTTCTGTAACCTCAGGGTGCCGAGCAGTACTCTCTGGTACCTCTGGACAGGTGTGCTTTGGGTCTCTAAGAAGACTGCCTCTGCAACTTCATGACTCTGGCCAGCATTCACTGGAACCTTATGATGAAAGTAAATCCTCCTTGGAATCTCAGGATGATAACTGTCAATTTTATAACATCAGGGTGCCGGGCAGTCCTCTGTGGAACCTCTTCACTGGTCTGCCCGAGGTCTGTGGGAGGACTACGTCTGGAACTTCATGAATCACACCAGATCTCTCTGGAATCTCAGGATGCGATCAAATTCTCCCTATAATCTCAGGATGCAGGGCTGTCATTTCTGTGACCTCAGGGTGACAGGCAGTCATCTCTGGAACCTCTGGACTGATCTGCCCGAGGTCTCTGAGAGTACTGCTTCTGGAACTTCATGAGTCAGGACAGCTCCCTCTGGAACCTTACGATGCAGTAAAATCCTCCATGGAATCTCAGGATGCAGGTCTGCCATTTCTGTGACCTCAGGGTGCCAAGCAGTCCTCACTGGAACCTCTGTACTGGTCTTTCAGAGGTCTCTGAGAGGACTGCCTCTGCAATTTCATGACTCTGGCCAGCATTCACTGGATCCTCATGATGAAATTAAATCCTACTTGGAATCTCAGGATGAAGAACTGTCAATTCTGTAACTTCAGGGTTTCGGGCAGTCCTCTCTGGAACCTCTGGACTGGTCTGCTCGAGGTCTGTGAGAGGACTACATCTGGAACTTTATGACTCAGACCAGATCTCTCTGGAATCTCATGATGCGATCAACTTCTCCCTGGAATCTCAGGATGCAAGGCTGTCATTTCTGTAACCTCAGGGTGTTGGGCAGTCCTCTCTGGAACCTCAAGAGGCAGGACAAGATTCTCTGGAGAGTCAATGTAATGATCATGCACTTAAGCCCAAGAAGAGGTTACACCCTGCCAATGCCCTCTGTACCTATTCTTGGGGTCCAGGGGAGGCTATCAAACAAAAAACGACCTACTACTAAATACAATATTGATTAATGAACCTCAAATAGTAGCATCAACAATTCAAAAATGCTTTAACAATTATGGAATTTAAAACGTAGCATATATACCTTGGTGAATGGGAATGGCACTAATGAATTCTGGAACCTCAGGTCTCAGGTTTTTAATGTCTGGAACAAAGGAGGCAAGGCAGACCTTCCTGGAACCTCAGGATGTAGTGCAGTCCACTCTGGGACATAGGCACTGCCATGCCAGAGGTCACTGAGAGGACTGGCTCTGGAAAGTCATGATGCAGACCAGCTCTTTCAATGAACCTGATAATGTAGTCAAACCATCCTTGGACACTCAAGATGCAGGGCTGTCCTCTCTGAAACTTCAGGATGCAGGCAACCTCAATATGCAAGCAGGTCTCTCTGTAGAGCCATGGTATTGGAGCATTCCCATGCCCCCAAGAAGAGGTTCCTCCCTCCCAATGCCCTCTGTACCTCTTTTTTGGGGCAGGGGAGGCTCTCAAACATGAGAAACACTTAATTTTAATTATAACATTGACTAACTACATTCAAATAGATGCATTGACAATTTTGTAGATTTAAACGTAGCAAGTTTACCTTGAAGGATGGAAATTGCACTAAAAGACTCTGGAAGCTTAGGGTACATGGCTGTACTATCTGGAACCTCAGGAGGCAAAGCAATACTCTTAGGATTCTCAAGGTGGTGAGCCTTCCTCTCATGAAAATCAGGGCACAGGGCAGTACTATCTGCAATCTAAGGGTACAGAAAAGGCCTTTCCTTAACCTCAGCATGCAGATTTGTCCTCTCTTGAATCTAAGAAAACAGTACTCTCTGGATCTTCAGAGAGCTGGGCAGCACACCTTGCAATCTCAGGGCAAAGGTCAGTCCTCTCTGGAACTTCAGACTGTTCTGTCCTAAGTCTCTGAGAGGACTTTCTTTTGAACGTCAAGATGCCGGGAAGTCTCTCACCTCAGGATGCACATTGGTACTCTCTGGAACCTCATGATGGAAGGCTTTCCTCTCTGAAAACTCAAGGCACAGGGCAGTCATCTCTGGAACCTCTGGACTGATCTGCCCGAGGTCTCTGAGAGTACTGCCTCTGGAACTTCATGAGTCAGGATAGCTCCCTCTGGAAAACATTGATGCAGTGAAATCCTCCATGGAATATCAGGATGCAGGGATGTCATTTCTGTAACCTTATGATGCCGAGCAGTACTCTCTGGTACCTCTGGACAGGTGTGCTGGAGGTCTCTGAGAAGACTGCCTCTGCAACTTCATGACTCTGGCCAGCATTCACTGGAACCTCATGATGAAATTAAATCCTCCTTGGAATCTCAGGATGATAACTGTCAATATTATAACATCAGGGTGCCGGGCAGTCCTCTGTGGAACCTCTGGACTGGTCTGCCCGAGGTCTGTGAGAGGACTACCTCTGGAACTTCATGACTCAGACCATGGGGTAAATGTATCAATATGCGGGTTCTTTAACACCCGCGTGTTCAGCCTCTTCCGCGATTAAATTTCAAGGGGCGCTGCATTGTAAAGGGAAGTTAACCCTTTACAATGCAGCGCCGCTTAAAATTTAATCGCGGAAGAGGCTGAACACGCGGGTGTTAAAGAACCCGCATATTGATACATTTACCACCATATCTCTCTGGAATCTCAGGATGCGATCAAATTCTCCCTGGAATCTCAGGATGCAGGGCTGTCATTTCTGTAACCTCAGGGTGTTGGGCAGTCCTCTCTGGAACCTCAAGAGGCAGGACAAGATTCTCTGGAGAGTCAATGTAATGATCATGCACTTAACACCAAAAAGAGGTTACATCCTGCCAATGCCCTCTGTACCTATTCTTGGGGTCCAGGGGAGGCTATCAAACAAAAAAGGACCTACTACTAAATACAATATTGATTAATGAACCTCAAATAGTAGCATCAACAATTCAAAAATGCTTTAACAATTATGGAATTTAAAATGTAGCATATATACCTTGGTGAATGGGAATGGCACTAATGAATTCTGGAACCTCAGGTCTCAGGTTTTTAATGTCTGGAACGAAGGAGGCAAGGCAGACCTCCCTGGAACCTCAGGATGTAGTGCAGTCCACTCTGGGACATAGGCACTGCCATGCCAGAGGTCACTGAGAGGACTGTCTCTGGAAAGTCATGATGCAGACCAGCCCTTTCAAGAACCTGATAATGTAGTCAAACCATCCTTGGACACTCAAGATGTAGGTGTGTCCTCTCTGGAACTTCAGGATGCAGGCAACCTCAAGATGCAAGGCAGGCCTCTCTGTAGAGCAATTGTATTGGAGCATTCACATGCCCCCAAGAAGAGGTTCCTCCCTCCCAATGCCCTCTGTACCTCTTTTTGGGGCAGGGGAGGCTCTCAAACATGAGAAACACGTAATTTTAATTATAACATTGACTACATTCAAATAGATGCATTGACAATTTTGTATATTTAAACGTAGCAAGTTTACCTTGAAGGATGGAAATTGCACTAAAAGACTCTGGAAGCTTAGGGTACATGGCTGTACTATCTGGAACCTCAGGAGGCAAAGCAATACTCTCAGGATTCTCAAGGTGGTGAGCCTTCCTCCCATGAAAATCAGGGCACAGGGCAGTACTATCTGCAATCTAAGGGTAAAGAAAAGGCATCTCCCTAACCTCAGCATGCAGATTTGTCCTCTCTTGAAACTCAGAAAACAGGACAGTCTTCTCTTGAACCTCTGTGCGCAGTTAAGTCCTCTCTGGATCTTCAGAGAGCTGGGCAGCACACCTTGCAATTTCAGGGCAAAGGTCAGTCCTCTCTGGAACTTCAGACTGTTCTGTCCTAAGTCTCTGAGAGGACTGCCATTTGAACGTCAAGATGCCGGGAAGTCTCTCACCTCAGGATGCACATTGGTACTCTCTGGAACCTTATGATGTAAGGCTTTCCTCTCTGAAAACTCAAGGCACAGGGCAGTCATCTTTGGAACCTCTGGACTGATCTGCCCGAGGTCTCTGAGAGTACTGCCTTTGGAACTTTATGAGTCAGGACAGCTCCCTCTGGAAAACAATAATGCAGTGAAATCCTCCATGGAATATCAGGATGCAGGGCTGCCATTTCTGTGACCTCAGGGTGCCAGGCAGTCCTCTCTGGAACCTTTGGACTGGTCTTTTGGAGGTCTCTGAGAGGACTGCCTCTGCAATTTCATGACTCTGGCCAGCATTCACTGGAACTTCATGATGAAATTAAATCCTACTTGGAATCTCAGGATGAAGAACTGTCAATTCTGTAACATCAGGGTGTCAGGCAGTCCTCTCTGGAACCTCTAGACTGGTCTGCCCGAGGTCTGTGAGAGGACTACCTCTGGAACTTCAGGACTCAGACCAGAGGGTAAATGTATAAATGTCCTATTTCTGCAAGTCGCCGGAAATCGGCGACTTTGTAGTGAAAATTTAAAGGGGCGATGGCTTGTAAAGGCAAACTTGCATTTACAACCCATCGCCCCTTTAAATTTCACTGCAAAGTCGCCGATTTTCGTCGACTTGCAGAAATCGGACATTTATACATTTACCCCCAGATTTCTCTGGAATCTCATGATGCGATCAACTTCTCCCTGGAATCTCAGGATGCAGGGCTGTCATTTCTGTAACCTCAGGGTGTTGGGTTGTCCTCTCTGGAACCTCAAGATGCAGGACAAGATTCTCTGGAGAGCCAATGTAATGATCATGCACTTAACCCCAAGAAGAGGTTACACCCTGCCAATACCCTCTGTACTTCTTCTTGGGGGCCAGGGGAGGCTATCAAACAAAAAAGGACCTACTACTAAATACAATATTGATTAATGATCCTCAGATAGTAGCATCAACGATTCAATAATGCTTTATCAATTATTGAATTTAAAACGTAGCATATATACCTTGGTGAATATAAATGGCACTAATGAATTCTGGAACCTCAGGTCTCAGGTTTTTAATGTCTGGAACAAAGGAGGCAAGGCAGACCTCCCTGGAACCTCGTGATGTAGTGCAGTCCACTCTGAGACATAGACACTGCCATGCCAGAGGTCACTGACAGGACTGGCTCTGGAAAATCATGATGCAGACCAGCTCTTTCAAGAACCTGAAAATGTAGTCAAACCATCCTTGGACACTCAAGATGCAGGGCTGTTCTCTCTGGAACTTCAGGATGCAGGCAACCTCAAGATGCAAGACAGGCCTCTCAAAAAACAGGACAGTCTTCTCTTGAAACTCAGTGGGTAGTTAAGTCCTCTCTGGATCTTCAGAGAGCTGGGTAGCACACCTTGCAGTCAGTCCTCTCTGGAACCTCTAAGTCTATAAGAGTACTGCCTTTTGAACGTCATGATGCCGGTAAGTCCTCTCTTTCCTCTCGTGACGCACATTGATCCTCTCTGGAACCTCTTGGTGCAAGGCGTTCCTCTCTGAAAACTAAAGGCACAGGGCAGTCATTTCTGGAACTTCTGGACTGATCTGCCCGAGGACTCTGAGAGGACTGGCTCTTAAACTTCATGACTCACGCCAGCTCTATCTGGAACATCAGAATGCAATCAAATCCTCCTTGGAATCTCATGATGCAGAACTCTCAATTTTGTAACATCAGGGTGCTGTGCAGCCCTCTCTGGAACCTCTGGACTGGTCTGCCCAAAGTCTCTGAGAAGAATCCTCTGCAACTTCATGTCTCTTGCTAGCTTTCTCTGGAACCTCATGATGAAATGAAATACTCTTTGGAATCTTAGGATGTAGATCTGTCAATTTTGTAACATCAGGGTGTCGGGCAGTCCTCTCTGGAACCTTTGGACCTGTCTGCCCGAGGTATCTGTGAGGACTGCCTCTGGAAGTTCATGAGTCAGGACAGCTTTCTCTAAAACCTGATGTTGCAATCAAATCTTCCATGGAATCTCAGGATGCAGGGCTGTCAATTTTTCAACAACAGGGTGCCAGACAGTCCTCTCTGGAACCTCTGGAGTGGTATGCCCGAGGTCTCTGAAAGGAATACCTCTGGAACTTCCTGATCCAGACCAGCTTTCTCTGAAAACATCATGATGCAGTGAAATCCTCCATGGAATCTCAGGATGCAGGACTGTCACCTCTGTGACCTCAGGGTAACGGGCAGTCCTCTCTGGAACCTCTTGACTGGTCTGCCCGAGGTAGGTGAGAGGAATTCCGCTTCAACATCGGGACATAGGGCAGTCTTCTCTTTAACCTCGGGATGCAAATCAATTCTCTCTGGAAACTCATGGCACATGGCAGTACTCTCTTAAAACTCTAGGTGCAGGGCAGTCCTTTTTGGAACCTCTGGACTGGTCTCCCCAAGGTCTGTGAGAGGACTGCCTCTGGAACTTCAAGTCTCAGGCCAGTTCTCTCTGAATCCTCATGATGCAGTGAAATCCTCCCTGGAAACTCAGGATGCAGGGCAATCATTTCTGTAACCTCTTCTAGAGAAACAGACTTTGTAAATAGAATAGAGAATACATTTCCATGATGACATTTCTTGGGAGCCACAGTAAAATATTGTTTACAACTGATGTCATAACTTTTATATATCAAACACTATAGTGTTATATATAAAAGTTTTATGCTTTTGAAAATAAAAAGCTTTTATTTATTTTGTTTGGTTTAGTAATATTGGGGAAACTGTAAACTAAAACTGGGCTTCCAGTTTCATGCATGCACTGTCAAGCAAATTGGGGACCTCTAGAGTGATAACTCATCTCTTAATAACAGCTTTCATCAGAGCATCTAGTACATTGTATATTACATTGTTCAGCTGCCAAAGTGATAAAATATGATTGGTCTGAAGTTCCGGATGTCTGCGCTTATTTGTGTGTGTTTTATGTTGTGCCGGTTGCTGCCTTTCGGACTTTTCAGGGGTTCCAAGTATGTGGGTACTGGTTTTCAATGGGGTGTTTTTGTGGCGCAAGTTTGTGTCTGGCTTGTTGTACGTGCATTAACTGTTAGCAATGTTTCAGTTTTTCTTACCTGAGTTGTTCCTTCTTGCGCTTTGTCTCTGTGGTAATTTCAGGCCGTATTATGTTGCTTGAGAGTGTTATTCTTATTCTTACTTATGTTCTCTGTGTTTCCGGATTGTCTTGGTATGTGTTCTGGATGTTCACAGTGGAGGCCTATAGGGGAGAGAGAAAGAAAGAAAAAGAACGGAGGGGGAAGGGGTGGGGAGGAGAGATGGTGCTAGATTTGTTTGGTTAGGTTTTTTTTGTGGTGTTAACGCTCTTTTGCAGCGTTATAGCACTTTTTAAAGCATTTTTAGCTCTTTTGCAACGTTTAAAGGTCTTTTGCAGTGTCTAAACTGTTTTGCGGTGTTTTCGGCTCTTTTGCAGCGTTTATATCTCTTTTGTAGCGTCTACAGTTCTTTTGCGGCCTGTGAACCTCTGTCTGTGGTAAAGTGGTCTGTGTGCCCTGGTTGACTGGGGGCCCTTTGTCTATGTGCGGGTTATTTGGTATTTAGTTTATTTAGCTCTTTTAAAGTTGTGTTTGTAGCTCTTGTGATTTGTGTTGTGTGCTTATTGTAGGTGAGTGGGCTGTGAGTGTTTTGGTGTATGTATGTGGGTGGAGTGTGTTGGTATATTTTGCGTGTGTTTGGGCACACTACAAACAGACAAAAGGCACCACAATGTGGACGAAATTTGCACCAAACTACACGATCCTCTTCATGGCAAAATGGGAGGACAAAAGGATATGGAACAACAACCCCCACTCGGGCAAACTCGTAACATGGCACAAATAAATAGATGACATCTTTTACATATGGAAAGGAGAACAGGAAGAACTCACGTCATTTATAGAATATCTTAATACCAACAACCTGAACCTACACTTCACCACAAACTCAAGTAAAGAACAGGCAGAATTCCTGGACCTTGCAATCTACCTCAAAGACGGAATCATCAACACCAAAACATACATGAAACCAGTAGATTGCAACAGCTACATACCAGCCAACAGCAACCACCATAAAATGTGGCTACAGAACATTCCAGAAGGACAATTCAGAAGAAACTGCTCAAGCAGAACCCAGTTCATTTATCAGGCAGAAGCGCTAAAAAAAAATTAGAAGAAAGGAATTACAACCCGACACTCCTCGCACAAGAACTGGAAAAAAACAAGAAATTAGAAAGAAAAGAAAAAAGGAAGGGATCCAGAAATACCACTCTCCATCATTCATTAGCAACCACAAAGAACTGGAAAAATCCTAAATAGACATTGACACACCCTACTACAAGATGAACAAATCAAAGAATCACTACCAGACAAACCACGAGTTGTATACAGAAAATCAAGGAACCTAAAAAAATGCTCAGCGTCAGCTTCATCCCAAAAAACAAAGTTGCAAACAAGGGCACCTGGATTGGAAAAAAAAACAAGTGTTTTTGTTTTCACTGCAACAGATGCCTCGCAGGCAGAACAAACAGCCACTCCTAAACGAAACCAACCATCAGCTTCACCTCCAACACCAACCACAATAGCCACAGAATAAGAGAAAAGATAACATGCGACACCACAAGAGTAATATACCTACTCCAACGACCATGTTGACTACAGTACGTGGCGAGAATAAGAAATCTAAAGACAAGAATACAGGAACACATAAGGAATATTAAGAAGGAAGCATAAAACCACAGTGTGCCAGAACATTTTCAAGACACACCACAACCATGATCAATCTGGACTGCAACTCATAGGCATCGAACACATGAAGAAACCATGGAGAGGAGGAGACTTTGTGGCATTCATCTCTAGAGAAGAATCCAAATGGATCTATACATTGGGAACCTTCACACCACACTGTCTGAACATAGAACTAGAAACCTTCCTCTGATTAAGTACCAAACCACATCTCGCCCCCTTCCCAACCCACCTAACCAAATCTCACCCCAACCCATAGACTCCACTACTACCAAAACCCTCCCCCCCCTCTACACATGCACACCATCCACCTTGAGTGACAACATCCACACACCAATCTACAAAGCAACACTACTGTCCAAGAACATCCAGGCTGCAGCGGAACACATTGATGTTGATGCGTTCCATTCACTGAAGCCAAAACCGGAAGTTCTGCATTTGGAATGCACAGTGTGTTCCAATTAAAGGAAGAGCCACAAATAGACAGAAATACGCCACCACGCCCTGAAACAGAACGATCCAATCCTACAAAATTACTCTTATCAGAGCAAAACTACTGCACACCATATTTAAATTATCTTATTGCATCAATCAGCGGCCATATAAGCACAATACCATTATAACCACACTCATTTAATACAACAAAGACAAACACACACACACACAATATCCACCAACACACTTCATCCACACACATACACCAAGACATTACAGCCCACTCACCTACAATAAGCACACAACGCAAATCACAAGAGATACAGACACAACTTAAAAAAAGCTAAATAAACTGAATACCAATACCCCTCACAAACAGACAAAGGTTCGCCAGTCAATCTGGGCACAGACCACACTTTACCACAGGAAGAGGTTCACACACCGCAAAAAAACTGTAGACATTACAAAAGAGCTATAAACGCCACAAAAGAACCATAAATGCTGCAACAGAGCTTTAGATGTAGCAAAAGAGCTTTAGATGTTGCAAAAGAGCTTTAAACACTGCAAAAGTGCTACAAACACTGCAAAAAGAGCTCTAACGCTGCAACAGGCCTCCACTGTGAACATGCAGAACACATACCAAGACAATCTGGAAACACAGAGAACAGTAGCAATAACAAAACACTCTCAAGCAACATAATACGGCCTAAAATTACCACAGAGACAAAGCACAAGAAGGAACAACCTAGGTAAGAAAAACTGAAATGTTACTAACAGTTAACACACCTACAACAAACCACATACAAAGTTGCGCCACGGAAACACAGATAAAATATTATTAAATTGCACAATAACAAGAATTTTGAAAAATTGGGAATTAAAATGCATAGCAGGGAAGTTTTTCCCAAATAACACACCTGGGATAAACCTTTATTTCAAACCAAATAAAGACACGGACACAAAATTAAAGTTGGAATGAATGACGGTATTTATTTATTTTTAAACTAATAGGACTGTAAGGCGGACGAGAGCAGGGCAGTCAGGAATGCAAAACCAATAAGGTGGAAAGGTCAGACCATAATACCACCAACCCAGGATCATACCTTATCTATTGGCCGGTGCTAAGATCAAGTCCAACGGCAAGACTACACCCCCAATAAACTCCGCCAGTATAAACCATACAAAACTGGCCCAAAGGTCCTACTAACAAAACGGACCAACCATGGTATGACACCATAAACGCAGGGGGGTAGTGACCTATGACAAGATCAACCAAGCACCATATGCACAGTTACAGACTGCACTGTTCTCCTACCCTCAACAACTACATTCAAAGTTATGTAACCAATTTTAGGGAGGGCGGGCGGAATCCGGAAGCAGGAAGGGCAGAAGCCTCTGCACACTGACTTATAACTGTGTATAAGTCCCAACCCCTTCCTGCACTCATTGGCTGAAACTTACAGGAATCCACAGCTAATAGGTTCTTTGGTAAGTCACTCACCCGCATGATTTTAACTGCGTTTAGTCTGAGGGACACACTTCTCTTAGCTACAATTTTACCTTAGACTATTTGATGTCAATTCCAGCAGATATATTCATAGAAATGAACAGGGACTATATGCAGCCCATACCCAGTCACATAACTGTCCAGTACTAACCTTTACAACCAGGCACATCACAAAAGCTCTTTATGATGTAGGCCAGTGACATAATCAGATTAGTCAAGTTATTTCTCAACCTGCCTGCTTATTGTGGCTGAATGGAGGTAATATGTTTTTCAGAGATTTTGTACTAGTACATCTACGTTCAATAAAAAGAAAAATAATTTTGGCATACATTGTAAGCCACTGCAAATATAAATGACAGCCCACTAGTGTGAACTTTGTTTTGGGTGCACACAGTATTGGACTGGGACATGAAGGGCCCATCTGGGAATGCAGTGGTAGGGGCCCACTACATTGGGGTGTGACCAACTGTAAGGGGGTGTGGCCAGTCATTAAAGGTGGTGTGATCAGCCCATGGAGGAAAACGTATAGCACCATAGTGTGGTCCATAAAAAAAGTGGACACTGCAAATAAGGCAAAATTTACATGTATCAAATAAAAGAACTAGGACCTGATTCATTAAGGAACTTAGGCCAAAATTTGAGTAAGTTTTCTTGGACAAAACCATGTTGCAATGCAAGGGGTGTAAATTAGTTTATTATTTTGCACATAAGTTAAATACTGGCTGTTTTTTCATGCAGCTCCTTATAAAGCCTTTTAATAAATGGCTATCCAGTGCGATCACCACAAAGGTGAAATGCTAGAAAACACTGGTTTCGTAACAATTGTGTATGAGCCCTAAATGTGCCCTTTGAATTAATAACAGTGCAGGGTGGGCTGGCAGACAATGGCATAAGTGAAAGGGAGAGCTATTCCAAGGGTTTGCTGGTGATATAATAAGTGCAAAGGAGGAAGGATTAATTATATTGTCAATGCAATGGGGGCTGGCCATATGTTCAACATAGTGATCTGAGAATGGCACCAGTGCAAGGTAGGAGGCAGACAATGGAATCAATGCAAGAACCACTAAAGTATCACCAAAGCTGGAATAAGGCTCTGGGGAGCCTGGGGCACTTAAGACAAGGGGGGTTATCATTTTAGATACATTTTAGAGGAATACACAGGCAAAACTGTGTGCACTTCTGTTAGGTGCATCTCTGCCTTTCATGAGTAGTACAGTGTGATGCATGACATACCAACTGTCCTTACAGTCGGACCAAATCCAGATTGATCAAGACAGACACCCAAATTCTGGACTGCACAACCAGATTCAGGACAGTTGGCAGACTGTCCTGCTCTCTCCTACCTGTTCTTGTCACTTTCACCACCTGTGGCTGCTGGTTTCTTTAGATCAGTTGCTGCTTGTCTGGATCCTAGAATGTTTTGAATGAATAAAATATTGAAAACTCCAACCAGCCCTGGCATTAAAACAATATCACCCACATTTAATAATTAGGCCTCCCTCCAGTCCCAGCATTAAAATAATAGTATACACTAGGGATGAGCGCACTCGGATTTCTGAAATCCGAGCCCACCCGAACGTTGCGGATCCGAGTCGGATCCGAGACAGATCCGGGTATTGGCGCCAAATTCAAAAGTGAAACTGAGGCTCTGACTCATAATCCCGTTGTCGGATCTCGCGATACTCGGATCCTATAAATTCCCCGCTAGTCGCCGCCATCTTCACTCGGGCATTGATCAGGGTAGAGGGAGGGTGTGTTAGGTGGTCCTCTGTGCTGTTTAGTTCTGTGCTGTTTAGTTCTGTGCTGTGCTGTGCTGTGCTGTTTAGTGCTGTGCTGTGCTGTGCTGTGCTGTTTAGTGCTGTGCTGTTTAGTGCTGTGCTGTGCTGTGCTGTGCTGTGCTGTGCTGTGTTCTGCAGTATCAGTCCAGTGGTGCTGTGTGCTGTGCTCTGTCCTTCTGAGGTCAGTGGTGCTGCTGGGTCCTGTGCTGTGTCCTGTTCAGTCCAGTGGTGCTGTGTCCTGTGCTCTGTGCTTCTAAGGGCATAGTTATTTCCCCAATATTCCCCTGTGTTTAAAAAAATAAAAAAAAGTTTTTTTAAAAAATACCAAAAACTACTTTAATATTTTTTAATTACCACAAAATTTTCACAACCAATCCTGCAGTATAAGCCCATTGGTACTGCAATATTACCAAGTTCACACATTCAGCAGTAAAAGTCCAGTGGTACTGCAATATTACAAAGTTTACACATTCTGCAGTATCAGTCCAGTGGTGCTGTGTCCTGTGCTCTGTCCTGCTGAGTTCCGTAGTGCTGCTGGGTCCTGTGCCGTGTCCTGTTCAGTCCAGTGGTGCTGTGTCCTGTGCTCTGTGCTTCTAAGGGCATAGTTATTTCCCCATTATTCCCAAGTTTTTAAAAAATAAAAAAAAAGTAAAAAATAATAAAAAATTTAAAAAAAAAAATATATATAATAATTATAACCAAATTTGCAAAACCAATCCAGCATTATAAGTCCATTGGTACTGCAATATTACCAAGTTCACACATTCTGCAGTATCAGTCCAGTGGTGCTGTGTCCTGTGCTCTGTCCTGCTGAGTTCCGTAGTGCTGCTGGGTCCTGTGCCGTGTCCTGTTCAGTCCAGTGGTGCTGTGTCCTGTGCTCTGTGCTTCTAAGGGCATAGTTATTTCCCCACTATTCCCAAGTTTTTTAAAAATAAAAAAAAAGTAAAAAAAAATAAAAAATTAAAAAAAAAAAAAATATATAATAATTATAACCAAATTTGCAAAACCAATCCAGCAGTATAAGTCCATTGGTACTGCAATATTACCAAGTTCACACATTCTGCAGTATCTTGTGCTACATATAATGGAGACCAAAAATTTGGAGGATAAAGTAGGGAAAGATCAAGACCCACTTCCTCCTAATGCTGAAGCTGCTGCCACTAGTCATGACATAGACGATGAAATGCCATCAACGTCGTCTTCCAAGCCCGATGCCCAATCTCCTAGTACCGGGCATGTAAAATCCAAAAAGCCCAAGTTAAGAAAAAGTAGCAAAAAGAGAAACTTAAAATCATCTGAGGAGAAACGTAAAGTTGCCAATATGCCATTTACGACACGGAGTGGCAAGGAACGGCTTAGGCCCTGGCCCGTGTTCATGACTAGTGGTTCAGCTTCACCCACGGATCTTAGCCCTCCTCCTCCTCCCCCCCCCTACAAAAAATTGAAGAGAGTTATGCTGTCAGCAACAAAACAGCAAACAACTCTGCCTTCTAAAGAGAAATTATCACAAATCCCCAAGGCGAGTCCAAGGGTGTTGGTGGTTGTCAAGCCTGACCTTCCCATCACTGTACGGGAAGAGGTGGCTCGGGAGGAGGCTATTGATGATGTAGCTGGTGCTGTGGAGGAACTTGATGATGAGGATGGTGATGTGGTTATTGTAAATGAGGCACCAGGGGGGGAAACAGCTGATGTCCATGGGATGAAAAAGCCCATCGTCATGCCTGGTCAGAAGACCAAAAAATGCACCTCTTCGGTCTGGAGTTATTTTTATCCAAATCCAGACAACCAATGTATGGCAATATGTAGCTTATGTAAAGCTCAAATAAGCAGGGGTAAGGATCTTGCCCACCTAGGAACATCCTCCCTTATACGTCACCTGAATAACCTTCATAGTTCAGTGGTTAGTTCAGGAACTGGGGCTAGGACCCTCATCGGTACAGGGACACCTAAATCCCGTGGTCCAGTTGGATACACACCAGCAACACCCTCCTCGTCAACTTCCTCCACAATCTCCATCAGATTCAGTCCTGCAGCCCAAGTCAGCAGCCAGACTGAGTCCTCCTCAATACGGGATTCATCCGAGGAATCCTGCAGCGGTACGCCTACTACTGCCACTGCTGCTGTTGCTGCTGTTAGTCGATCATCTTCCCAGAGGGGTAGTCGTAAGACCGCTAAGTCTTTCACCAAACAATTGACCGTCCAACAGTCGTTTGCCATGACCACCAAATACGATAGTAGTCACCCTATTGCAAAGCGTATAACTGCGGCTGTAACTGCAATGTTGGTGTTAGACGTGCGCCCGGTGTCCGCCATCAGTGGAGTGGGATTTAGAGGGTTGATGGAGGTATTGTGTCCCCGGTACCAAATCCCCTCGAGATTCCACTTCACTAGGCAGGCGATACCAAAAATGTACAGAGAAGTACGATCAAGTGTCCTCAGTGCTCTTAAAAATGCGGTTGTACCCACTGTCCACTTAACCACGGACATGTGGACAAGTGGTTCTGGGCAAACGAAGGACTATATGACTGTGACAGCCCACTGGGTAGATGCATCCCCTTCCGCAGCAACAGCAACAGCTGCATCAGTAGCAGCATCTACAAAATGGCTGCTCATGCAAAGGCAGGCAACATTGTGCATTACAGGCTTTAATAAGAGGCACAACGCTGACAACATATTAGAGAAAATGAGGGAAATTATCTCCCAGTGGCTTACCCCACTTAGACTCTCATGGGGATTTGTGGTGTCAGACAATGCCAGTAACATTGTGCGGGCATTAAATATGGGCAATTTCCAGCACGTCCCATGTTTTGCCCACACCATTAATTTGGTGGTGCAGCATTACCTCAAGAGTGACAGGGGTGTGCAGGAGATGCTTGCGGTGGCCCGCAAAATTGCTGGACACTTTCGGCATTCAGCCAGTGCCTACCGCAGACTAGAGGCACATCAAAAAAGCTTGAACCTGCCCTGCCATCACCTCAAACAAGAGGTTGTGACGCGCTGGAACTCCACCCTCTATATGCTGCAGAGGATGGAGGAGCAGCAAAAGGCCATTCAGGCCTACACAGCCACCTACGACATAGGCAAAGGAGTGGGGATGCGCCTGAGTCAAGCGCAGTGGAGACTGATTTCCGTGTTGTGCAAGGTTCTGCAGCCATTTGAACTTGCCACACGAGAAGTCAGTTCCGACACTGCCAGCTTGAGTCAGGTCATTCCCCTGATCAGGCTGTTGCAGAAGCAGCTGGAGAAAGTGAGGGAGGAGCTGGTAAGCCATTGCGATTACAGCAAGCATGTAGCTCTTGTGGATGTAGCCCTTCGTACGCTTTGCCAGGATCCGAGGGTGGTCACTCTTTTAAAGTCAGAGGAATACATTCTGGCCACCGTGCTCGATCCTCGGTTTAAAGCGTATGTTGTGTCTCTGTTTCCGGCGGACACAAATCTACAGCGGTGCAAAGACCTGCTGGTCAGGAGATTGTCCTCTGAAGAGGACCGTGACATGCCAACAGCTCCACCCTCATTTTCTTCCACATCTATGGCTGCGAGGAAAAAGCTCAGTTTTCCCAAAAGAGGCACTGGCGGGGATGCTGATAACATCTGGTCCGGACTGAAGGACCTGCCAACCATTGCAGACATGTCTACTCTCGCTGCATTGGATGCTGTCACAATAGAAAAAATTGTGGATGATTACTTTGCTGACACCATCCAAGTAGACATGTCAGACAGTCCATATTGTTACTGGCAGGAAAAAAAGGCAGTTTGGAAGCCCCTGTACAAACTGGCTCTATTTTACCTGAGTTGTCCCCCCTCCAGTGTGTACTCGGAAAGAGTTTTTAGTGCAGCGGGGAACCTGGTCAGTGAGCGGCGAAGGAGGTTGCTTCCTCACAACGTTGAAAAAATGATGTTTATAAAAATGAATAATCAATTCCTCAATGAAGTACAGCACTGCCCTCCAGATACTACAGAGGGACCTGTGGTTGTGGAGTCCAGCGGGGACGAATTGATAATGTGTGATGAGGAGGAAGTACACACTGTAGGGGGAGAGGAATCAGAGGTTGAGGATGAGGACGACATCTTGCCTCAGTAGAGCCTGTTTAGTCTGTACAGGGAGAGATGAATAGCTTTTTTGGTGTGGGGGCCCAAACAAACCAATCATTTCAGTCAAAGTTGTTTGGTAGGCCCTGTCGCTGAAATGATTGGTTTGTTAAAGTGTGCATGTCCTATTTCAACAACAGACCTCTCAACTGCAGCTCATCCCTCCTCTGCGGGGATAATGTCTCCTGTGCTCTGACACGTCACTCTGTGTACTCTCAGCCTCAGGATCTGACACTACAGCTACCATGCCTCTTGTAGCAGCCCTCACTCCAGGGCCTCTTCCATGTGCAGTGTCCCCCTCTCTCTTGGGTTCACTATAGTGGCATGGAGTTCTCCCCCTCATCCAGGGCACACATTCCTTGCCCTGGCTCAGTCACCACGCTCAGACTTCCAGGCAATGCTGGGGGAGCCTGGGAGCTTCCACCCCAGGTCCCCAGCTACAACTCTCCTCTCCTGTGTCTTCTCTCTCTTTCTGACACTTTAAAGATCGTGCCTTTAAATGAAAAAGTCAGTCTTCATTGCACGACTATGTGCAAGTGCAACAGGGACATTTTTTTGGGTTTACAAAGTCAAACAATAACACTACGACCCTGTCTGTCTGGGGTCTGTCAATGACGAATTGTCTGGAGCATGTTTGGAGGAGGTATTGTGGCCCCGGTATCAAATTGGGTACCGGGGCCACCCCACTATGCAGTCCAGATACTTGTTTGGTGGAATTCCGACACGTGGAGGGTTTTTAAATTATATTGTGGCCTCGGTACCAAATTGTGTACCGGGGCCACCACACTACGCAGTCAAGATACTTGTTTGGTGGAATTCAGACCAGTTGAGGGTTTTATTATTATATTGTGTGGACCACTCTATCTATACCACACTACAACTCTATACCACTCTATTTCCTACTTTAATTCTATTTAATTCTATTTCCTACTTTAATTCTATCACTAATTAATTACCATAAAGAGGAACAAAAAAAACCAATTTTACCAAAAGTATAATATGACTTAGACTTACAAACACTACACTTTAAAGATCGTGCCTTTAAATGAAAAAGTCAGTCTTCATTGCACGACTATGTGCAACAGGGACATTTTTTTGGGTTTACAAAGTCAAACAATAACACTACGACCCTGTCTGTCTGGGGTCTGTCAATGACGAATTGTCTGGAGCATGTTTGGAGGAGGTATTGTGGCCCCGGTACCAAATTGTGTACCGGGGCCACCACACTACGCAGTCAAGATAGATAGATGCGTATTGCGTATCATAGATAAAGTACATTCAGTGGTGTGGGGCAAATTGAAAAATATTCCAAATGCACTGACATTATCAAAAACAAGAGGTTGTCACACGCTAAAACTCCAACATGTATATGATGGAGAGGATGGAGGAGCAGCCGTATGTGTAGTGTAATGCAGATCTGTTGAAGGTTTTTTATATATTTTATTGTGGTGCCCAGTGCCCACTCCTCTACGCAGTCCAGATACATTTATTGGTGCGAATCATAAAAGTTCAGGGTTTTTAATATATATTGTGGTGACCCACTCCTCTACGCAGTCCAGGTACATTTATTGGTGCGAATCATAAAAGTTCAGGGTTTTTAATATATATTGTGGTGACCCACTCCTCTACGCAGTCCAGGTACATTTATTGGTGCGAATCATAAAAGTTCAGGGTTTTTAATAGATATTGTGGTGACCCACTCCTCTACGCAGTCCAGATACATTTATTGGTGCGAATCATAAAAGTTCAGGGTTTTTAATATATATTGTGGTGACCCACTCCTCTACGCAGTCCAGGTACATTTATTGGTGCGAATCATAAAAGTTCAGGGTTTTTAATATATATTGTGGTGACCCACTCCTCTACGCAGTCCAGGTACATTTATTGGTGCGAATCATAAAAGTTCAGGGTTTTTAATATATATTGTGGTGACCCACTCCTCTACGCAGTCCAGGTACATTTATTGGTGCGAATCATAAAAGTTCAGGGTTTTTAATAGATATTGTGGTGACCCACTCCTCTACGCAGTCCAGATACATTTATTGGTGCGAATCATAAAAGTTCAGGGTTTTTAATATATATTGTGGTGACCCACTCCTCTACGCAGTCCAGGTACATTTATTGGTGCGAATCATAAAAGTTCAGGGTTTTTAATATATATTGTGGTGACCCACTCCTCTACGCAGTCCAGGTACATTTATTGGTGCGAATCATAAAAGTTCAGGGTTTTTAATAGATATTGTGGTGACCCACTCCTCTACGCAGTCCAGGTACAATTATTGGTGCGAATCATAAAAGTTCAGGGTTTTTAAGATATTGTGGTGACCCACTCCTCTACGCAGTCCAGGTACAATTATTGGTGCGAATCATAAAAGTTCAGGGTTTTTAATATATATTGTGGTGACCCACTCCTCTACGCAGTCCAGAAAGATACCTTGTTGCAACGTTTTGGACTAATAACTATATTGTGAGGTGTTCAGAATACACTGTAAATTAGTGGAAATGCTTGTTATTGAATGTTATTGAGGTTAATAATAGCCTAGGAGTGAAAATAAGCCCAAAAACTTGATTTTTAAACTTTTTATGTTTTTTTCAAAAAAAATCCGAATCCAATACCTTAAATCCGAACCGAGACCTTTCGTCAAGTGTTTTGCGAGACAAATCCGAACCTCAAAAATAACGAAAATCCGGATCCAAAACACAAAACACGAGACCTCAAAAGTCGCCGGTGCACATCCCTAGTATACACATTTAATAAATAGATTTATTCCCCTCCAACCAACCCCAAAATTAAAGTAATAGTATTCCCATGTAAAAAATAAACTTATTTCCCTCCCTCCAAACAGCCCCAGCAATAAATTAATATCTTTTGTGTTTAATATAACCATTTCCCACATAACTACCCCTGGCATTAAATAATTAATATTCACATTTAATAAATAGCCCTCCTCCCCAAACTCAGCCCCACATTCAATTAATAACCCCCAAACACCCCAGTACTGAATTAAATAGACCCACCAATAAATTAAACTGCTCCACCATCACCACAGAAATAAAATAGTACCCATTAAATTATTAGCAGCCCCACATTCCCTCCATATAGCTTGGTAGGTGCATTGCATCCCCCACCTTACAGTTTAATGGGTGCAGCACCCCCCTCCTTATAGCTTAATAGGTGCAGTCCTCCCCTCCTTATAGCTTAATAGGTGCAGCCCTCCCCTCCTTATAGCTTAATAAATGCAGCCTCCACTCCCATGCTTATAGCTTAATAGGTGCAGCCCCCTCACTTACCTTTATTAGCACTGGTCAGCATTGCTTCTCGCTTCTCAGATCAGTAGACAGGAAGTCCTGCTTCCTGTCTGCTGCACAGTATTGTGGGACCCCATCGAGCAACATGCATCCTAGCGATTGGCCGCCTGTTGCTGTCCACTGACCACCAGTGCACCTTAGACCCCCCTGCCCCCCGTGTCGGTTATTAAAATGTTTTAAAAATAATGAAAAGCGCTAACAAGCATCGGGGCCCACCGGGGTATATCCCAGCACCCCGTCGGGCTAGTCAGGCACTGGGTACACAAATATGTATAAATTATAGTTGCCTACTCTCCTGGGTGGGGTTGACCCTTACTGTCCTGGGCCAGTATGGCTAAGGCAGCTGAGTATTATTTTATTGATGTATTGCAGTGATAGGTGGCTTTTTTATATAATCTAATATATAAATGTCTAGTGGTGTATGTTAGTCTGTCTGTGTGTGTGTGGAAAAAATAAAACCGAGCTGCAGCGCCAACTGCTGGGCAGAGTTCTATACACTGACCTACTAAATTCTTAGTGTGTGTGGAAAAAAAAATTCAGAAAGGGCTGAAATTTGGTATACTAAGATGTTTTTAATTTGTTAATTTAATTTGTTAATTGTTAAAAGTGTTTATAAAGATTTAAAAAAAATATATATATATTTCTTGAAGGAGAAGTGACAGTTGGGAGTGGTTGGTGGTTGCCGGGGGTGACAGTGGGGAGTGGTTGGTGGTTGAGGCCTGGGCTATGGCCCAAATGCATGACAAGAACCTTTTTAACACCTTAAGTAGCTTGATTTGACTAGAATGCATGAGTATCATGCACGGGTTAACTTGTATATATATATATATATATATATATATATATATATATATATATATATATATGTATTTATATATATATATATATATAGCTGCGTATTAATAAATAGATCATTTTGCTTGTGGAAGAGTTTTCAGTTTACCAAGGGCAAAAAAGCATTTTGTATATATTATTTAGATAAATAAAGAAAGTCTCTGAACTAATCAATAACATATAATAGAAATTGTCCCTAGTAGCAACTCACAGCATACTTCCCAACATTTACAATCCCAAAAGTGGGACAAAATAATCCACGGCCCTGTTCCATCAAATTGACAGATTTCAGTTAAATTCTGCTGACTTTATTTACTGTTATGCCCCGCCCCTTTTTGTGGGCCGCAAATCAGGTTGTCTGCCAAACTCTGGACAGTTGGGAGGTATGTTACAGCAGCCACATACAGTATAACCCATCATGGCACCGCCCCAAGAAAGTGAGAGGACATTTGTGATACAAATTATACATTAATGTGAGATGTTTGTAGGGAGAGAGCAGAGGGATAGCATTGTGACACATACACACACATATATATATATATATATATATATATATATATATATAATTTAAATCATCCTTACAGCTGTATATTACTAAATAGACCACGTTCAGTTATTAAAAGTATTTCAGGATAAAGGAAAAATTGGAGGACAAATCTTAAAAAATAGCGGGTGGATATTTCACATGTGACAAATACATAAGATCTGTCCTGGAAGAGTTTTCAGTTTAAAAGAAGCAAAAAAACATTTTTTGCATATTATTTCGACAAATAGAGACCGTCTCTGAACTAGTTATACAAATTATACATTAATGTGAGATGTTTGTAGAGAGAGAGCAGAGAGATAGCATGGGGACACAACAAACTGAGTCATACAGGAGCCTGGCTGTCACCCTGGAACATTACTCACACTCTGGGGAGCCCCTTGAATCATGTTATATAACCTTTAACCAAGTAACTGTCAGATTAATCTGCCAAAATACACTCTACTCACACACTGTACCTTATAGGAGGGATGGCTTAGACACCAGAGAGCAGGAGCGAGGAGAGGAGGAGCAGGACTCAGCATCAGCAGAGAGTGTTGCTAGGTAATGGGATGCTGGGGGCGGGGCCCAGACATCACAATGCAGGAGCCAGGAGGGGAGGAGCAGACTCAGCATGTGCAATGGATGTTGCTAGGTAACGAGATGCTGGAGGCGTGGTCAACAGTTGAAGTAACAGGAAATCCTGAAGGGGATGCCCTGAATAGTAATGGAAATCTAGTTCATTTTGGTGAATAGTTCATCAAGAGCTAGTTTATTCAAATGTTAAGTTCAAAAGATTAGTTAATTTAGTATTATTACACTGGCCTGGCCAACTTGTGGCTCTCCAGGTGTTGTGAAGCTATAAGCCCCAGCATGCTTTGCCAGTAGATAGCAGCCAATAGCAGACAGGGCATGCTGGGACTTGTAGTTTCACAATACCAGAAGAGCCACAGGTTGGCCAGGCCTAATCTAATCTATTACACACTGGCATTACTACTACTAACTCACTGGGTGAGTTATATCCCTGTTAAAATTATCAGATTTGTTGTTTAATTATGCTTGCCAACTTCTAGCAGTTGGCATCCGAGAGCTGCCGGGGGCTGGTGGGCGTGCGGGGGGCGGGGCTCAGAAAATTGTTACGTAATGACGCAAACACGTCATTTCTCAGCAGGGGACCGGGCCAAATGAAGCGATTCCTTTAGAATCGCAGCATTTTGGATCTAATTCTGCTCACTTCACTAGGAAGTGGGCAGATGCGGGAGGCTGCCATAGTCTCCCAAAAGTCCGGGAGACCCTCCCAGAATCTGGGAGTCTCCCGGATATTCCGCATGAGTTGGCAAGTATGTGTTTAATATGTTTGATCATTATTAACATTTTAAAAGGGCAATCACTTATACAGCAAACTAGTAGTGTCATTATGAGCTATACAAAGTTAATTTAATTTTATTATTTTTTAACTTCCTGTATATGCAAAGGAGAAAGACCCAAATTTTGAGTATTTTAAAGTGTCACTTTTTTTTTGCTTTTAAAATATGCAGTAATTGTTTTGAAAAACTTACCCTTTTCCTGATCTTATTTTTCTATTTTCTCCCAATAATGTCCCTGCTCACCCATATCAACCTGCACACAGTGGGCCTGATTCATTAAGGAAAGTAAGCTAAAAAAGTTTTCTTCTGGATAAAACCATGTTACAATGCAATGGGTGCAAATTAGTTTATTATCTTGCTCGAATGGAAAATACTCGCTGCTTTTTCATGTAGCACACAAATACTTGATAGCTTTATTTTTACACTAAAATTTAAAGTTGATCTAGGACATACCCTATCCTAACAATAAATCTGTCCCCACATTTTAACTTTATCTCCCCCTCCAATGCAACATGGTTTTACCAAGGTGAAAAGTTACTCCTGTTTTTTGCTTTGTTCTCCTTAATGATTCAAAGTATCTTTCAAAAATTCATTAAAATTAACCCCAAAACAAAGTGTATTTTAAAATATAGACCTAAAATAGTAGAATACACATGCATTTCATAAATATACACCAAAAATAAAGCAACACAATGTCAATGTACTCAAGCAGGTGAAAAACGAATCAACAGGAACATACAATTTTGAAACAGAGAAGCATTGGTATTGTGGCACATTGCTATAGCATAAATATAAAAATACACAATTTGCAACAAATATCATTTAAACCATTCAGATTAGTATGCACTGCATGAGAAATCTAAAACTTACCTATAAAGATTAGAATTCAAAATAATCTATATAAAGAATATAATAGTATTCTAAATAATACATATAAAAAGAATCTAATAGTAATCCAAAGAATTCAAAAAAATCTCTCTCTCCAAATCTCACAATAACTCGACTACCACTCAACACAATATACTACCACTATAATACACCACAATGTAATGTCCGTCAATGGGTCTTTTATAATGGTGTATAATGAGATAAGTGTAAAGGGGCGGGCTGGCTCGGGGGGCAGGGGGGCTCAGTCAGACCGCTATTAGGGCCGGGGGGTAAGCCGGCCAGCCACCCCCTGGATGCAACATACCACATTTTTACCCGCGGCCGCATCTGATGACACGAGATGCGGCCACGTCATCAATGACACAGCTGCATCGCCTGTCAAGTGATGCGGCCGCCTGTGTGCCCCCCGGGCTTCCCTCTCCCAGCCCGTGCCTGCAGGTGTATGCTGGAGAATGGTTCAAATTTGCATTAGATGACGAGAGTGTCAAGCTGTGTTTATCCAGTGCTGACAGCGTAGACTTAGACTAGACCTCGAGGTGGTGCAAACTTTACGTCTGAAGATAAGTGAATTTGTGCGTATGAATCTCACGGATTTGTAGGTAAACACCTTCTTTGAGTATGCCTTACGGGTGGCTGCCCCTTACACGCCCCTTACATGCCCATTTTTACTCCCAAAGTCTGACGCTGTAGTAAGTGCTTTTTGTGCTCACAGTCGCATGTGCATGGGCTGCGTTCGCGGCCATATCTGCCGGTTCTGGGCATGTGCAGAGTGATACGCTCAAAATCAGCAGATACGTGCCGTCATGAATCAGGTCCCTTTTGTTTGAATAATGTAAATATTAAAAGATGAATGTATTAAAAACATCTTTACCTATTTTCTAAGAAGGTTTTATACGCAGAAAAATTGAGACAAATTAGACCAAGTTTCTGATCCACCCAAACCATGCCCTGATATTTTGATTGAGATGTACGTAATAACTAGTTTTTAACTAAAAATACAGTTATACAAAGCCCATCTGGTATGATGTTTATGGTACTGCTGTCACTCTACAACCAGCAGAACAGCAGATTTACTTTTATAGTTTATACCGAAGTTGAAGTTGTCAATCTAACAGCAAAAAATGGTGTAAGCACTGAATCTGACACAGTCTGAGTGTTAGCTGTGGCCGTTGGGTTCACAGACTGTGATATACTACACTATTATTGGGATGGGGGACTACTAACACTACACACATATTGTTTGGGGGGTACTAACACTACACTACACTCTACTTTTGCCCTGGGGGAGTACTAACACTACACTACACTCTCTTTTTGGGCTGGGGGAGTACTAACACTGCACAACACTCTATTTTTGGGCTGGGGGACTACTAACACTACACTACACTACACACTACTTTGGCCTGGGGGAGTACTAACACTACACTACACTCTATTTTTGAGCTGGGGGACAACTAACACTATACCACACTACACACTACTTTGGCCTGGGGAAGTACTAACACTACACTACACACTACTTTGGCCTGGGGGAGTACTAACACTACACTACATTACACCCTATTATTGGGGTAAGGGAGTACTAACACTACACACTATTACTTGGGTGGGGAGTACTAACACTACACACTTATTGGGGTCGGGTTGTACTAACACTACACTCCATAATTGGGGTGGGGGAGTACTAACACTACACACATATCTTTTGGGGGGAGGTACCAACACTATGCTACATACTATTATTGGGGTGGGGAATTACTAACACTACAAAGCACACTATTATTTGGGTGGGGGGTACTAACACTACACCTCTCAATATTATTGGTGGAGAAGTACTAACACTACACTACACACTTTTTTAAGGGTGGGGTAGTACTAACACTACACCACACACCATTATTTGGGGGGGAGTGCTAAAATTTCACTATACACTATTATTTGGGGGGGGGGGTTCTGACACTACACTAAACTATACACCATTGTTTTGGGTATGGGAGTACTATCACTACACTACACTACACTACACAGCACACTATTATTTGGGGAGGTTGAGTGCTAACACTATGCTACATTATACACTATTATTTGGGGTGGGGGAGTACTAACACTGCACTACCCACTATTATTTTCGGGGGTGTGCTAACACTAGACTATACTACATGTATTTAAAGAACCACCACACCATTTTATCACATCCCTGATTTATAACTTTAGTTCATGAGTAAATATGTGAGCAATATTGCTGGTGGTGCACCCAAGACAATAATTATACATTAAAGAAGCAGAAAGAAGAGAATGTATGATACATGGGGCACTCTGTGAGTATCTTGATAAAGCGAGTAAGCGAAACGCGCATTGGCGTTCGCCTCGTTATGTGACTCATGTGATCCTCATATTATTAATTTTATTATTAATTAACCACCTTTGATAATTCTAACAGCCATTATACATTCAATGTCTGCCAACAATATATTATGAAAGGGGACATTCAATGCCCTTGCAAAGGAATTATTTAATCCTATTAAGGGGCATAATTCCTAGAGCTGCTATGAACCTTGATATAGCAGCTTTAGGGTTATATATGTATGATCAGCTAATAATATAGACTGCAGCTACATTTAAAGTTTATAAGAGGTATTGAAGCTTCTACAATCAGTAACTGTCACTCATCAGATATCTATAGAAATTAATGAGATATTAATCTTTTAGGGAATCATATTGTCTATGGTATGAAGTTAACAACTAATAATAGGAATCTACAAAACCAATAGATTATTAATATTAGTGGTTTGAAATAAGTGAGACCAATGTCAAGAGCTTCATTTAGCATTTATTGTACTTGGAGAGATATTTTGAATTATTAATAATGTCCGAAGTAGATGATATCGTATGATCCTTAAGAGATAGACATCACAACAAATTAATAGTAAATATCAGTAAGGCAGAACATAGATGGTGAAGTAATATTTACTTAAAGTTAAGAGAGATCTACACAACTATAAGACATAAATACAATAATAATAATAATAATAATAATAATAATAATATACAGCATGGTGGTCTAGGCTGTCATTTTAAATACACAGCAGTTTTTAGTTTTTAAACATTTCGTTACTAGTGAAAATTTAGGAATTTAATGGGTATCTCTTTGTTTCTTTTAATGAATTTCTAATAAAAGCTAAAATTTTAATTGACTATATAAGATATTCACAGAGTGTCCCATATATGACACATTCTCTTCTTTCTGCTTCTTTCACTACACTAAACTAAGCTATACACTATTATTTGAGGAGAGAACTAATACTACAGTACACACTATTATTATGGTGGAGGAGAGCTAACACTTCACTACACACTATTATTGGAGAGGTGTATTACAAAGATAGGACCCTAGCACTGTGAGACAGAAATGCTAACCACTGTGCCACATTTAAGTGGTAAATTTCCATTGCGAGAATTCAGTTATCTTCATAATGAGAAGCATTGTCCTATTATTATGATGAAAGTGGTCACTGCTGTGTCCTCACACTTCATTGCAAAGAAGCCAACGTGGGACAGTGGTAGTGTGAAAAACCATGAAGATGATGTCTGCACCAGGCTAGCTATAAAACTGAAAGACAGTTGTTGTTAGCGCTTCTACTTAACACTGCATATCTCTGTCTATCTAGCAAAATGAAAACATGAGGTATAAGTTCATGTTTTGATCAAAATATTTAAGCCTGCATCCCACCATCAAGGGCACCTCATTATATACAGGTTCTACACTGACCTATATACTTTAAAACACCTTTAAAATGCAGTTAAAATCAGATGCACTCACCTCACAGGTATAGATGCTTACATCTTGCAAGGGCTTGCTTGTAAGCGACACCCAAATGAGCCTTAAATAGGCTTGGACAGCTGTTATGACAACATAAGGCAATATTTTGAGACAAAACCAAAGAAAAAATAAGCCTGTGCTCAGTATATGCCATATTATATATATGGCACAAGCTGCGTGGCAATAAGCCTGTGCTCGGTATGTCCCATATTATCAGTGCCGTAACTAGCCATTTTAGTGCCCTGGGCGAGACAGGGAACTGGCGCCCCCCGTCTAAGTGGGAGTGTCAATCGTCGAGTGGGCGTGGTCAACCTACTGTGGGGACGTGGCTAGCGCTTTACAAGTTCTAGACTGCACTGAAACCCCCTCCCTCCCCATTCTTCTCGGTCTGGCTTTGCAAGAAATTTTATGTAATAAGCCTCCATAGAATCAAGTACTTTAAATGCAGCTATCACAATGCTAGCTGTATAAAAATTTAATTGGTTGTTGAAATAAAACTCACTGAAACAAATTAAAACATAAATGTAATGGTACCATCTGTATCACACTGCCCCTTCATCCCACTGTGCCCTCCATCACAGTTTCTCCTTTATCATACCGTGCCATGGAGCCATCTTTATCACATTGTGCCCCCTTATCACCATCACACGAAATGAATAATATACATACATACACACATACATACACACATATATACACACATACAATATAAAGAGCCTCCTAGTGTCCGCCATACCTTAGAGAGCATTCCTGTAACCTCCATACAATACAGAGAGCATTCGTGTGACCGCCATACTATACAGAGAACATTCCTATGACCGCCATACCTTAGAGAGCAGTCCTATGACCACCATTCAATACAGAGAGCATTCGTGTGACCGCCATACTATACAGAGAGCATTCCTATGATCACCATACTATACAGAGAGCACTCCTGTGACCACCATACTATACAGAGAGCATTCCTGTGACCACCATACCATACAGAGAGCATTCCTGTGACACCCATACAATACAGAGAGCATTCCTGTGACCTCCATACTATACAGAGAGCATTCCTATGACCGCCATACTATACAGAGAGCATTCCTATGATCACCATACTATACAGAGAGCATTACTATGATCACCATACTATACAGAAAGCATTCCTGTGACCACCATACTATACAGAGAGCATTCCTGTGACCACCATACTATTCAGAGAGCATTCCTATGACCACCATACAATACAGAGTGCATTCCTATGACCACCATACTATTCAGAGAGCATTCCTATGACCACCATACTATACAGAGCGCATTCCTATGACCGCCATACTATATAGAGAGCATTCCTATGACCACCATACAATACAGAGAGCATTCTTGTGACCTCCATACTATACAGAGAGCATTCCTATGACTGCCATACTATACAGAGAGCATTCCTATGATCACCATACTATACAGAGAGCATTCCTATGATCACCATACTATACAGAGAGCATTCCTATGACCACCATACTATTCAGAGAGCATTCCTATGACCACCATACAATACAGAGAGCATTCTTGTGACTGCAATACAGATAAATACCTCACCTGAAATTAATAGACCCCACCATTAAATTAAAAAGCCCAATCAATAAATTAAATTGACCCACCAGCACCCCACAAATAAAATAGTACACATTAAATAATTAGCCCCCACCTAAACATCACCATTAAATTAATAGCCTACCTCCCACCCATGTACTAAGACACCCAACCTCCCTACCCTCATATCACACATTATATTAATACATCCCCCCTTTCCTCACAAATTATGGCAGCATACCCCCCCCTTCCCCCATAAACTATAGCAGCACCCCCCTCCATAATAGCAAGTTGCAGCACACATTCCTCCCCTCCATAATAGCAGCACACATCCCCCTCCCTAATAGCAGCACACATCCCCCTCTCCTCCCTCCATAATAGCAGCTTAAATGCCCCCCTCCCTCCATAATAGCAGTTCACACCCCCCTCCTCCCTCCATAATAGAAGCTAACATGCCCCCCTTCCCTCCATAATAGCAGTTCACACCCCCCCCCCTTCCCTCCATAATAGCAGTTCACATCCCCCCCTCCCTCCATAATAGCAGCTCACATCCCCCCTTCCCTCCATAATAGCAGCTCACATCCCCTCCTCCCTCCATAATAGCAGCTCACATCACATGCCCCCCTCCCCTCCCCTCCCTCCATAATAGCAGCTCACATGCCCCCCTTCCCTCCCTCCATAATAGCAGCTCACATGCCCCCCTCCCTCCATAATTGCAGATAACATCCCCCTCCCTCAATCCCTCCCTCCATAATAGCAACACACATCCCCTTTCCCCTGCTTAGAAGCTTACCTTTGTTGTCTTTATTCCTGACCAGCCGTGGCTCCTCTTTGCTACTCTGCTCCTCTGCTGCCTAGCAACGTCATGACATCAGACGCTGAGGCAGAGGGCAGAGTTCAGAAGGGGGTGGAGTTGGGTGCTGGCCGCCATTTTGGATGCGCCGGGCGGCCGGCAGTCTGAATCTGAGGTCTGTTTCATTTATTTATTTTTTATCCCTCCTCACACAGAGGCCGGTGCTGGCGGCCACTGCGCCCCCTTGGGACTGCACCCTGGGCGGCAGCACCGCCCGCACCGGCCTCGTTACGGCTCTGCATATTATATATGGTACCAGCAGCGTGGCAATAAGCCTGCACTCTGTGTATCCCAAATTAAATATTGTACCAGCTGCACGGCAATATAAATGCCCATATATGTATGCAAAACAAATAGACAGTTTTTGTCAGTGCTTATCCTTGCATATGTGTGTGTATCTAGCAAATTGAAAATATGAGGTATTAGTTCATATTTTGATCAAAGCATTTAAGCCTGCACCACAGCATCAAGGGCACCTCAAGCTATAGAACTGCTGCACAAAATCCTTTATTGTACATGTGATAAAGAGAATATAATGGTTTAATTATGCCATTGCAAGCAGTGGAATTAAATTGCAATCATATACGTATATTCATTAAATGTCAGGATATGCATTGAAAGAGGTCTATTCATTAAAAGTGGGTGTTAATGTCAGGCTGGTTTTGGGGGAGGGAGGACTAGTGGGATCACTCATTACTAGACTTTCCATATTTCCTGTACCTATCCTTTTTTCAACCAGGACCCCAATATTCCAGGATCCATACAAACAGCTACTGAGGTTAGGACACAAGCAGCAGCAGGGAATGAAAACCTCAAGAAGAGATAAGAGAGAGTACTCAGGTGAGATGACCAGGGCAGTGATTCTTCATTCACCCCCCCCACCCCCTTCTAGTTGCTGGCCACGCCTTTCTGGAGACTTGGCCCCTTTAGCGGAGCATGCACTATTTTGTGGGCCCTTAATATTTCTTTCCTCTCTGTGGGCACTTCATGCCCCACTCCGACACTGCTTCAATGGAACTCAAGCGCTCAGAGAAGACCAGGGCAGTTGTCTTGGTTGCTAACACCCAGCTATGCTGAGTGGGAAATGTAATAATTTATATCAATTAAATGATATAAGAAGAACAACTTATTACCCTGATTCCAACTACAGAAATGGGTGAAATGTTACTTGAAAATAATTTGAAGCTACTGAATGAGCTGGTCAGTATCCACTTCATGTAGCTTGCCATGCACCTCAGGGGATTAACAAGTAATATGTATGTAATGGATCTTATGTAGTTGTAACATAGATATTAACATGACTTTCATAAATACTTCCCTTTTTCCGTCATGTTGCTAGCTGTTCCTGGGTAGGACCTAAATGTATTCGCTGTCCACTAATGGACATGTAGCAATCAACCTATTATAACAGCTCAGTTGCTACATAAATGCCACTTTCTTTTACACCAACATGTAAAGGCTATAGCCTTCTTTTGCATGTAAATAAATACAAACAAATACTGCCCAGATTTATTTTTATAAATCTCTTTATGCAATCTAAATTTTAGCTGCAAAGCACCTACCTCCAGTTCTAAATCTGTCCACATATTTTAATTCCCCCCTGCAGATAAACATGGTTTTACCAAGGTGCAAAATTGCATTTGTTGGAAAAGACAGAATTCGAAAATAAGCACAAAACATATCAAATAAAATCTCTACCAGCAACTCTGAACACTGCAATGGATTTAAATCATAAATGATAAATAAAACATCCTTTACTTAGCTTCAGTTTTAGTGCATGAGGTGACAGAAAGCAATTTTTATTTTATGCCCATTTTAATTACAGCATATAAAAGACTCAATATGCCTCTCTGTATAATTACCAGATACATTACACCAGCATCAACATGTTTCAAACTACAAGGTCACATATACAAGCAATCAAAGGTGTTTGGTGCAAAAGACTGGAATTAACTGTGTTAGAAAATTGATTGTGGGCAGAATATTGGCGCTCAAAAAATAGTTTGCAACTCCATGCACTTACTTGTTGTATTGAGATAAAATTTAGGCTGAATTGCAGCAAAAATATTCACCAGATGACAAGTGGACAAGAAATAGTGCAGACTGTAAGAGTAGAAAACTTCTTCAGTCTGATAAATTGATACATGTTTGATTTCATTATTTCCCAAGCATGCATCAGATCTATTTATATGCTAGAGGGATTTTCCACACTGTCGTGATAAAGCCCCTAGCATATAAATAGACCTTGTATCTGTTAATTTTTCATTCTGCGTGTGTTGGCCTTCCATAGAAGATGAAAGCTCTATCGTTCTTGTGTTTTTTTATATTACCAAGACTGATTGTATGGATTATTTTGGGGTCTTCAGGAAAGAAATAAAGAAGATTATCTTCAGGTACATTTGGATTATTTTTGGGGGGTTTAATTTTTTGGACTTCTCCAGGACCTTGAATGTAATTTTTTTGGATACCTACAGGACCTGTGGAATATTATGTTTTTTTATAGTTTCAAGCAATCTGGATTGAAAGCTTACAAAATTGGATCACATACAGATAAAGATATCAGATTGATGCTGCCTGGGCTGGCTGGGACTTGTAGTTCCTCAAAGTAAAATTGTGCTAGATACATTTTTCTTACTTTGTAACATATTTTATTACCCTACACCCACCGACTATGGGTATGTGAAGAGCCCTAGTGCTTGCAGTGTGGGTCTGGGTGTCCCTAGATGGGGACCTGCCTGCAGACCACACTCCCTAGGGAATTCAGCCTCGTGCTGAAGAGCCTGGGGTTGGTTTGTCATTGTGGTGGGGAGACCCCTGCTGCGTATTCCCCTGCTATATTCCAAGCAACCCCGGCTGGCTTGCCTAGCGCTGGTTTACGAAAAAATCGGGGTGACTCAGCATATTTTTTCCCCCAATTTCACAAAAACCAGTTGTAGGCTGGCAGAGCTAGGGTTAATATCATTAGTAGGTGGGGACTCTACGCATTTTTAAAAAATATATATTTTTTTACACTGTATTAGAGCCGGCGGGTCAGGCAGATCTAATGCTGCCCAATCTGCCAGCTCTGCAGGTGCAGAAAGGTACATACCTACCTGCACCATCATGTGCAGTAGAGAACAGCAGCCCTGCTCCCAAAGTCAACAGGGCATGGATCTTGAGATCTGTGGCTAGATAAATTCAGGTGCGCACAAACCCTAGATAGGTGCACATAATTCTGAGCGCGGGTTGTGCTCAGAATGCGTGCCTTGATGAATCAGGCCCAAGGTGTGCAAAGTAATGAGTTGAATGAGTTGCAAAATTTAGAAGACAGACAGTAGAGCAGTAATAAATGCTCCAATTACCTTCTACCCTTAGAATTTTGCTCCTGAGACCACTCTGCTTAAATTAATTAAAATCTAGTGTTCCCAAGTCATTACCTTTTTTGTTAAGTCCAGACTCAAAGGGGGGAATTCAATCCCCCCTGAAGTACCGCCGCGTTAAACAAATTACCGTTATTACGGTATTTTTTTTAACCGTTATTACTACCATAATAACGGTAATTACGCGCACTATTACCATAATATCGGTAATAGTGCGCAGGCCGCATTACTTTTTCAAGTAACGCGGCCAATTGATTTCCCCCCAAAGGGTAATAGTGTAAGTAATCACCGTTATTACGGTAGTTTTAACCACATGTAGTGCTACTTACAAGATGTAGAGCACAGTAGAGCCAATAGTAAGATTGAATCGCGTTGATCTGAAAACAGAACTGTGATTTGGAAGTTGTACATATTTCTTCAAATTCCAAAGGATGCCTCACGATTTTTAGCCACCAGGTATGTAGTCACAAGATATCGCCAGACGAATCAATAACAAATACTCCGTTTTCATTTCATGTTGAAGAAGGAAAAATGATATATAGCGTGAAACTACATAAAATAAAAAACTGCTATCATTTGTTAACAAACTCACATAAGTAAAATTATACATAGAACATAGTAAACCACAGTATCCTTGATCTACAGGATTCTACCAGATGCAAACAAGGTAAAAAGCGTCCACAGATTATTGACAGCCCACACCCTGGATCGGGCTGTACAAATGCTAAAGTGAGTGGCTTTCCTCCAGATCAAACAGTATGTGTGCTAATAATGCTCCCCCTGCATACACAACAACGTGTTTCAACTCACAAGGAGTCTTTCTCAAGGCATTCCTTACTGACTATGTTTCTCTTACTACATACACTATTTGATTTGGCTGTAAGGTACATCCATTCTGACCTATGTGCAAGACACTAGGCCCCTAAGTGGAATTAGGTGGTTTGTGTATAGTGTGTCCTAGGGTGGTTCACAAAAGTCACTAACCATCACAGCTGAAAGCATTAAGCAGAGGGAAAATGTACAAGAGGACAATTCCAAGAGACTCTTCCAAAACGCACACTCTGCAAAAAGGGTAGCTTTAGGAATTCTGGTTTTAAGTTTGTTCAACTGGGTCATTTCGGGTATTAATGTCTAGTGCAGAACTGAATTTGCCTGATGGTAACACAACAAAAATCTATATTTGTGAATCCATTTGTGTGGTGTAAATATACGAAACTCAATGCAAAAATAAAATACAAAAAAGTATCCTTTATAACTGTACAGGTGCAATGGGGCTGGGCAAGCATAATTTAAGTACAACAAGGGCATTTACACGTAAGTGTAGAATGCTCCTTGGAGATGCAACCTAATGAGAATTGGATACATTCCCAGATAGGAAGCATCATTTTGCTTTGGACTACTACAGAGAACATTCCAACTGGATTTTCAAAACGGTGAACAAAGAGATGTCGAGATTTTTGTATTTCATTATGTTTTATATGTAAAATGTTACTTTCACAATTATTAATAAAACTGTAAAAAAAAATTCTCTTGTGTATATAACATTTCATTACATTAATGAGATTTTTAGAGATCTCCTCTATACTCATGTAGTCTTCTACCTTGATGACATACTCATTTTCTCCCAGTACATTTCTTCTCACCGACTCAATGGGATTGAGGTTCTCTCCCGACTTCGCAAACGCCAGCTAAGCTGTAAATTGGAAAAGTGTTCATTTGGAGCCTCTCAAATGCCCTTTCTTGATTATATTATTTCTGCCCCAGGTTTATAAATGGACCCTGAGAAGTTTTGAGCAATCCTGAAATTGCCTCTCCCATCTGGTCTCAAGCCCATCCAGCATCTCCTTGGCTTCGCTAATTATTATAGACAATTCATCCAAGGCTATTTCACTTTAGTCGCTCCCATTGTGGCCCTCACCAGGAAATGGGCCAATACTAATAACTGGACTCCGGAGGCATTGTAGGCTTTCAAATACCTCAAGGAAGCCTTTTCTGCCACTCCCATTCTCAAGCAGCCTGATACCAGCCTGCCATTTTTCCTTGAGGTCGACGCTTCTGTGGTAGGTGTAGGAGCGATTCTCTCACAAAAATCTCATTCTAACAAGCTGCACCCTTGCACCTTCTATTCATGCAAGTTTCTTCTTACTGAAATGAATTACACCATTGGAAACAAAGAATTGCTAGCCATGAAATTGGTCCTCTCTGAGTGGCGATACCTCCTGGAAGGCACCCGACATTCTGTAACCTTCTTCACAGACCACAAAAATCTCTTATATTTACAGTCTGCCCAGTGTTTAAACCCCCACCAGGCTCGCTGATCCTTGTTCTTTTCGCGGTTCAACCTCTGACTTACCTACTAGCCAGGGCATAAGAACAAGAAAGCTGATGCCCTCTCTCTGCCTTTTATTCCATTCAAGATTCTAACGAACCCGCTAACCATGTCATCCTAAATGCCAAGTATCTTATCTCCTCTACAGTGACTCCATCTACTACTCCACCACCTGACAAGACCTTCGTTCCTTCCCAAATCTGGAGGAGACTCCTTCGTTGGTTCCATGCTTTCCGCTTTGCTGGCAACGTGGTTTCTTTCAAAACCACAGAACTTATGGCTTGGAGCTACTGGTGGCCTACTCTTTAGTCAGATGTCAATATCTGTAATATCTGCGCGCAGCACAAGTCCTCCCATCAAAGTTCCTTGGGCCTTCTGCTACCCCTGCCTCTAACCACTAAACCTTGATCATACATCAGTATGGACTTCATCATTGACCTACCTCCTAGTAGAGGCTTCGATACCATCTGGGTGGTAGTTGACTGTTTTTCTAAAATGGCTCATTTTATTCCTCTTCTTAGCCTTTCCTCCTCTCCAATTTTGGCACAACAGATTGTGAAGGAGATTTTTTCCGTCTTCACGGTTGTATCCGACTGTGGAGTCCAGTTCATCTCTAAATTCTGGCAAGCTCTTTGCAAACTCCTCAATATCCGCTTGAGCTTCTGCTCGGCCTACCACCCTCAATCAAATGGACAAATGGAAAGAGTCAATCAAGACCTCGAGACCTTTCTCAGGATCTTCTCCTCCGCCAATCACGATAACTGGTCTGACCTTCTACCCTGGGATGAATTCGCCCATAACAACCAACTTATTTCAAGAGTCCACCTCCGCTACACCCTTCATTATAGTTTACTGTCTGCATCCTCCCTTTCCCAAATTTTTGTCCCTCCCTCCCACCCAAATTTCTGCAGTTAGCGCTTTACAGCACGATTTGGCATCCATCGGGTCTCGAGTCTTGACCTGCCTTAGGAAGTCTTCGTATCGATACAAACTTTTTGCTGACAAGAAGCGGCGAGCAGTCTCTGCATTGAAAATAGGAGACAGAGTGTGGCTCGCTACCAAGAACATTTGGCTTAAAGTCCCTTTTCAAACTAAAACTTCCTGCCTCTCTCTGCATATCCAGCACTTTCCATGTTTCCCTACTTATGACGTTGGTTATTAACGATTTATAATTTCCTTCCTTTTCTTCCTTTCCCACTGAGATTCAACAAGGACAGGAAATCGAAATCACTCAGATCCTTGACTCCAAAAGATCCAGGGGTGGAATCAAATATTTGATCTGAAGGGATTTGGACCCGAAGAACGCTCCTGGGTCAATGCTTCAGACATCAATGCTCCTTCTTTACAATGAAGGTTCCACTCCAAATTCCATGGAAGGCTGGTTTTAGGTGTCCAGTTTCCACCTTTAAAAGGTAGGTATTCTATACATCAGACCCGCAATCCCCCTATCCGGGGTCCGGCAGTCTTACCTGCTCCCTGTCGCTGTCCCCTTCAGCGATGAGCACCGTGAGTTACTGCTCCTGGCCGCCATCTTGGATTTGGGTCTGCACATGCACGGATCCAATCTCCTTCTATTACCTCTGTCTCTCATTCATTGGCCTGTCAATCACTATAATAAGACATTTAAAGCAACTGTTGCAGCTCCCTGGCGCCTGTTCTTTGTGTCAAGCTCCTACTAGTAAGAAGATTTTGCTCCTTGTGCTCGCCTCGTGTTTCTCTGCTATATTGTATGCTGCACCAATGCTCACAGTATTTGCTTTGGCTCTGCTGTCTGCAGTGGTCATAACCTGTCTGTAGACCATCACATCCCTGTAACCTGCTTCACTGTTTATAGTGGTAATCGTCTTTCTGCAGCCCATTGCACCATTGAATCCAGCTCCACCGTCCGCTGTGGTCATTACCTGTCCACAGACTATCACATCTCTGTTATTTGCTCCACTGACCACAGTGGTAATCATCGATCTGCAGCCCATTGTACCATTATATCCAGCTACACTGTCCGCAGTGGTTACTCTCTATCCGCAGACTATCGCATTCCTGTATCCAGCCTACTGGCTATTCTCCCGGTCTGTTCTCTTGGACATTTTTGTTCTCCCTATTGGTCTCGCCTAGCACTCTCTCAGGGGACCGCAACCTGTGGGGCAGAGACTGCAAACTCCATATTTCCTTGTGGGGGTCCCTGGCGAATATCATCTGCCTTGATAGACTCTGCACCCCTGGGAAGAGTAGTACCAAGCCAAGCAGATCTGAGGGGTAGCTATCCTAGTTACCATGACAATTTTATTGTTTATTAATAGGGTTATGCAAATTTTGTATTTATTACTAACTCTGTCTCAATGCTATCGTTGGGTGGAAGAATAAGAATTTGTTGGACAGATGTAGCCTGATATAGACTAATGTAGAAATGCTGCTTTTGAATCGGACGTGTTTTGAGGGGGCTTCACGTTTTGATAGTTATACATCTAAATTCTTCTATGCTCTTAAGTATTTAGTTCAATTTATGAAACCTTCAGAATGTAAGAAATAAACATGTCTTGCCAATCCATGTGTTCCTCATTTATGATGCGAGATTAGGATTTGCACAATAGACAGCAGCATTTACAAAAAAAGAATGTTTTGTCTGTAATTCAAATGTTTCCCTTCTGCTGTACTGAAATGAAATCCCTGTGGAGTATATGTTCTTCTTTTAAGAACTTCCCTGACAGCAAGGCATACTAATGGCTATTATTTATTACTGTATAACAGAGATTTGATAAACAGCCATATAAAAGTGTCCAAAATGTTCTCTTGGAATCATCCCTAAACTTCAAGAAAATGCTTAAGAAATGAACTTCAGGAAATAATTTTGTGGATAAAAGACATTTTTCATGTACATTACAATTTTATACTTTTTTGTCTTTGTGCTAAAGGAACTCAATTCAGTAATTGCTACTTTACAATTTCCTATATTTAGAGACTCCATCAAAATTGGTGGAAAGCAGATGGGGTATCAATCTTTAAAAGGGTACTGTATGTAACCATGATATTACACACCTTTGATCCTTGATTTCGGTTGTGGGGTAAATAGTTATGGGGATTCTGATGGATGCATGATTATTTTTTATGAGATAATAAGATTCAAACTGGATCTTGGCAGTGTAATTGATGAGATGCATGTGGATTTTGCATTCAATACTGCTCCACATAACATTCTGGTACATAAAATGAGTGTACTAGGACTGGGAGGAAAAATTATGTACCTGTGTAGAGATGTGTTTTAAGGATAGAATATAAAGGTTATAAATGGAACATATCAGGGTAAATTTTGCAAGCCTTTAAAAAAGAAAAAGGGGAGGTGTTGACCACAACAACCAAACATATTCTAGCTATCATTTTCTAGAATGTGCTAGATAAATGATAGCTAGAATCTGATTGGTTGCTATGGGCAACACCTCCACTTGGATTGGATAATTGGGTCCTGTTATTCTTTTATTTACCTTTGCAATAAGACAGTTCGTGAAATGTCATCCATGTTGGATAGTCCACAGTCGACTGTAAGTGATATTATTAGAAAGTGGAAGCATTTAGGAACAAATACAACTCAGCCATGAAGCGGAAGACCTTGAAAAATCAGAGTGGAGTTAAAGACTGCAAAGGCGCATGGTGCGTAAAAGTCGCCAACGCTCTGCTGATTCCATAACTGAAGAGTTCGGACCTTCCACTGGTATTAATGTAAGCACAAAAACTATGTAGCAGGAGCTTAATGGATTAGGTATCCATGGGCAAGCAACTGCATGCAAGCCTCACATCACCAAGACCAATGTCAAGAGTCAGATGGAGTAGTGTAAAACACACCAACACTGGACTGTAGAGCCGTGGAAACGTGTTCTGTGGAGTGACAAATAACACCTCTCTCTTTGGCAGTCAGATAGGCAAGTCTGGGTTTGGCTGATGCTGGGAGAACGTTACCTGACTGCATTATGTCAACTGGTTGGTGAAGGAGGGATAATGGTATGGGGCTGTTTTTCAGGGTTTAGGCTAGGCCCCTTATCTATAATAAAGGGAAATCTTAATGCTTCAGCATTCCAAGTCATTTTGGACAATGCTCTGCTTCCAACTTTGTGGCAACAGTTTGAGGAAGGCCCTTTTTTATTACAACATGACTATGCCCCAGTCCACAAAGCAAGGACTAAAAAGGACTACAAAGACATGGTTTGATGAATTCGATGTGGAAGAACTTGACTGGCCCGCACAGAGCACTGACCTCATTCCCATTGAACACCTTTGGGATTGTCACGGGCACTAGGAGTCTTTACCCAGGGATCACCAGGTGATAGGCTTACCAGAGCAGTATAGGTGGTAATATGGTACTCTGGTAGCAGGGTGATCACGGAACAGGAAATAGCAGATGATGAGATGCTCAGGAAAGTCTATGACTAGCAGCACTGGCAATATGGAGGTAGTAATACACGAGGAACTGTATGGACAAAGGACACGTGAAGGTAGTCAGTGGTCTGCGGTAGCAAGTTGTACCACTGCTATAGTGAGGAGGAATGTCCAACAGAAACGAGGAGGTGATGAGAGTCAGCGGTCTGCGGATAGCAAGTTGTACCGCTGTCCGAGTGAAGGAATGGAATCCAAGTGGAGGTATCCGGGGAGTCAGTGGTCTGCGTTAGCAAGTTGTACCACTGCTATGTGAGAGGATACTGGAACAGGTGAAACTGTAAACAGGAGTCAGTGGTCTGCCACTAGCAAGTGGTACTACTGAATATATATGTGAGGAGGTGCACGGGGAGAGACTGCAACACAATATATACACGGGCACCTTGACTTTGATCCACAGTAATATGCACAATATAAATGTATAAATGACTGAACAACACTGCCAATATAGAAAGTCTCTTGAAGTAATCCGGCATGAGATAACACAGTCAATGATGGCAATAGACTCAGCGGATAGTACACTCCAGAGGAGAACCAACACAGTCCAGCAAGGTATGCAATACACAGCACAGTCAATGGGAAGTATGCATACCGTGGTTCAGGAGAAGGCAGTCAGACAGGAGTGCAGAGATACCTGAAGGGCAGGAGGCCAGCAGGATACCAGTCCCTGGATGGGTGAAGCAGGGGTCTAGCAGGTGCAGCGCACAGGTAGGTAGACCAGCAGGGAACACAGGAAGGCGTGGAGAGCGGATCAGCAGTAGATGGATGAGTAGCGCTGAGAAGTAACAGCAGCGGGTCTCTGCGGGAACACGGAGGTAACCAATAGCAACCAGCAGGTGCAGTAACGATGGGACACCGGAGCAGAGTTGAACTGGAACAGATGATCACGGAGAGTAGCGGGTAGCAATAGTGGCAGCAGACTCAAGGAAACACGGGAGAGTAGACAAGAACCGAAGACTGAAGCGCACAGAGGCAGCGGATAGGAATCAGCCAAACAGTCACGATGAAACACAGACGGGTTGCAGGTTGAAGACTGTAGTGCACGGAGGCAGCGGATAGGAATCAGCTAACAGTCACGATGATGAAACACAGACGAGTTGCAGGTTGAAGACTGTAGTGCACGGAGGCAGCGGATAGGAATCAGCTAGCAGTCACGATGATGAAACACAGACGAGTTGCAGGTTGAAGACTGTAGTGCACAGAGGCAGCGGATAGGAATCAGCTAACAGTCACAATCATGAACAGGTGAGTGGATGTGGATGAAAGACTGTAGTGCACGGAGGCAGCGGATAGGCATCAGCTAACAGTCCCAATAATACATGGTAGAGTTGAAGTGGTTAGAAGACTGTAGTGCACGGAGGCAGCGGATAGGAATCAGCTCACAGTCACGATGATACAGTAGATGGTAGAAGTGGTATGGGAACCACAGTAGTAGAAGTGGTTTGGAAACCACAGAGGTAGAAGTGGTTTGGAAACCACAGGAATCAGCAGGGCTGAATAAACAAGGAAACACAGGAACACCTTCAGAGACTCATGGGGAATGAGACTCCAAGATCAGGCAATGTGGTGATGACCACAGGTGCTTAATATAGGGAGGTTGCCTGATCTGCCAATTAAGTTAAAGGAACATACACTGGAGGTATAGAAAGGGCTGCGCATGCGCAGTCCCTCAGGATGGAGGACGGCCACGGTTCCTAAATGTCCGGGAAGAAGCACTCACAGTCCGGTGAGTGACAGTACCCCCCCTTTTAAAGGTGGGCACAGAACGCCTGGAACCGGGCTTGTCCGGATTTTTGGAATAAAACTTCTTCAGAAGGGCAGGAGCATTAAGATCTTCAGCTTTGATCCATGAACGCTCCTCAGGACCAAAGCCCTTCCAATGAACGAGGAAACGGAGGACTCCTCGCGAAATTTTTGCATCCAATACCTCAGTAATCTCGAAATCCTCCTCCTGATGAACTTGAACTGGCTGCGGTGCTGAGGAAGGAGTCGAGAAACGGTTGATGATGAGAGGTTTGAGCAAGGACACATGGAAGGCATTGGAGATCCGAAGATTCTTAGGAAGAAGAAGTTTAACACATACTGGATTGATAACTTGAATGATCCTATATGGACCAATAAAACGAGGGGCGAATTTCATAGATGGAACCTTCAAACGAATATTTTTGGTAGATAACCAGACACGATCTCCAATTTTTAGTGGTGGAATAGCCCGCCTCTTCTTATCTGCGAAAGACTTATATTTGTTAGATGTCTTCTTTAAACAGGTTTTGACCTGAGACCAGATATTTTTGAAGGTCTGACAAGCAGTCTCCACAGCAGGAACTTGGGTGGGCGGGAGGGCAGGAAATTCCGGAAAAGACGGATGGTGACCGTAGACCACAAAGAATGGAGTTTTGGATGATGACTCATGGTACATGTTGTTATGGGCGAATTCAGCCCAAGGGAGCAATTCTACCCAGTTGTCTTGGTTGGCTGAAGAGAACATCCTAATAAAAGTCTCAAGATCTTGATTGACTCGTTCCGTTTGTCCGTTAGATTGCGGATGGTAAGACGATGAGAGTGCTAATCGTATGCCCAAGGTTTTACAAAGGGCCCGCCAGAATCTGGAAACGAATTGTACTCCTCTATCTGACACAATCTCAGACGGACATCCATGGATGCGGAAGATTTCTTTAATGAAATGTTCAGCCAGAGTAGACGAGGAAGGTAAACCGGACAGAGGGACGAAATGAGCCATCTTCGAAAATCTGTCTACCACTACCCAAATAGTATTGTGATTCTTACTTGGTGGCAAATCAGTAACAAAATCCATACTAATATGGGTCCAAGGCTTGGACGGAATGGGTAGTGGTCGCAGCAACCCTGCTGGAGTTCTGCGGGAGGATTTGAACTGAGAACATAAATCACAGGAAGCAATAAACTCTTTGACGTCTCTCCTCATTGAAGGCCACCAGTAACTACGAGAGAGAATCTCAAAGGTCTTATGTTCACCGGCGTGTCCAGAAAAACGAGAGGCATGGAACCACGAAAGGATTTTCCTCCTCAGAGTAGGAGGCACGAGGGTCTTCCCAAATGGTAGCATTTTGGTGGATGAAGCAGCCAGAGAAATACATTTGGGGTCTAGAATAGCATGGTTGGGAACCTCTTCTACATCAGAGGACGTCACAAAAGCTCGAGATAGAGCGTCAGCTTTCTTGTTCTTAGCAGCTGGTTTGAAGGTTATAATTAATTCAAAACGGGAAAAGAAAAGAGACCATCTTGCTTGACGAGGGTTCAAGCATTGAGCAGATTGCAAATATGACAAGTTCTTATGATCCGTGAAGATCGTCACCGGATGGCGAGCTCCTTCCAACAAGTATCTCCATTCCTCTAATGCAGCTTTGATGGCCAGCAACTCCTTGTCCCCGATAGTATAGTTTTTCTCTGCGGGCAGAAGACCCCGAGAGTAGAAGGCACAAGGATGTAATTTTTGTTGCTCCGAGCGTTGGGAGAGAATAGCTCCTAAGCCCACATTAGAGGCATCTACTTCTAGGAAGAAGGGGAGTGTCACATCAGGTTGTCGCAGAATGGGAGCAGACGAGAAGGACTCTTTGAGGATTTGAAAGGCTTGGAGAGCCTCAGATGACCATTGCTTAGTATTAGCCCCTTTCCGAGTTAAGGCCACAATGGGAGATGCAATGGATGAGAAGTCTTGAATGAAGCGTCTATAGTAATTGGCAAAACCTAAAAAACGCTGGATGGCACGAAGAGTAGTTGGCTGAGGCCAATGTAGTACAGCATTTACTTTGTCTGGATCCATCTTCAGGCCAACTCCGGAAACTATATACCCCAAGAATGGAATCTGGGGTAACTCGAATGAACATTTTTCCAATTTACAGAACAATGAGTTTTTCCGTAGTCTGGAGAGGACCTCTGCCACATGTTGGTGATGAGAAGGCAGGTCCTGTGAGAAGATCAATATGTCGTCCAGGTAGACAACGACACATACATATAATAAGTCCCGAAAGATCTCATTGATGAAACCCTGGAAAACCGCGGGGGCATTACACAGCCCGAAGGGCATTACTAAATATTCGTAATGCCCATCTCTGGTGTTAAACGCGGTCTTCCATTCGTCACCGGAACGGATTCTAATTAAATTGTAGGCACCACGAAGATCCAACTTAGTAAATATCCGAGCTCCCTTGATGCGATCAAATAGCTCAGTGATCAGCGGAATGGGATACCGATTCTTGATAGTAATGGCGTTGAGTCCACGAAAATCTATACAAGGGCGTAATGATCCATCCTTCTTTTTGACGAAGAAGAACCCAGCTCCAGCGGGAGAGGTGGAAGGTCGAATGAACCCACGCTGGAGATTCTCCTGTATGTACTCAGATGTGGCTTGAGTTTCAGGTAACGAGAGAGGATAGACCCGACCCCTGGGAGGAGTCTTGCCAGGTAGAAGGTCGATCGGACAATCCCAAGAACGATGAGGAGGAAGACGTTCAGACTGAGCTTTATCAAACACATCGGCAAATGAAGCATACTGAGGAGGGAGTCCCGGGGAGGAAGATGAGATGGAAGATTGCTGTACTTTAAGAGGAATAACTTGAGAGAGACAACGATGGTGACATTCAGGCCCCCAAGACGTAACTTGAGGGGTGCGCCAGTCAATCTGGGGAGAGTGACATTGAAGCCATGGAAGGCCTAAGACAATCGGACTTGTCGTAACTGGAAGAATTAAAAACGAAATTTCTTCATGGTGTAGTACACCAATCTGAAGGGTTACTGGAGACGTACTCTGGGTGATGAGACCATTGATGAGACGTGATCCATCTATAGCCGTCACAGTAATGGGTGTTTTTAAAGTGATCACTGGTAGGGACCATTGATTCACTAGTGATTTAGAAATGAAATTTCCTGCTGCTCCGGAATCAATCAATGCCTGTGACTCAAAGGATTTGGTAGCAAAAGAAATCGTAACATCGAAAGCGCAGACTTTAGATTTCATAGACAATGGAGAGGACTCCAGGGACCCTAACTTCACCTCTCCAGAACTAGTTAGGGCCTGGCATTTCCCGATTTCTTAGGGCAAGAACTGAGCATATGTGTGGAATCAGCACAATAGATACAGAGTCTATTCTTTACTCTTCGTTTCCTCTCTTCTAAAGATAATTTGGAACGTCCTATCTCCATGGGAATCACAGAAGGTGAAACTGGACGAAATTGAGGGTTTAAACGAAGAGGTGCTTTAGCAGAAGTTGTTTTCTCAGATTCTCTTTCACGAAATCTCATGTCTACACGATGGCAAAGAGAGATCAAATCTTCTAGTGACGAAGGAAGCTCTTGGGTAGTCAGTGCATCTTTAATTTTATCGGAGAGCCCCTGCCAGAAGGCGGCAACTAATGCTTCAGTGTTCCACTGAAGTTCAGAGGCTAAGATCCTAAATTGAATGACATACTGTCCTACTGTATGGGAGCCTTGTCGCAAACGAAGAATGCTGGAAGCAGCGGAGATCACACGACCTGGTTCATCGAACACACTTCGGAACGTGGAAATGAATTTGGCACTATCTTGTAGAATTGGATCGTTTCTTTCCCACAGAGGGGAGGCCCAAGCCAGGGCTTGTCCAGAAAACAATGAGATAAGATAGGCCACTCTGGAACGATGGGTAGAAAAATTTTGAGGTTGGAGTTCAAAATGGACTGAACATTGGTTAAGGAAACCTCTACAAGTTTTGGGGTCCCCGTCATATTTTGACGGAGTAGGCAGGTGAAGCGTAGGAGCTGTAGACACCTGGGATGGCACTGGGGAAACGGAGGAAAGCACAGGAGCTTCAATACTAGCTGTAACAGTCTGTCCAGATGTTCCTTGGGAGGTTAACGATTGGTAACATTGAAGTAACAGCTGTTGGCGAGCATCCTGTTGCTCCACACGACTGACCAGATGCTGCAGCATCTCTTTAGCAGTAGGTTCCGTATCTGGGTCTGTCATGGCCTGATCTTACTGTCACGGGCACTAGGAGTCTTTACCCAGGGATCACCAGGTGATAGGCTTACCAGAGCAGTATAGGTGGTAATATGGTACTCTGGTAGCAGGGTGATCACGGAACAGGAAATAGCAGATGATGAGATGCTCAGGAAAGTCTATGACTAGCAGCACTGGCAATATGGAGGTAGTAATACACGAGGAACTGTATGGACAAAGGACACGTGAAGGTAGTCAGTGGTCTGCGGTAGCAAGTTGTACCACTGCTATAGTGAGGAGGAATGTCCAACAGAAACGAGGAGGTGATGAGAGTCAGCGGTCTGCGGATAGCAAGTTGTACCGCTGTCCGAGTGAAGGAATGGAATCCAAGTGGAGGTATCCGGGGAGTCAGTGGTCTGCGTTAGCAAGTTGTACCACTGCTATGTGAGAGGATACTGGAACAGGTGAAACTGTAAACAGGAGTCAGTGGTCTGCCACTAGCAAGTGGTACTACTGAATATATATGTGAGGAGGTGCACGGGGAGAGACTGCAACACAATATATACACGGGCACCTTGACTTTGATCCACAGTAATATGCACAATATAAATGTATAAATGACTGAACAACACTGCCAATATAGAAAGTCTCTTGAAGTAATCCGGCATGAGATAACACAGTCAATGATGGCAATAGACTCAGCGGATAGTACACTCCAGAGGAGAACCAACACAGTCCAGCAAGGTATGCAATACACAGCACAGTCAATGGGAAGTATGCATACCGTGGTTCAGGAGAAGGCAGTCAGACAGGAGTGCAGAGATACCTGAAGGGCAGGAGGCCAGCAGGATACCAGTCCCTGGATGGGTGAAGCAGGGGTCTAGCAGGTGCAGCGCACAGGTAGGTAGACCAGCAGGGAACACAGGAAGGCGTGGAGAGCGGATCAGCAGTAGATGGATGAGTAGCGCTGAGAAGTAACAGCAGCGGGTCTCTGCGGGAACACGGAGGTAACCAATAGCAACCAGCAGGTGCAGTAACGATGGGACACCGGAGCAGAGTTGAACTGGAACAGATGATCACGGAGAGTAGCGGGTAGCAATAGTGGCAGCAGACTCAAGGAAACACGGGAGAGTAGACAAGAACTGAAGACTGAAGCGCACAGAGGCAGCGGATAGGAATCAGCCAAACAGTCACGATGAAACACAGACGGGTTGCAGGTTGAAGACTGTAGTGCACGGAGGCAGCGGATAGGAATCAGCTAACAGTCACGATGATGAAACACAGACGAGTTGCAGGTTGAAGACTGTAGTGCACGGAGGCAGCGGATAGGAATCAGCTAGCAGTCACGATGATGAAACACAGACGAGTTGCAGGTTGAAGACTGTAGTGCACAGAGGCAGCGGATAGGAATCAGCTAACAGTCACAATCATGAACAGGTGAGTGGATGTGGATGAAAGACTGTAGTGCACGGAGGCAGCGGATAGGCATCAGCTAACAGTCCCAATAATACATGGTAGAGTTGAAGTGGTTAGAAGACTGTAGTGCACGGAGGCAGCGGATAGGAATCAGCTCACAGTCACGATGATACAGTAGATGGTAGAAGTGGTATGGGAACCACAGTAGTAGAAGTGGTTTGGAAACCACAGAGGTAGAAGTGGTTTGGAAACCACAGGAATCAGCAGGGCTGAATAAACAAGGAAACACAGGAACACCTTCAGAGACTCATGGGGAATGAGACTCCAAGATCAGGCAATGTGGTGATGACCACAGGTGCTTAATATAGGGAGGTTGCCTGATCTGCCAATTAAGTTAAAGGAACATACACTGGAGGTATAGAAAGGGCTGCGCATGCGCAGTCCCTCAGGATGGAGGACGGCCACGGTTCCTAAATGTCCGGGAAGAAGCACTCACAGTCCGGTGAGTGACAGGGATGAACTGGAACAGAGATTGCTCTACAGAATAAATGGGCACAAATTCCCACAGAAACACTCCATCATCTGAAAAGCCTTACAAGAAGAGTGGAAGTTGCTATCGCTGCAAAAGAGGGACCAACTCCATATTAAAGTGCTGTATATGTATTTGAATACAATGTCATTACTGTCCCTGTTGGTGTAATGGTCAAGCGTCCAAATACTTTTGTCCATATAGGATACATGATGATGACTATCGGCAGCACAATCTACCCACTTCTGATTGGCTAGTGACCCCTTCAGCTGATAGTACTTAAATCACTACCATTGTGGCTATATTATATCAAGTCGTGACCATCTGTTAGCACTATTTATTTGTCATTTCTATTTGTAGTACTGCAGCAAAGAAGTGTTCCATTGGATTTTTAAAAGGGTATAAAACAGATATGGGAGTGCGGTTGTATTTAATTACATGTTATATTGAAAATACAACATTCACATTTATTAATAGAACTATGGAGACACTTGTCTCTTTTGTATATATGAAACTTATTTACCATAATTTGTACAAATAAGGTAATGTGACATTAACATGTGCTGCTAACGTTGTCAGTCATATCTCTACTCTATCATTAGGTGTAAGTATACACGTATATGCTTTACGTATACCTGACTCAAATATTACTGTTTTCAGTTGGATGCATCTTGAGAAATGTTCAACTCAACATACATATGTAAGTACACTTTTGTTTGGGAATATATTCTACGGCGTACATTTGAAGCACAAATTCGTCCAACTCTAAATAAGGTCCCAAGTGCAAGTTTGCTCCACTTCCAGCAGACTTGATTGACTAATTGACTTGAAACCCAGCATAGTTAGCATCTTACTGTTGAAAAATGTTGGACTGCAGAAAATCTACACAAGTATTTGAAATAGTCACTGAACATGTGGATATGTTTCTTTCCATATCACTAGAGCTTTGATTAAGATATCAAATACTTTTCATTTAGACCTGCTCTCTGATGAAGCTTTCTTACCTGTATGAGATTTATTGTGAACTTTACATGCCAGAAAAGTTTCATATATATTTTTGTATAATTGATTGGGACATATTTTATCTATATTATTAAGTTTTGATGTTTATAAAATATACTCAACAAAATGATGGATTATATGTGAACCTCTAGGGTGAGTATTAGAGTGAAAATAATTCTTTTGGTACCTCTTTGTGTATGCAATGGAATCAGACTGTCCTTCAATAGCTTCTCTATACATTTTAGTGATAGATTATTTTACCATGGTGATCAAGCAAAATGACTCGATCATGGATCTCTCTATGGGGTAAATGGAACACAAAAAGGCACTACTCCCTATTATACGTCACCTACTAATGCATCCTCTTCCCATCACTTTTGGCTGAATTTGACTGCTTTGGTACTCTAAGCAACATTAAAGTAAATTGTGCAAATTCACAGACTTTGGACATATATTTGCTGGGGAGACAGGCTTTACATTTACAAGAACACTTTCCATTCCATTGGCAGACTAATTCTATTAAAATGTGCTCCCTATTATCCTTCCATCCTTTTCTACTTTAATTACTCACTCACACTTGTAGAAAACCTTTATGGCATAAACAACATTTTCCATGGTTTTGTCAGAGGAATATTTAAGGATATACACCTTTCCAGCTCTTGTTGTATGTTTTACAAAGAATTTCCATTTGTGTCCCAAAACAATATTTTAGGCAATTAAAGCTAGCTGCACCAATTTTGGCTGAAATGGGAGACATTCAAGATTGTATCCTAGAGAAGTATTGGAAATCAGGTGTTAGCCTACCATAAGGCAACAGTTTTGACTAGACTGATGGGCTGGTTTTTACTGGCTGATTATAAGCTCTGGGTATATATATATATATATATATATATATATATATATATATATATAGTTCTATATATACCCTTTTTTACATCATTTCACTTCCTTAGACTCCTCATGCCAATAGAACTAGAATGAAATCCTTGCTCTTTCTACTGCCACTATTTTTTACTATTCTGGGACGATTAATTTACTACATTTTTCTTATATTTAGGGCCATTTACTGCTTTTCTATGATAATCAATAATTCACATCAGGTTTTGCAGCCCACAAGTTTCTTAATTTTAATTCCTCCAGCCCACTTTAGTTTAAAAAGGAAGTTGTAACCTGGAACCTCCTCCAATTTCATGATATCCCCTTATGGTGTAAATTGGCTGGCATACAACAAGTGTAGAGGATAGTAAGCTTCACTGCATGGAAAAGGCACACCTACTGTATATAGACTTTTTACCACCTTGGAGATGATCTCTTCTGAATTGACAGGACATATGCATCATGCTATCTCTCTGCTCTAAAGTATTTTGCTAGGAGAAAGTTATCCAGATCTACACGCTTACATCACTTGGTGGGAGAAGACCAGAGTCACACTATAACTAAGGAAAAGAGTATTAAATGCTTTATACTAACACACAAACTTTCCAGTATTTTCAAGACCAAAGAAAAAAATGTAAGATTTTAACACATTGGTAATGCTTTTAAACTCCTCTTCAGAACTTATTTCCAAACCTTAATGTGAGGGCCTAAACACAGTTTAGTCAGTAGATGGCAATAGAGACAGTGTACATGTTATGGAAGAACAGTTTCTAGTCCCTTATCTATGAACCCAATTCAGTCAAAGGTACAGGTTATATACCCTTCATTATTCCCACGGTAATGAAGCTATGGTGGGCAGATTAGGGTGGCAGCCAGCTTATAATAGGTGGGGAAATTGATAAGTTTTACCCTGCGTACCCTCCCCCATGGTGGTTGGGGACCATTGGTTCCTTGTGGAGAAGGTGCCTAGGAGTCTAATCCAGGGTACTAGTATACCATGACTTTATTGACTGAATGACATGTTTGATAGTATTGGTATACGCTAATCGTTTAGTTCATACATCTTGTTCTGTCTTATCCTTGATTAAACACCTGGCCACATTTAAGAATAAATCTGTCTAACATATATAACAAGTAGTATAAGTATGCATAGCATATAATAACGTATGTTAACAAACGCATAAGAACACAAATTACAATAAATTGTAAAGCAGTGAGAGGATGGTAGTTCAGTACACAGAAAGTGGTGATGGATTGCAAGTGTCTTCAGTCGCACAAGTCTAAAACTCGCACAGCGTGTTCTTTACCCTCTCACGCTGGCAATGTGGCAGGGAGGAAGTCACGATGGGCCATATTTTGTGGGGTTTTCTGATAGTTAATCATTTCTAGGGCTCTGTTTTCAGTGCATATTAATTAAAATTGACCAATTAATTGAAAGTAGCATATTAATTAATGTGAATAGGTAGTCCCCAACACTCCTAAAGTACTTGTCATACAAGTGGTATTGCCATTAGCAAGAATTGTTGCTTATGCCACTTTCTGGTAGGTGCAAAAGTAGTACCCCTTCACCATTAGTGGTCCCTTGCTGGATTGGCAGAGTGGGCAAACAAAACAAGCTTATGTGATATCATGCGAATGCTTTACTACAACTTGGAGCTGGATATTTTCAAACTCAGAAATGATTCTACTGGCAGGCATTACAGGTTTATTTCTTTTTATTTAACTAGCTATGACATGCGTATTAATCTATCTAACCTTAGAATGCTTCCTTGTTTTTTCATACATTCCTGGTCACATCCAAACTGCTTTAATTTGATACTCAAGGTCTTGTTTTTTCCCTCACACTTTCTGTTACTATATTGTATTACATTTGTGCAACAGTAATTAATGTAAAGTAAAAAACAGACCCTTTAAATGGGATTCTATTTAATGTGTTAGATGATCTACTATTTTCTTTGTAATTCTACTTAGAATTATTCATATCTGGAAAATCCAAAGTGTGTTTCTTGTACAATAAACAAGCTGACTATATGTGTTGAGATGATCCTGTTATTCAGCAGTTACTACTGAAGGCTTCATCGTTTTAGTGCTGCTGAGCACTCTGCTTTAAAACCAGAATTTTTAATGTAAAGAGAGAAATTCCCATTAAGAGGTTTCAACAATACCACATATCACAGGATCGCGGCACCACAGATAAGTTGAAGTTTCCATTTCATTATACCTCAGTGAATTCATCCCAAAACATTTTAGTTTTGGGTGTAGTTTGCCTATAATAAATTGTCCACTTTATGTGTAACTTACTTTTATCTTTGTTTAAAGCATCATAACTAATCTGCACATTTATACTAACTAAATATACTTCAATCTACAGTCTAACCATAGTAATAATAATAATATAGCTGAGTATAATTTAAGTTGAAATCCTGATGGAGTGATTCATGAAGAATGTCTTATCGGAAATAGGACATTATTTGTTGGTTTTAAGAATGGCCCACTTCCAAGCCATCAAATTAGATGTGTGCTTATATTGCTGGATATTAGAACTTCTGTTTGGAAATATTCTGTGTGGAGAAGTCTTCCAGACACAATATCAACTCATCCGGGGCCGATCTTGGCTGGAATAAAAACTACAGCTGTTTCTTCTATTTATCACAAAGCCCTAAATCATTGACTGTTGACAATCAATGTAATTAATGTCTTCTACTTCCTTTTTAGAATAGTCAATTAAATAATATGGTTCACAATGAACACTATGGCCCTGATTCATTAAGGAAAGTAAGGCAAAAAAGGAGTAAGTTTGCTCATGTTATAATGCAAGGTGTGCAAATTAGTTTAATATTTTGCACATAAGTTAAATTTTGGCTGTTTTGTCATGTAGCACACAAATACTTGATAACTTTATGTTTACACTGAACTATAAAGTTGATTTAGGACATGTCCTACCACAACTATAAATCTGTCCCCACATTTTAAATTTACCTCCCCTTCAATGCAACAGGGTTAATCTTTTTTTTGCTTTACTTTCCCTAATAAATCAGGTCCTATATGCCTTATTTAAATTTAAATGTAAATGCAGCTAGATGGTGCATATTTGCACATTGCAATATTGCACTGCAGGGGGGGATTTGAAATTGGTGGTAATCGTTTTCACTATGATGACAAATCCGACAGCATTGAGTCTTATAAAAAAAAAAAGAATTTGTGAAAAATACGACTGCAATCTAAAGAGACTTACCTGAACACCGAGTGTGCAGCTTGACAGCCAGGGCTTCCGAACACACAGGACTCCGACACTTCAGTTTACCGTCAGTGCAACTAACATCAGTATTCATTTAAAGTGACAATGTGTGGCTAAGTGTTTAAACACTTAGCCAACCCTTTCAAATGTGTGGGTAGATATAGAATTAGCTCAACTCTAAATTGCTGTCTTATGGTAAAGCTACGCAGTGTTTGTGTGCTACATGCAAAAGTATGCAGTATTTTCCCTGCATGCAAAAAATAAAATTGCATTTGGAGCTCTAGCACTGCAACATTGTTTGTCCAGAGGCAAAATTGCACCGTGTAACTTTGCTCCTTACTAAATGAGGTCCCATGTATTACCAGGTAGTGGTACACAGCACTTTTTGCTAGTCTCTCAAGCTTGGGGAAAAGAGGCTGTTTACGTGAACCCTACATTTCAGATGTAGAGCAATCATAACTCCAATCTATGTAACTAGAACACTAATTTATGTGTCACATTTTTATAAATTATATGTTATCAAATTGGGCTTACAATGCGGATGCGGTCCGCAAGGGAATTTCAGATGGATCTGAGGATTTGTTGGTGCTCTGTTACAAAGCTTCCGACCTAAGAGGGTTCCAGAAAAAATTAAGTTTATTGATTTTCATATTTAAACATTGAATGTTTTAAATTATTTGTCCATATCTGTTTCGTATTAAGATACAATGTTTGTAATTATGTTTAAATCAAAACATAAATCTGTATAATCAAGTTAACATGTATTAGCTGTACATATTTTAATTCAGCTAACTAACTTGAGCATTATAGTTACAAGAAGCTAAGTTTTGTTTTGGTTCAATTGACCAGTAATGTAAAATAAACAGTCTTTTTACCATGTGGTATTACCAACTCTGTGACCATCTGTTCATTGAAACCAAATCTCTGATACCTAGTTTTTACCATGCTTTGTAAACCAAGTGCTTAATTTTGGCATTATCTGAAACACAAGTCACTTAGGAGAGAGTTTAGTGACACAATTCTACCAAGTACTGGTGAGAATGGCTGCCCATTTGGTATTATGTTATGGTATTATGTTTTCCTTTTGGGGTTTAATGAAGCAAGAAAAATATGTCAGAAAACAAGTGAGCAGTGCGCGATGCAGTGAGCTCATCCCCTTTGTGATCAGCTGGCAAGAGCAAGCCTAATGCTGCTCCCTGTATGCCAGTCAATCAGAGAATGTCTGGAGCTGCTGGAGAAAAAGCAGTGAACAGCTGACCGGCTTAGAAGAGGACAGAAGGATTGGGAGAGCAGCTGATAGTGATGAAAGAGGCGAGTCATGAGGCAGATAGAAGAATGTCTGACAGGACTCATGAGTGAGAAAGAAGGACTATAGCGAAAAAGAAGTGTGGAAGAAAAGAGATGATCAGGAAAGAAACTGGTTACTAAGGGGTCTATTTAACATTGGTGCTCAGTGAGCAGCAATAAAATTAATTTTGTATCACTGTTTACCGCAGCGATACAAAATGTCCTGTTGCTTGAATTTTTCAAGCCAGGGCTTCTTGGCGAGCCCTGTCAAAGTTCTCCTTATCTAAACCAACTAAAACTTCCTTCACTGGCAGCATAAAGCTGTCAGTGAGTGGAGACTCTGATCCCCGTGACTACCGTGAATGCCCAGCTAAGGTCGTGCATGCACATTGCGATAGGGCCCAGCGCTGGACAGAGAAATACTTCTCTAGTAGCGATGAAGTCCTAATGTGAGCTAATGTCATCTCAAGATGACGTTTGTTTTTTAAGGATGGTTTTTTAAATCAAAGCTTTTCACCGCTTGTTAAATTGGGGTCACATCGCAGTCCCCATAGTGTACGGGGACTGCAGTGACCAACGTTAGACAGGCTAATGCAGGCAATCTCTGATTTCTCCTGCTTTAATCCCTTGATAAACTAAAAGGATAGCTTTGATGGCCATTTTCTGGAGAAAACAATAGTTTTCTCCAGATTTTTGCCTCATAGCAGCTTAGTATATAGTATATACCCCTGTGACGAAACGAGTTTGATAACACCTTAACCAGCCTGCCCCTTGTTTCTCACAAAATGTGAAGTATAGCATGTACTTTTCATAGCCATTGCCTTTGTTCTCCAGCTCAACAGAGTACAACTGCAGTGTCTAATTACATGTGGATAAGCAGACATTGTAGCTCATTGTAAATATGTATATTGTTTATTGTATATTATGGATATTGCAGTCAAACTGTTATTCATTAAAGTGAAGCCAGGGGGGTTATGGGTAAGGATGAGATTCCAGAATACAGGTGAGGGGGTTGTAGCAACATTCATTCTCCCCTCCTTTCTCTACAGGAAGCAAGGAACAGCTGGATACCTTGTGATATCACAAAGTAGTGTAAGGGATTAATTCTAGGAGGGGCTGACTGCTACCCTATCTTTGGAGGTCGGGGAGGCCAATTAGTATCCATTGTTCTCCATAGGACTAGTCCAGTGTGCAACCCAGCAGGGGGCTTCTGTGGAAGCACATCTCATCTCCATCGCCCCTCCAACCCCCTGATCTAGCACCCACCAATGTTTAAAGAGGGAGAGAGCCAGGGGGTTGTCCAGAGAGGGGAAAACACTGTGGAAATTTGACCCTAGATATAAGGAGCTACTCCGGGGGGGGGGGGGGGGTGGGGGGGGGGGTGATGTTCACTCTGTGATTTGATTCCTGGAAGGTGCAAGATCTGGTGTTGAGTTGCCATTCTCTACCAGTGAAATGAATCAGCAGATCCATGGGCCGTCAAGTAAAGGACAGATAAAATGGTGAACCTGCCTGGCATTTATTTACTCTGTGTATATAGTATTCTAGTGATTGTTTTTACTACAATAAATGTATTGTTTTACTTTCTAACTGCATTTGCCTGAGTGACTATAAAAACCTTAGAAGGCACTGGGGTAGGCTTCCCTGGCAGAGTAAGGCACTCCTGGGTGGCCAGCTAGCGTCAAGTTGGTAGAATTGGGCCAGAAAACCCGGTATCTTCACAACCTCCATAGGAAAGTATAGAGGGCTAATAAAGAGAGGTAAAAGAGCGTTAAAGAGGGGGAGCAAGTAAGACACAAAATTCGATTGAACAAAGAGAATAGATTAGAGTACAAAATAGAGTGGAGGAAGATAATAGATACAAGAAAACTACAGAGTAAAGAAAAGTACAACAAGGCAGAAATGGAAAAATTTGAAATTAAAGTAGAAAACTATTCAGTAGGTGATATGTTGTCTGTCATTTTGGTCAGTAAAGTAGTAGTTAAGTTGTAGTCTGTCCAAACTATCATACAATATCAAAACCATTACCTTGTGTCACATTACAGCATATAATGTGAAATAAATTATTATTATTATTATTATTATTATTATTATTATTTATTAATTATTTACACATTTCACCTTGCAACATTCAAATAATGAAAAATAAAGCAGCAGTTCTGAAAATTAATACAAAAAAATTAAAACTAGAATAACAGAGTTGGAAAAGTGATCGGTCCCCTGATTTAATACTTTGAAGAGCCACCTTTTGTCTTAGTTATAGCCATTAGTCTATTTGGTTATGTCTCTACCAGCTGTGTGCACCTAGATTGGAGAATATTTACCCATTTGTCCTTGCAGAATTGTTCAGGTTCAGTCAAATTTTGTGGTGAGCATGCAATGGACTGCTCTTTTCAGGTCCATCCACAGATTTAGGTCAAGGTTCCTATCCTTAAGACACTGTAGTTGTTTTCTTTATGGTATGTTTTTGGTCGATGTTGTGCTGGAAGGTGAACCACCTGCCCATCTTCGGCTGTCTAGAAGAGGGCTGCAGGTTTTCCTCAAGAATTTAGGTGAACTTGACTGCATCCATCATCCCTACAACCCTGACTCATTACTGAGTCCCTGCTGAAGAGAAACGTCCCCACAACATAACGTTGCCAGCACCATACTTCACAGTAGGTATGGTGTGTTTTGGGTGGTGTGCTGATTTTGGTTTGCGGCAAACATAGCGCTTGAAGCTCAAGTCAAAATTTTCTATACTGGTCTCATTTGACCATAAAACCTTTTGCCACATAGCATCAGAATATTCCAAGAGACTTCTTTCTTGCCAATCTACCATGCAGGGTAGCATTGTGTAAAGTTTGTGAGATAGTTGGCACAATGCAGAACTATTGAATTCCATTTACTTACATTTTCCATACTATCACTTTTAAATATCAACTTCGACCACTGGAAGAAATCAAAACTACTACAATTAATGTCAGGTGGTGGTCAATTAGCCTGTTGTATGATCTGGAATAAGATTGGTTGTACCTGAGCAAGTTTATAATTGTTGCTCTAAGGGTATTATCATCACTTATTCGAACCAAGTATTTAAGTAATTAAATTATATTGCTTGTTAAGAATTTTTGTAAATGTTATTATCACTTTGATGTTGAGGGTTATAATGTGAAAGTACAGCTAGATTTAATTTATTTAAATTTCCATGGTTTAATGTGACAAAATGTAATGATTTTGACAGGGTATGATGATTTTCTATAGGCACTGTATGTGCAATATTGTCCTAATAAAGCGCATTGAAAAAATAAATAAATACATTAACAACTCTTAATATTATAATTATTAATCAAAATACATTTATGAAAAAAAAGCTTTTTCACATGAAATACATAAATCAGGATGTTCTTAATGTGTACTGTACATAAAATGCATTTTTACAGTTTCTCTTACTTGCAAACACGTTGTGGCATGCATACGCACCAGTCATCACTATCAGGTGATACTTACGTCCGAAGATGAATCAAGCCCAGAATGCACACCAGAGAGTGGTTTACATATTCACAGAGCTACCCGAGGTACCTGAATCCAGCCACTTTTTCTCACTGCTTCAATCACCCCACTGAGGCAGTTACCCTCCTCCTCCTTCAGTGAAGGACATCATTTTTTACCTGTTTTAATTCCAATTCTATAAACAGAATCATTGACTTCTTTAACTAATAATATATTTGCTCCTCCTGCTCCATTGTTAACTGTCCATTTGTTGTGAAATCCCCCTGGCACCCTAGAGTGATGCTCCCCTCCAATTGCACTGTACTATGACTTGCTAGGTAAGCACTGTGGTCCCTGTTCTTCCTAAAAGCACTATGCCAACTTTCAAATGCAATACAGTACCAGATGAACCTTTCCACTGCTCATTAATAGAACTCCAAGGTGACGGTGTCTTGAGTAGTCAACCTACTGCTTGTAGCAGTAGGTATTTTTTTCAGTGTGGACATGATCATCATGCTAGGGGTGTGACTGTTATTTTAGCCAGTGCTAGGTGGTTCTTTAACTCCTTCCCATCCTCTTCAAATACACGGTGTGAATAGCTCCCTCTTCACAAACAGAACAGTGTGAAGCAGGACGGACCTCCCAACTGTCCTTGCATTCTGGACAAAGTCCTGACTAAGTGGGATAGTCACCAAATATCAATATTTCTCCACCAGAATCAAGACAATTGGCAGACTGTCCTGCCCCCTCCTACCTAATCTTGCAGCTTTACTACCTGTGGTTGCATGTGTCTTCTGCTCAGTTGCTGCTTCTCTGGATCTTGTATATTGGGGCCCTGTTTGGAAATAAGAATAGGTACATAAAATATGCAAATTCTAGCAACAACAGAGAGTGAACCCTCTAGGCCTCTGTCCCCACAACTAGTCCAAACCACCCAAGTTTAATAATCGGCCTCTTAATTGCAACCAGCCACGACATTGAATGAATACTATTCATATTTAATAAATAATCCTATTTTCACCATCAATAAAATGCCATAATTCCACCATTGAATGTATACACACCCCCAACCACACAACATTAAGAGACCTCCTTCCTCTACATTTTCCTTCTTCAAATTGGCCCTTTTCATTTCAGAGGTAGACTTTACTGTCTGCCTCATTTGCTTCCTGCACACATGAGGTGGCACGCATGTCAGGTGATGTGCCACATGTGTGGTATGCAGTCAGCATGGGAAAGTGGGAACAAAGAGCCTCACAATTTTGAACAGATCCATTTTAGTATAATGTGAATACTGACACACAGTACAAACAATGTGTAATAATGTTTTGGTGTGCCACTTGCAGGCTAAAGGATATGGCTGTCTGTTTTGATACCATGCATTATTGTTATTGATTATGAAAATGGCATCAAATACCTGCAATCCATAGCGGTATATACAAAAGCATTTATTTTGTGTTTTTGATCACTGAGATCTACTCATCAGAGTTTATTTCTTCCTGTCAGTGGATCAGTGTATCAGTGAGATTAATCAGTGGCCAATTATTGACAGCTCTCTAATGTCAGTGTATGAGGTGATTACATATAGTCCAGAAAACTATTATGGAGTAAGACAAGTAAGAAAGAGGGAAAGGGAGGAGGAGACGAACAGTCTATAGATCTACGGCCGCATACAGTAAACTTGCTGGTCCCGGGAGAGGGACCAGCCTGTCAGTTCCGGGTTGGAGATTCTAAGTGCGCTCCAGGTCAGTGTGTGTATGTGTGTGTGTGTTGAGCTCCAATTGGAGGAGCTCAGCACTTGTAGTGGCTGTCCGCTACATATGATACCGTACTGTAGCAGTCATTGTTGACAGTTTGTAGGGGGTGGCAACGAATCTTCCCAGGGCTGATCTGCAGCTCTTGTAATGAGATGGCTTGTCTCATGGTAGATATCAGGAAGCGATACCAGGCCTGGCCTATAAGTGGGTGGTGCTCATCAACCCCAGGGCCTATCTGCGATGGGGGTCTAGAGCTGCAGCTCCATCCCATTGCTAATCCAGCAAGATAATTGCTACTGAACTTAAATAAGTAAATAAACAATTAGAAACCAATATGGCCTAGCCTAGGCTGGTAGCAAAAATTCTGGGGGGAGAGAGGGGCAGAGAGGGGTACCTCATAAAAAGCAGTTACCAGCATTAGGCAATGGAAGACCAGACTGATGATACTATGACAGAGAAACCCACAGAATAGCCCCCCCCCCCCCCCCGTATTAATTTCAACCAGCCTTAGCCAGCTCAGCAAAGGGCATAGGTCCTTAGGAGAATAAAAAAATAATGTCCACCCCCCCAGAAGAGAACAGATGTCACCAGCCCAACCTGTTATAACTTAGTGCTGGTAATGCCTTTTTTGTGTGGACCCCACATTGTTCATTCACCCAAAATTGCTAAGAAGTGCTCTTGAGAGGAGGGGAAGGCGAGTTTTTTAATTTTATTAAAACGGCTGTCATCCTCATCAAATTAATGATGATGACTGATGTCTTTCCGATACACTATATTTTGAATGTGTAAATTGTATGATACTCCTTTATCGTATCTTCCTCTAGCAAATACATTTACATAGAATGCTGCGATGTATATATCTTTAAATATACAAATAGAGAGGCACAATGGGAGATACGCCGCAGTCTACATACAGGCTCTCGTTTCACTACTTTTACTCTTCATGAACAAACACAGACAGGCATTTTGCACTTCCATTTCAGACTTATATATCGACTCTACATAAGGCTCTATATACTTATCACTAAAGATCTATACAAGTCATAGTTACGTATAATATACTGGTCATTGCAGGTTATATTGTACTAGCCATTAGTAAGGAATTATACACTGGTCATTGCTATGCAACTTGTGCTATGTTATGCTGTGCAATACATTTAAAAACCATATAAAAGATTTTCATGAAAGAAAATACGAAAACACACCCAAATAATTAACATTTTCTATTGTACCTAACTACATCCATCTTTAAAATTGGCAAGCACTGCTTTGTCCTTCCACAGATTTCTGCTCACCAAACAAAATTTCCATCCAAGAGTTTAAAAAATTAGAAGGAACATTGGCTCCGATGCCCAATAATTTCTTGTTAAGCCCCGGATTGGAGTGGTTAGCTTCCTGAAGCTTACAATGTAGAATGTGTATTTATTATACAATTGTATTCCATACAGAGTAGTTTTCATCACTGATATACATTTAAATATAAGAGTCCTGCACATCTGCTGGTGTAATTTACCATTTATTATCAAGTTATCTATTCAGCTATGGTTAATAGATATCAGAGAAAACTGATTCTAATGCAAGTAGCAAAAATATCTTGTTACACAGTTCTCTGTAATGTGAAACACATTTATAAGTTTGCAAAATGAATGCATTTGTAATATAAATAACACCTTCTTGGCTCTGATATATTATAATGGATTTAGAACTATTCTGTTTTGTTCGGGAAGAGATTAAGAAATTACAATGCCTAAGAAATACAGCTATTGCTATTACTGGAATTTCTATGTGGAAAAAAAATAAATCTATCATGTATTCAGTTTGTTTATTCACCTATGCCAACGCTGTATTTTAAAATAACAACTGAATTTGTAAAAAGTCTGTATGATGTCTGCCAGCCTGATGATGGGTTTAGTGAAATATCCAAGTTATCAACACATTTAGTAACCAAATCTACTAACAAGTTATGGAAGGTCTGTTAATTGCACATCTTTGAACAACACATAGGGGGGAATTCAATTAGCCACAATGTTCCATAGAACATCGTGGCTGCACATTTTTACAGTTAGTTTACTAAGGTAATATTTACACTCATTTTTCTTCGCACCTCTTTGTGAACATTTTTGAAAAAAATCTTGTGTCTAATTGAACTCCCCTCTTAAAGTAAATACTTTATTTGAATGTGGCAATTATTTTTGGCACAAATGTACCTGTTGGACATTTGAGAAAAAATAATGCTCCAACCACACAATGTTTAGTATAGTAGCAAGAAGAAAATGGCCTCTGAGTGAGCCCCAATGCTAGAAAAGATGGCACTTGGATGGAATATGGCTATATATAAAAACATGTGCATGTACTATTGAAAGCCATGAAATCTGCATTTTAAAATTTTAAGAGGGTCTTTCTATTCACTTTACTTTGGAGTGTGGCTTTACTGGTTGAAATTCAGCTCTTGTCAAATAGAATGAAGTGGTGGTGACGCTGCTCTGTAGATCTAAAAGGGTTATTCAAGGTTATGAGTAAGCATGCACTGGTCCTGAATGACCAAGTTTGAACTCCTTTTATCATGATGGTGCCTACTTCTACATAGTAGTCTGATGGCTTCAGAGAAAATATTGAATTAAAAATATTATATATATATATTCTTCACAAAAGTTTGTTTTACAGTGTTATTACCTCTCTCACGGTAATATTGCTAAAATGCTGATAGTATTGTCCATTTAAAAAAGGCAAAAAGAAAAGAAAATGTGGATATATCAGGCACTTATATATTTTCTGTAATAGTTGAGATATGCATTACGCTTTATTAATCTACATTAAAAGTGGAGAGTAATCATACCTCCTATCATAATTCTGAACTAGCTAAATATTTAAAAAGGAAATGGAAATTACTGTTGAATAACTGGAATTATTTGCTGTTAAAAATGTAGCTTGGGTACCCAGCCACCTCGCTGCTCACTTAGTTATGGATATTAGTAATATTTATTCATATTTCCACCTTAAAATAAAGTTATTTATTAATTGTGTGTGTTGAGATTGTTGTTGTTATATATCATCACCAAATTACAATCACATGAATTACCATCGGTTCTGACATCCACATTGTTATTATTTGCCTCCAAACTAAGACTAATTCATATATATCTCCATATTTTGGAATTCTAATATATGTGTGGGTGCACCTCCCTTCATAAAAATAAACTGTGTATAGTAGTCACAGTCTAACTAAACAATAGAAGGGACAACTGACTTTTCTTAATGCGGTGTAAAAATTAGTATTGTCCATTTCTCAGAAAATGTATGGACATATCTTGAAACAGTAGGGCAATAGATTTCATCCAAGCTAAACAGACTAGTATGCAAGTCTCAATGGCCATATGCACAAGGATTCTAATTCAACAAAATGTAGCAAAACAATAAACTAATGTTTTATTTTTATAGTATTGCTTACATTAAACTACCATATATTAAACATCCCAGAAAGTATTTTTTTCATTATAGAGTCCCTTAAAATGAACTCAAAGTCCACATTAAATAATTTGTAATGCTTCTTGGACTCAGTAATTTGCAAAGTCTGACATGGTTTCAGTATAATATAATTGTGGATGTAGCTCAGGAAAGTGATGTTTACTGAACACCTGAAATATAGATCTGGGTTACTCAAATCCAAGGTTTGAATGCTGGTAGATATAACACAGGTAACGCTAGGTGTGTCATGAAACCTGTGAAATCAGTATCTTAAAATGCAGAGATTTTAAAGGACAACTGCATTCTTAGTGGAGCATTAGTTAATTAAATATATCCATACTCCACATATAGGTGCCACAAGGGTGGGCAGGCCAGCTGTCAGTTTCAGATAAAGATAGGGTTAATTTGAGGGCATATTTTATTAATAAAAACTCAACTTAAAAACATCCTATATCCTATAAACATCCTATAATAACAACTATAATTATAGCTCATTTTTGGTCTTTGTATTAAATACAATAATTTCCCTTCTGTAAATCTTGTAATAAATGACAAGGCTTACTGAGAGCTACATCTCACAATCCATTATTTTTAGTGTTGAATCATGTTACACTGTGGTGGGTGAACTAAATTACATCTTATAGATAATATAATACACAATAATAAATGTATTAAGCGCTTGTAAGTCCTTGAAAATGAATGATGTAAATATATCCTTGTCCTTGTTTTGAGCTGTGATGTTGCTTCATACACATGATGGAAGGAATTCATAACTGTCTGTGAAGGTTTTAAAGCCTGGAGGGACAGAGCACAATAACACAGTTACACACAGGGTAATACAACAGAAACATATTCCAGATTGTATCCAACCCTACCTTGAGCATGCAAACAGTAATATAACTTGCTAATACTTAGTCTCCACAGAGCTGGGGTGCGCAACCTTTTTTGCATTGGAAGATTATACTCATTTGAAAAGTTAACTTGCTTAAGCATGTGAAATAAGTAGAATTTAGTAGGAAAACCTCTTTGTACTTATGCCATATCTTTCAACATCCCCCCTTGGGACATAAATGTGTGCATTGCAGCAAAGCATTCCTACACCACCAGATGGGGCTTGACCATTCCATGTAGTGGTTGTGGTCACATCACATAGGAAGTGAGCCAAGCCTCTCACTTGTAAGGCTGGGTACACACTACAGAAAGTTTCTCCCGCTGTGACATTGTTAACAATTTCACCAACGACTGAAAAACATTAAGTCCCAAACAGCATGTCGAATCCCGTGTGTCAGGCGCCATCCCCGCTCCCTCCCTGGCGCTAATCCCGTTGCTAGGCAACGGGACATCTCCTTCCTGCGCATGTGCGGACTACCGTGTCCTAATTGCTTAGCAACAAGGACGCTGCTCTCGGCTTATGTCGGCGGTCAGCTGTTCTGACCGCCAAATCCACTACCCACCAATAGGAGCTATCCTCTGTGCTTCCTATGGTTCTGCTCCTGGATCTCCCTTTGGCCTGACTACTCCCGCTGCATCTGACCTTTGGCTTGCTGACTCTGACTTGCTTACTCCTTTGGTACCTTGTTTGCCCAAACGGTTTGACCTCTGCCTGCACGACCATGTCTGTTCACCATTCACTTTGTTGATTGCAAACTTGGAAGGCTGTGACCTTCACGTCCCTTGAAGCTACCTCCAAACTCCCTTGCAGGGGTCCCTGGCGAAGACCAGGGGCATGTTTAGACTCTGTGCCTCCAAGCTTAGCAGTGAAAATATCAGCAAATGGCCTACATGAAACAATATCAGTGATTATAAAAGAAAATACAGAAACGCATAGGGTATAAATCAATGTGACTCAATAACTGAAACTTTTTGCTTACACGAAAATACTGTGCATTTTCATACCAAACGTTCTACACACACTCTGCCAAAGGCCGCCGCTGTACTGACTACCTCTTCCCACTCCTGCCTTCACGATTTCTCCTGAAAATGTTCCCAAACTTTGGAACACACTCCCACGACCAATTAGACTATTTACCAATCTCCAAGGCTTCAAAAGTGCAATAAAATCTCATCTGTTCATTCAAGCATGTTGTCCCTTTCCCTAACTTTACCACCTTCACAACCCCAAGCTCTGTCCCCACTCAGCTACTCCGTCTTTGTGTTATCCCTCCCCTCTAGAGTGTAAGCTCTCACTAGAAGGGCCCTCTCTCCTAGTGTTTTCTTTACATAATTATGTAATTTTGCAGGAATTTATTATGTCATTAAGTACATTTTGATCTTTGCACTTATATAATTTTGTAGTTTGCATATCTATATCATTTTGTTGATATTCAAATCACTTATGTATGGCCCTATGAACCCGATGTGGCGCCTTTTAAATAAAAGATAATATTAATAATGTTTCACCCAATTCAGAAAGGTTCCAGCCCTTCCCTGACCAGGCTGGTGTTTGCTACAACTATGACAGGGGGACCCCACCTTACAGGTTTCTTTGACTGTGACTGGCCCAGTCTGTCTAGCCTGGTGCTGGACTCTACTTTAGCAGAAGGAAAAGATATATATATTTATTAATAGCAGAGCTTCTCTCATTAATTTCCAGTAGGCCTTTATTTTCCATGGAGTTTTACAACTTGGAAACCAGCATGAAATGAATGCACTATTGAAATGAAAAACTCTGTGCCACTTGTATCAGGAGGCATTCACAAAGCCATATGGATGCATCCAGCATTTATCAACTGTGGGTATACTGCATGTCATCCGTATATCAAATGCATAAGCTGCACTGAAATATTTATTTTTTAATTAAATATATACATTTTTCAGTGGTCTCTTCTATTAATGCCCTCCTAAAATGGTGTTACTATCCTAAAATGGTGTTAACAGAACAAATATTGCAGGCAATATTTAACCTGGATGGTGTTATGGACGGGGTACGTTCATACAGAACAATTGCGTTGGCTTTTAATGGGTTTTTTTCCAAAAAATAAAATATACATTTTGTATGGATTGAAGTGTGAACCAAGCATATTTATGCTTCAATCCCACTGTCCCTGATTGTTTTGCTACTTTAGGCGTAGCAAGCAGAATAAGGTGGTAATAATTAATTTCAAGTACTCAAAATTATTGTGCAAATAGAATTGAATAGGACTTTTCGAGATAGCACCATAATCTCTCTGGTGAAATAACATGGAGCAAAAAATCAATTATTGTGCACAATAGAGAAAGAAAAATGAATAGATTGGCATGAAGCTAAGAATAGATTCATTTTCACATATTAATCATTATTATGCACTACAGAGCACTAAATAAGACATTTCACTTCCCTGCTCCACTGTCTACATAGAAGTTGTAGAGTATGGAAGGGATTTACTTTTAGATTCTCATGATAACATATGTTCAATATAGGACATTTCTAAGTGCTCTGATGGATATTATAAATACAGGGCAACCAAGGCATGAATATATGTCTATAACATAAGGTACAGTTTATATGTACCAAGCCTATATAGCTCACACTTGCCAACTCTCCCGGAATGTCCGGGAGACTCCCGCATTTTGCCAGAGTCTCACGGACTCCCGGGAGAGTGTGGCAATCTCCCGAATTCTACCTACTTTCTAGTGAAGTGGGCAGAATTAGATCCAAAACCTCGCGATTCACCAGGAATTGCGGCGTTTGGCCCCACCCACCACTGTAAAATGACGCATTTGCATCATTACATCACGGGGGCGTGTCTAAAATGGCGCAATTTTGGAGCCCCGCCCCTTCACGCCCACCTCCCCCCAGCAGGCTCCCGGAAAACACATTTCAATAGTTGGTAAGTATGATATAGCTTGGCTTACTGAGGTGTAAACACAGAAATTAACTAATTTCTTATTCATCTTAATTGTAAAACACTTCTATTTCTATTTAAATATAGGATAATAGTAATAATCATGTCAAAATTATCTAAATATTCAATGATGATCATGTAGAGAATATATAATATTAAAGTCGCCACTAGTAATCTGTTCAACATGGAAATGTTGGCATTACTATGTTTATCATAACGGATACAATCTTGCTTTTAGAAAATAAACCTTTTAAATGTTCACTGACACCATGTGTATGAGGTTTTGTATAGAGTGTAAACAAGCCTTGCAGCAGGGGAGTTATTCAAATGTGTAATTTAAGCAGTACACAAGGAAACAGGGTTTTCTTTATACATGTGATGTACACTGTAACTTTGTATTATGGTTATTTTACTTCATCTTGAGAAAATGAGGAAGGGGGGGTATAAAAATCATAAATTATGCTTCTATGTTGGAAAAATATCAGATTTTTTTTATTCTTGGATCTCTGCACAGGGCCAAGAGTTTCAAACTTTCATGCCTCAGATTTAGTATGGTAAGATAGAAATGCTTAACATTAAATAAACCTGTTAGCTAATCCTAGAAAATAGACCAGCAAGCACTTATTGGGACTCATTTAGAGTTGAACACATATGTGCAGGGCCGCCATCAGGGGGGTACGGGGGGTACTGTTGTACCGGGCCTGGGCTCACCAGGGGGCCCGGTACAACAGCTTAGCACAGACTTACCTGGGGCCCGCCGCTGGTCTCTGCTATTCTGTCTTCAGCCTGTGACAGATCACATGATCGCAGGGGGAATGATTCCTCCACCCCTGCGATCGGATCCTGGTGCCTGGCTGTCACGGTGAGAATAGCAGAGACCAGCGGCGGGCCCCAGGTAAGTATGTGTTGCTCATGGGGGGGGGGGGGCGCTCATGGGGAGGGGCCGGGTGGCATGGGGGCCCGTACTGGGCCTGATTTTTTCTGAAGGCGGCCCTGCATATGTGCTTAGAACATATGTAGTGAAGAAAAAGCTTGACTTCTCTCAATGGGGCATATTTAAGACTGATTTAAATCATTTGAATATAATCCCTTTCAATTCTTATCGCAAAGATCATTTATTGAAAAACTTCAGCAGGAACAGCAGTCACGAAAGACTGCTGTTCCTAAGAAGACCCCTCTCCTATCTTTTCTATGGTCACTATCGCAAGGTGAGCAGTAAGATGCAGTGAGGGATCCAAAGATCCTGCTACCGCAATGCTCTCCACATACAGCAGAACTGAAAAATAACACCTACGGTAATGTTCGCCATCCTGAGTCTGCGTACATTACCATGTGTATAATTGCCTTTCCATAACTTGTTACATAGCAGTCCCCGTATTCATTTATAAGGACTGCTATGGATTTCGATAAAAAACTCAAAGCAACAGATATCTACAAGACCTGCTGCGATGTCCTCTCAATAAATGTTAACTACACTTAAAAATGTGGCTATCCTTCCAAAAAGGCAGTATTTATAAAAAAAAAAAAAACTGATGGTTAAATAGGCCCCAATATGTGTACAGATCACAGACAGTATAATTTGCACCAGGCGTATGTGAGGCATAGTAAGTATGCTTACTTGTACTCCACCAGTGTAGCGATAACACAGAGAAACCATAGGGATAGAGAAGAGATGTGGCATAACAAAGGTAGTAAATGCTAAAGTCACATTACCATATTTGTACATCATGTAATAATTTAAGGAAATACACAAGAGGAAATATTGTCTTTACAGTCATTATTAAATGCAAAAGTTGCATTTTCAATGAAAAATTAAATTAAATACAAATACAAATTAAATTCAATTGAATCCCAACATCTCCAATTTTCTTTCATGTAGTAGTGATTGGATTTACTTCTGACGGTGATCGCTAATTGCTTTATAATCATATTCAGTGAGATCATGTCGTTATCACAATATAAATGGAACACAAACAATCACACAAAAACCTTAAACCAGGAACTATATAGAACAACTATTTCCCATTCATATTTAGCACATTGGGTCTAAACATACTGTATATTGAATACAATATAATGCTTTTTTATTACACATGGAACAATTGCTTGGTGAACATATTCCTGTGTTTAGCCCAATTTCATTCCATTATTTATTTTAATTAATATACTATACTGTGCATAACAAAAAGTACCTTAAAGACCGTCTTATATGCCCAGATTTTCCATGGGTAGTCCTGAGTTTGCTACCAGAAGTTTCTAACCTGGAATGTTTCTTCTCCTAGAACTGGGGCTCCTTGCATACATGATACTATGATGTGTGAATATACAATATAATACAACTGTTTTATTGTATTTGCTACATAAAAGTAAGGTTGGGTTAGACATTACAGAGCAATATATTTCCATGACCCATAGGTGCCCCATTTTCTGTAAAAAAAAATGTATGGAATTCCTACACAGAGGCCGCCAACTGGAAGCTTTCTATAAATTATTGAAAGACTAATTGTGAAAATGCATCCCCAGATATATCTGTGTGCCAATAATGAGCTGACAGGTAGAGCTCTCATTTTATCTAACACAACTTATTTTGAAATTTCTGAGATACCACAAAACAGAACCAGATGTGCTCCATTGTTTTTGACGCTTTTAACTGTTTAAATATTTAGACATTGCGCAATATTTTGTTTTATGCAGAAACTCAAGCTCATCGTGTTTCTCATGTGTTATTTAATGTCACTATTATTGTTCACAACTTTGTTTTTATCATAACCTAATGCTGTGTTGAAGGTTTTACAAAGCAACATTACTGATTTTCACGCATTTAATTGAACAAAGCACATAAAATGTGTGAAAGGTGAATATGCAGTGTTAATATGCTTTTGCAGCATGTTCAAATGCATGTATGTAACATAGGTGCAATTGTACCTTAATTGTGTTTTATCAGTAGAACAATAACTTTGAATTTCTAGGTCTTCGAAATTCTGGGCGGCCACATAGATCACAGTCGACAGGGAGCTTAGTGAGCACACTTCTTGAATTAGTGAGGCATGATTAACTGCTTAGTAGTAATTGTAGAGTGGGATAAATTAGTTTATCCCACATAGTTAGTTTTTGATTTGATTTATTTACTTGGTAATTCTGCCTCATATTTATCAATCTTCCTAATATAAATCTGTCATCTTGGTGGAGGAGCACTTGAGAAGAACTACACACAGAATTGTATATTTAACCTATTCTGTAAAGAAACATAACTTATGTATTGAGATCTAAGACTTCAAGTGAGTCATTATTAAGACTTGTATGTGGTTTGTTAACATTCATATGGAAGTAATATCGCATATTGCTCTAGTCAAAGCAAGCATTGTCGTCTATGATTTGTGAACCAAATCAATGATTTTTTTTTAAACTAGAATTTTTAATTATTTACATTATGTATAAAAAGAGGTGAAAAAGAGAGGAAACCATGAATGCATCCGAGCATCTGTCACAGATCAGCACTTTAGAAGTGTGAGAAAATGTTCTTTTACCCAAATACTTTATTTTCCCCTGACGCTACCAATGATCAAGGCTCCCCACATTATAGTAAATAGACATTACAGTGGTTTCTAAGCAGAAAATATGACTTAATCATTGTAAAAGCTTGTTTAAAAGTAAAGCATTCTATTCCATGTTTGCTGACCGGCATTGTTTCATGACACCCCATTGGGCTATGAAATGACCATCACACATAAAAGGATAGTTTGGTTTTTTGATGGTGAAAGGTGTCTCACAGATGTCATTGTAAGTGTACTCTCCCAATCTACCAACAGGTCGTGATTCACTCTTTAACTGCTACAGAAAAGTAGGACTTGACCTTCAGAATTTACCCTCTACTCTCTTTATACTTGTAACCCCCAACCTAATACTCACCTGCATACAAAGCCTGGGTCCCAGGAGTTGAGTGACAGGAGAGATGGAGGGGGTTGTCAAATGCTACCTCGGGCACTGGAAAATACACCTTGGAGCATGCCCAAGGAGCAGGAAGAGGAAGCTAGGTCAGCATCAACCAGAAATGAAGAGACTGGCACCAAAGCAGAGGGAAAAGGAGGGGAAGTACAAGAGTGCAGGCATATTGTATGTAGTCCCAGTCATCTCTTGGAGAGCAGCCTCACCAAGCAATGCTGATTGAAGACAGGGAGTAGCACAGCTGAGTCCACTGAGTCTGCTGAAGAGTTAAGAAGTCACTATGAGAGTGAGAACAGTAGAGAGATGTGCTATAAAGTAAGGCAAAGACAGAATGGGCAACAACATTGTAGAGAGACTATAAGCAATGAGAAGGGCTGCCAATCCCTTAGAAAGAGCTGTATGTCTCCCAAAGAAAGTTGCATGTTTGAGAGTGAGAGCTGCCAAGCTGTCAGGTTGCTAGATTTAACTCTCAAGCTCACAGAGGGAACTGTCAGTTCCAAATGTGAGTCATCCATTATCACAGAGTTAATTGCTGGAGATCCAGTACATGCTGTCAGTTGTTTGCAGGCTAACCTGTTCCATTTCAATTGTTCCAATTGCATGCTGTTGCTACTGCTACATCACAGTCACTGGAGAACCATCCAGGCCTTTGATCTGTGTTTCTAGAGCCCTGCAGTTCTAGAGAACTGGTCAGTGTCCACAGCAAGTGAGTAACCCACTACATATTGCACCACACTATATAAGGGGCTAACCACCAGTACTGGGGCCTTGCTGACCAAGAGGTTTGGCCTTGGACTGCCTTACACTGCCGGGACTACTCCACCCCTCATCTATTGCACTTACCTGTGTTTATTTTTGTTCAAGAGGTTTCTACCCTCATTATTGTCTTTATCCTCATACACATTATTGGAAAAGCATAATGGTACTACAACCCATATTATAATTATCTTTGCCTCCAAAGTGAGAGTAATATTTTTCATTGTCTTCTTTGCAGAGACTTTATTATTCTTCATCATTATCTTCATTACCATAGTTGTTAAAAAAATTTCCAACACTATTTGTTGCTTCTTGCTACATGTTGTTATAACTCAGATAATGAGCTTATGCTCAGAGTTTCCATTTAATCCATGTCTTCTATATAGAACACTAGTTAGATAAGGATGTGAGGTTAGATTGAGATTACTGTCCACTCTTAAATCCATGCCTAACCCAGTGATGTAAGCAAAGAGTGTTAGGCTAAACATGACACTGCTATACAGTAACATTCTAGAACATACTGTACGACTAGCTATCACAGGTCTTAGTAAATAGTGTTACTATTTCTATTACTATTACTATTGCCATTGTTGAATCTGTCATTTCAGCAACTGCTTGTTACTGCTTTACATTTCTTGGTTACCTTTTTCACCACCACTTTAACCTTATCAGGGACATAATATTTTACCTTTCATCAGGTTACACACCTTTATGTTACTGCCAATTAATACACATGTCAAGGGTTTTTCCCTTTCTTGGTGTGTGTATGTTATCACCAGTCATTTATAGGGAGTCAGACATGGTTTCCCAAGTCAATATCTGTTAGCCCTTGCTAAGATCTGCAACCCCAAAGAGAGAACATGCCTCTAGTGGAGACACTGCTTTTGAGAAATTAAGAAACAGGAAAGATTACCCTAACCACAAGATTTACTACCCCTCCAGGTACACTGAGGTACCTAGCGGCACAGTGGCTTCATACTGTTAAGTTCATATATTTTTGTTATGTCAGAGATACTACAGGTTTCAAGTCCACTTGTGTAGTTTTAGTAACTTTACAAGCAGAACAAGACTGTAGTAGCCAATTTCAATCCCATTACAAACCTAAATGAAGGGATTCTAGATTTTATAGCAATAATTTGTACAGTATTCAAGTACTTAGGCTTATGGAAGCTCTCCTTAAAGAGCTGAAAATGCTTCAAGTGCAAAAAGCTATATAAATCCATATTGTATCAAATTCTGTGTATTACTAAGATAAATAAAGTACATACAATAACTGGGGTGTTTATACTTAACAAACGGTTATATTTAAATGAATATGTCCACCATGTCCTCAGGTTGCCATAATAGTAGAAATGTTCTTCTAACCTAACAAGCTGGCAGTGACTGACAGCTAAGCAAACATGCTCTACGGAAATGCACAGTAAGCCTGATTCATATTTGAATGCACAATGGGAGTAACTGGTAAATTGGAGTAATTTACTCTTTAAAAAAGAGCATGGAGAATGAACATATATCCGCCCATATGCAGAGTCATATGTAGATGCATCCTCCTCTGCATAAGCAGCATATGCGCCTGGTTTACTAAAAACAGTTGTCATAAGTGAATAGTTGCACCTGCTTTATAGCAGATGCAAAACATACAGTACATCTCCTAACAGGTATATATGCGTAATTCTGCAGGTTTGTATGTGCAGCATGTGTATGAACATGCCTTTAGTGTACTTGGCTTGCATTTGCACGCCTCTTCACTGCCCTATCCAGCCTCTTCAAGTACAGGCTGCCCAAGGTGCTAGAAACACGCAAGGCTGCATAGTAATGTATGCAAGCTACCACTTTCTGGTCATACACAGAATGATTACATGTAAGACATGCTACGCAAACTGAAATGCTTCCCACTCTGAATTAGCATCTGTGCCTTGGTGGATTAATACACAAAGAAGGGTCAAATGATGTCCCAGCAGCTTAAACAGCTGCAGTCTCAGCTTTAATATCTGTATTCGATTCCAATAGGGCTCATGATGTCCTAATGATGTGGGAGGGTCATAAGCAGTATGTATTAGGATGAAGAAGTAATACTTTACATTGTAATAGAATGTCAGTTTATCACTAAACACTGTATTTTATCTTCATGGTTCACATCTGAAAATGTAAACATTGGCCTTAAGTGCCCTTAAGTCATCCTTTAATGTGTACAGTTATAATTAGTACAAATATATTCAAAGCAAGGCCTTCAAAACTGTCTTGTCTGTTAGGTCAAAGCTAGGTAATAACTATGTATGGTTAAAATTCTGGGCAACTAGCAAAAGTGACACTTACATTGCCCAGTAAAAAGTTGAAATTTAATAATGTATACATTTTTGCAAAGTAGTTATTACAATATGTTTATTTGTACATAATTCTGTATTTCTGTAATAATGGAACAAGAAAGGTGAAGATAACATTTTTTAGGCACGTTAAGAACTGTTTTTGTGAAGGGGATTCATAATCGATCAGTATGTTGAATTTTGTGATAAACATGAATGAGACAAGATAGATATGCGGTAAATATTAATAAGTAAAGAGGCAGATAATTCATTGCATTTACAAAAATACAAATAAATAGAGTGCACATCTGCTGAACTGAATGGGCATGCCCTCACTAGCCATACTTGCTGACTTTGAGAATTTCCCCTCTGGCAGATCAAGTGGAAATGCAGGGAAAGGGCGACACATGTAATTTTTGCCCCACCACACAGCAAAATGTTACAGCTGATTTGGAACAAATCACTTCATTGAGGTCCCCTAGTGAAGTGGACGGGGTTCTGGAGAAGTACCCAACATTTGGGGACATTCTGGGGCCTATTTATGAAACCTAAATACTCTGTTAAATCCCTGAAAACTGACGCTTCCGGGGATTACCCGCAAACTTGTTATTTATGATCACTGCATCGCAGCAGATGTCATAGATATCTGCTTCTTTACATCTCTCTTCGTTTTACTGAGCATTACCCATAAAAGTGTATGGGGAGTGCTCAGTAACGCTGTTTATCAATAGTCGAAATTAAGTTTTCAATCATGTTAATGTACGCCAGGTGAAGCTGGTGTACCTTAACATACTTGAAAACTTTCACTGCTGTCAGTTCTGTTATCACCCTGATCCCACTACTTCTTTACTACCACTTGTCCCTCAGCTAACTTCTCTTCTAAATATCCCTCCCTGACCAACCTATGCTGACTTACCTGACCTCTGACTTTCCACTGTTTTACTATACCTGTCACACTTTATTTTACTACCTTTAATATAAATTTGCCTTGTCATATATTACTCTTCTCTCGTTTCCTCCCCTCTCTATAGTCATGCACCTCTTGTCCCACCTTATTCTGTCCCACGCCTCATCCCTTTGGTTTCCCTCTCCCACTCTCTCTCCACACTTCTCTCCTTTGCTATTCTGCCCCCACTTTGGCTTACTGCCCACTCTCTTCTCTTCCCCACTCTTCTTCTGTACACTTCATGCCAACCCCCCCACCCCCACACACCTCTAGACTCTGCCCTCTGTATTTGTCCTCTTCGTTCTGGCACCTTCTGCTCTTACCTGTCTCCTCCTTAGTCTTCTCACCCTGCCACCTCTAAGCACTCTGTGTCTTTTCCCCCATTCTTGCTCCCTTCTCCACACCCCTTTTCGCTCTCCCATCCCTATTCCTACCTGTCTAGTCCAATCTACGCTTCTCTTCCACCCACAGTTTTCCCTTCTCCTCACCACTCTCACTCCTAACCCAAGATGATCTCATACCCCTTTCAGATTCCCATCACATCCCCTCTATAGCAATCACACCTCCTTGCACTAAAACCATGCCACCCCTGCAAACCAGCAATGCCAACATTCACCCATATCTCTCTTCTTACCTCCTTTCTTCCTCCATTCCCTCCAGTGCTCTATGGATGCCATATTAGTGTGCAACAAACTTGTCTCCGTCCATGATCTCTTCATGTCTAACTCCTTCAACCCACTCACTATCATCGAAATCTGCAAGGTGGCAGCATGGGAGTAGTTCTCTCTGCCCACTGCATTCCACCATTTCATTTTCCTCCTTTGAGGTCCACTCAGTCCATTTCTTCCACTCAGTCCACATCCGCATTGTGGTCATCTTCCGCTTCCAAGTTCTGTCTCCCATTTCTTTAATAATTTTGCCACCTGGCTCATTTCCTTTTATCTGTCCTCCATCACTCAGTCATCCATTCCCTTAATCTGTTTTTTTCAAACAATTCTCCTTTTCCAAACTCTGACTATCAACTCCTCTCCTTTTTCATCCCCTTCTATCAACTTCTTCCTAACCTAAAAATATCCTCACCAAGTGTAACCTTGATGCCATTTACCTTGCCATATTATCTTCCTCTCTGGACTTTGTTCTCTCCCCCTGTAAGGCACCGGACCCGCTGATCACTTGGTCAAGGTCCGGTACTCCCATCTACCCCTTTGCCATTGTTCTCCTCGCCCCATCGGGTCCCCACAGCTCGCACTGGACCCGGCCTTGGTAAAACTCCAGTCATTCATTCTTTTGGCTGATTACCTGTCAGCCCTGTCTATTTGAAGCACCTGCTTCATTACCTGGGTACCAGATCTTCAGGTTTCCTCACCTGTCTAGACGTGCTCTACCCTGGCTCCTGTTTACCTGTGCTGCTTCCAGTTCTCCGGTGCTGTGTTCTATCATTCCACTTCAGACTGTTACTACCTGGGCTGCTTTCAGTTCTCTGGTGCTATGTTCCATCATTCCGCTGCAGATTTTTACTACCGGTCCCTACTTCCAGTTCTCCGTTGCTGTGCTCCATCATTCTGCTGCAGAGTTTTACTACCTGTGCCTGCCTCCAGTTCTTCACTGCTGAACTAAATCATCCTGTTGCATTGTGTTACTACCTGTGCAATATCCACCTGCTGATCATTCCACCTCTTCGTGATTCTGACTCTGGGGCTTCCCAGCTCCCCAGGACCTCTGTGCAATATCCATCTGCAGATCCTTGCACCTCATTACGATCCTTTGGGGCTTAATCTGGCTGCTTCCCTCTACAATTGAGCTATCTCACCACACATCTTTCTCATATTTATTTTATAATCCTCGGCCACAAGAGCAGTGCATTGATTCACAACCTCTTGAAAGGCAGCTCCAAGAGCACGATAAAGCTAATTTTTACATTGGTAGTATGGCATTAAATGGCAACATGAGGAGAAATGGCAACATAGAGGCATAAAGACACTATATGGTGGCATTAATAAGACTATATGGTGTCATTTAGGAAGTCATGTGTTTTCATTATGGGTGTGATGTTGAAATGGCGCTACATGGTGCCATGTAGGTAATGCATTATAGTTCAGTATACATAACTATAGAGCTCAAAATATGAGAATTGTGTCGATGTCCCAATATTTATAGACTTGACTGTATACTGCTCAGCAACTATAACCAAAGTAGTCAATGTAGCTGCTACTGAATATGCTCTGCTAATATGGGGGAGCACAGATTGGTCCCTCCACCAGCTTATCATCATATGTCACTGTTTTGGGATACCTTTCGTTAAAGAGGGTACCTTGGGTGGAAAGTTCCCTATGTACATGTAACACCCCCCTAGTGGTGTTTTAGTTAAACCTTTACCTCAGTGAATAGAGGAGGGGTCACCTTGAGGGTAAGATAGAAGTTTCTGAAAAGTTACATAAACTGGTTACCATGGTGATAACCCAGCCCAGCCTGTGAGACTAAGTGAGAGGAAGGAGGGGCTGTCATTAAGGGGGGATAGGAACTGAGAAGGGAGACACAAGAGGAGAGTTGTAGCTGGGGACCTGGGGTGGAAGCTCCCAGGCTCCCCCAGCATTCCCTGGAAGTCTGAGCATGGTGACTGAGCCAGGGCAAGGAATGTGTGCCCTGGATGAGGGGGAGAACTCCATGCCACTATAGAGAACCCAAGAGAGAGGGGGACACTTTGCATGGAAGAGGCCCTGGAGTGAGGGCTGCTACAAGAGGCCTGGTAGCTGTAGTGTCAGATCCTGAGGCTGAGAGTACACAGAGTGACGTGTCAGAGCACAGGAGACATCATCCCCGCAGAGGAGGGGTGAGCTGCAGTTGAGAGGTACACAGAGTGTGTCAGAGCTGCATGGAGGAGAGGCTGCCTGCCTATTAGCATCCATGCATGTGCCCCTGCAGAAAGGGTGATCTGCAGTGAGTATGGAGTGCAAGAGACATGTAAATTATGTTATTTAACATCTGGATAACATTAAGAACTGTGCAGGAGGAGTGATAAGATATTTGCAACCATATTCGTATTGCTCATTAAGAACTGTGCTGGAGAGAGTAAGGAGATGTATATATTCTGCAACCATTATGATTATCGTGCTGGAGGAAGAGTGTAAATAAAAGTTCAGTTTGTTATAGAGATGGTCTGGCGCCCAAATTATTGTGACTTCTATTACACTGCACCAAAGTGACATTACCTGTGTCCCACTAACTACAAAGAAACACCTGCATGTGCAGGGACCCCCTGATCATTTACACCCATGCCCATCAGCTAGCCAGGGCTTGAGAAGGAGGTGCACTGTGTACCCTTTGCACCCCACACTACACACAGTGACAGGGGGTTACATACATAATTCTAGTCTCCATTCTAGTATCCATTCCCATATCTAAAGGATCTGCCCAAACACACATACAAAGGATGTGCCCAATTATATATACTATGTATATATTTTGGCAGGGGCCCTTTTAAATTTTGGTCTAACAATTTGTAGCCAGATCCCTGAAACTGGACTAAAAAAATGACAGATAGAATATGATTGGCTGATGTGGGTTACACCACATTTTTGCACATAGCTAACAATGTGTTGCTTGGTGCCCAACAGCAAAAGCTGTGTTAAAATAAGTTGCCAAATTATGGTTCTATTGCATGCACAGACAAACAGGTACATTTATTAAAATGTGAGGCTTAGCCATTGTATATTAAAGGCATGTATGCTGTGTGAAATTATGCTCTGGGAGGCAACAGATTGTGTGGTGCCAGGAAATCGTGGTACAGTTGTTGAGTAGGTGGAAGGTCTTGAATGCACCATTTAAGAAGCAAGAGAAACAGAGCTACACAACTTTAAAACACATGACCTTTATGGGAAACAGATCTTACAAATGTAGCATCAGAACATATGGTATATTGCAACTTCGCTTTGCACTGTGTACTATATATGCTTGCCAGCCTCGTCTTACCTCTACATTTTACAATGAAAACTAACCACATCCTCATGAATCAACAGTATTAAAGCATACTTTGTCCTTACTGTAATGCTCTTCCTGGTTTCTCAAATATCCTCACAAATGCTATCCTATGGGTACAATGCATAATAAAAAGTCAGTTACCAGCAGCATAAAAGCTAAAAGCAATATGTCATTGTGCTTAAAGTGAACACTATGGTGCCTGGGTGGGAACAAAAAAAAGATTACAAAGTAAAATAAAAAAAAAGTATTGCTGATTGTAGACTTTTTTCATATTCAATGATTTGTTCATGGAAAAAAAGCTAACACCATCAAAAAAGAGTATTTCAGAGAAACAGGGCAATATAACATGGTGTCCTCTCAGATGTGCTGTGTTTGCTTACACATAGTATTTTATGATTTATTGAACAGAATCAATAAGTCAGGATGGGATGTCTTTTCTACATGTATCCTGCTCTGCACAGTCTCATATAAACTCTCTCTATCTGCAATGTTACATTATTTAAAATATGATTAATACCTAATAAAACACAGTTATTTTTAAAAAATCCCATTTTTTTTAGCAAGCTAGATAGCAAGCTATTGGCACACATGGATTGTGGGTAAAAACATAAAATTGACTAAATAATGCCTTTGCAGTCTACCTATAAAGCCCAGTAAATGTGAAAAGATAAACTAATTGAGTTGAGTAATTTAATAATATTACTCACAAATGGAGAAACACTAATACCACTATCATACTACCGCCCCTGCAATATCCCGGGTTTTTGAAGCCGGGTTTTTGCAGGGTCTCGGAGCGTCCCAGCTCAGAAACACCATTCATACTGCACCTCGGACCCCCTCGGACCCGGGAATTTCCCGGGTTGACCCCATTCATACTGCACAAGTCTGTGCCCTGGCAATTTGTGGGAGTCATCACCAGAGCAGTTTTCATTGGCTGAAAAACGGTGATGTCATTGAAAGGTGACTGGTTTGACGTATAAAGATGATGCTAAAGTGGGTGGTGATTGTTTACCACATTACTTTTCATCATGGCCGACGACTCACTTTTGTGTAGCCCAGAGTTCATGTTTACTAGTATTTTTTTGATGTTTTATGCAGCAAATGAGAGTTTGCTGCAGCTGCTGACACTGTGCACTCTTGCACAGTCCCAGTTCAGGAGGAGAAAGGCGAAGTTTATGGCACAACAGAAGAAAACTCGGTGTCTGTATATGCGCAGGAGGAGAGCGTTTCTCAGGGCCAGCATTGCCTCAATTTTGAGATTCAGTACTGGCAGTAACCGAACCATGCGTGCCAGAGAGTGTAGCCACGGAGAAGCTTTCTGGTCTACTGTGGAAGCATTTGAAGAACAGCAGTGGATGCAACACTTCAGAATGTCACGTGGGACATTTAACTATGTGCTGGACCTTATTACCCCAGCAATTTCCAGGAAGGCCACTAACTTTGGGAAACCTATTCCACCATGTAGGCGCCTTTCTATTTTGTTGTGGTGGTATGCTACCCCTGGAGAATACCGGACAATCTCCTGCTTGTTTGGAGTGGGGATATGCACGGTGTGCACTCTAGTGCATGAAGTCACCACGGCATTGCTGGAAGCCCTGTATCATCGCTTCATCTCCTTACCGCAAGGTCAGCGCCTGGATGATACAATTGCAGGATTCCTGAAGCGTGGGTTTCCACAGTGTGCTGGAGCCATAGACGGGACACACATCCCCATCATTGCCCCCACAGACAACCATGCAGATTACTACAACCGCAAAGGCTGGCATTCCATCATTCTGCAGGCTGTGGTTGACCACAACTATTGGTAAGCATTTTTTATGGTATTTTTGTATGTGACTGTGCCATGTGTAATGCATATTGTAAAACATATTTATATATGGTGGTTTTTTTTATGTTAGTTTCACAGATGTTTTCATTGGGTGGCCTGGACGTTCCCATGACGCCAGAGTTCTAGCAAATTCGGATCTTTACCAAATTGCTGAGGAAAGACAAGATGGCTGGCTGTTCCCTAGAGAGGTAAATATCGGTGTAATGTTGTATGATGTATTTGTAATTGAAGCTTGTATACTATTGTTTGCTATCAATATTGTATGTATTTACTGCCCCTTTTTATATACAGATGTAACACTTGCAAAATGCATTTTCACCATATAGTACCAAGTGTACTGCGTTATTTGACCAATATTTTAAACATGGTGACGTGAAACTGCATGTTTTTATTTACAGAAATCTACGTTTGTTGATGGTGTGGAGATACCGGTACACATCATTGGGGATGCTGCTTACCCTTTGAGGCGCTGGCTGATGAAGGGGTTCACTGAGCAACATCACCTGTCTCAGGAACAGATCCGTTTTACACATACCCTCAGCTCTGCTCGGATGGTGGTGGAAAATGCTTTTGGGCGCTTGAAAGGCTGTTGGCGCTGTCTATTGAAGCGCATTGACATTGACACCAAGCTTGTGCCCCACGTGGTTGCTGCTTGCTGTATTTTACATAACATTTGTGAAATTCAAAAAGACCAATTTTTACCTGAGTGGAATGTGCAGGCATCTGAAATGCCACTGCTGTCAGTGGACTTCAGTACTTTTGAAGGAGAGCGCACCAATACCTCTGCTGAACTTATTAGGACCACCCTCACTGCCAATTTGTCCTCACTTGTTTGAATGTACCACACAAATGTAAAATTAAAAAATATATGTTTATTTCACATATTGTATTTTGTTTTGTACATATTTCCTCATATGTCTCTTCACAACAAAATATAAAATGACACAATATAAAAGTGCTTACTTGCATGTAGAAAAAAATAAAATATATACATAAGTAGTAAACCCAAGACACAAATGTGCCCAAACAGTAAGTGCAAATTTGCTTTTCAGGTTTTATATATATAAATATATATATATATATATATATGAGAAGCTAACGGTGTGATTCCAGATCACACGTAACATACATGATAACAATGAACAGTGAAACATTTGACCATAAAACATGATTATTACAATTGCCTATATTATGGCATTTCTGGTGGTGGAGTGGTTTGGAGTGGATAACCTGGTGCGTATTCTATGTTGGGGTTACCCATAGGTTGAGCATGTTGTTTATTGTGTACCGGGTTTGGAGGGTTATTGTTGCCTAACATGGGTTGCCCCCGCTGGTACATAGGATAATGTCCGTCATAATAGTAAGGACTTGGAGGAGGTGACTGCACCCGTGAGAGGAGTCTGTCCATGAATCCCATAATACACTCACGATTTTCGCGTAACACGCATTCCTGCATGTTCATGATTTGCATGAGGAAAGAGTCCTGCAGTTCCCGCTCATTGTCCATGAAACGCTGCAGTTGTGTATTCTCGTGTTCCCTCATGGTGCTGTCCATCTCCCGCAGTTGATCCATCATGACAGTTGTCATTGTTTTAGTTGCTTGGTCCATTTTGTTGAGCCTTTTGCGTTTTTTTGGAACGTTGTAAACTGTACGTAGAAAAAACACAGTAAAACATACATTAGAATATATAATGTGGCAGAACAAAAAAGCAGTGTTGTAAGCTGATATGTGCTTGAGGCCTCCTCCCTCTTGCTCAGTAGTTTTGCACTGCAACATATGCGTGTTAAACGCTTCTGCTTCAGCTTTAGCTTGAGACCACCATCCACCATATCTCCTAGAAAGCTTCTACAATGTTCCACGGGCTTCCAACGATGACATCATCCTCCAGAGACAGGCAGACAGCCAATCAGCATGTTTTCTGTGCAACCCGGGTTGAAAAACCCGGGTTGCACCATTCATAGTGCAGACGACCCGGGTCCGACCCGGGAATTACCCCTCGATAAATCCCGGGTTGAAGACCCGGGTTTTTAGACCCGGGATTTTGGACTTGTACCATTCATACTGCACCAAGACCCGGGTCGTTTCAGCTCGACCCAGGAAAAACCTGGGATTTTTTTGGTGCAGTATGAATGGGGTATAAGTGGAACATTTATTAAAACGTCTATAAAGGAAAAGTAGAGCTGTTGCCCATACCAATTAATCAGATTGTAGCTATCATTTATCTAGCATATTCTAGAAAATGATAGAGAGAATCTGAGAGCAAGTGCAAACAACAAAGCCAACCTAACCACCCATAGCCATGGGAATAACCACCGACCTGTGTCACAAAGCTATGCTATTCATGCCACACTGTACATTACATTGCCTATGTAAAACCCACCAGTGACTGTCCAACCACTGACACTATCTGCAAATGAAATCACTGGCAAGTGCAGCGATAAATATCTTCCTTCGGTTCCAGCAATAGTAACATCTTCAACTTCAGTTCAGAAAATGCATAAACTACCCCATTCTCAACCCCTTACACTTGCGTAGCATAAAAGAAAATACCTGTCAGGAACTATTTTGAACTCAAGCAAAATTAGACCTCATGTATTTGATAATCTCTGGCACCAAGTAGCACAATACCAAAACGTTTGGGATTACATTTTCTAAACTGAGGGTTTAAAAAAGGTTAGATGTTGCCTATAGCAAGCAATCAGATTATAGATGTCATTTTGTCGAATGTACTAAATAAATGAAAGCTATAATCTGATTGGTTGCTATAGGCAACATCTCCACTTTTTCACACTTTTTAGTAAATATACTAGAAATGCTCAGGCTCGGTTCTCCGAGAACCGAGCCCGCCTGAACTTAGCAGATCTGAGTACCAACCTGAGCCACCTCTGTACTTTCTCGCACCCTTGGAATTGAATTCAAGGCAAAATGTCATAATTACGTTGTTGGATCTCGCGAGTTTTGGATTTTATAAATACCGCCCTCAACTGCGATTCAGCGCCATGTCACAGAGAGACACAGAAGCGGTAGCACAGTTCTTGGCAGTCTCTAGTGCAGTTGGGCAGCGTCATAGCTATAAAAGAAAGAGGAAGGGTAGCAGTGTTACCTAAAGTCTCCAGTGACATTCTACTGAGTTATAGCTCACACAGAAACAGGAGAGCTCCATTTCTCCATTGCTAATTGTCATTGCTGAAATAGAAATTTCAGACAAATACAAATACTTGATAGCTTATTTGTACACTGAAATCTAAAGTTGATATTTGTGTGCTATGTGAAAAAACAGTATTTTACTTATGTGCAAAACAGAAAACTAGTTTTCACCCCTTGCACTGTAACATGGTATTGTCCAGGAGACTTAAATAAGATACTTCTTAATATAAGATCCTTAATGAATCAGGCCCTTTGTCAGGACTCTTGAGCAGTAAACCATTACTACTTGAAGATTCTGCCTCAGAATATTTCCTGCTGTATCCTCTGACCAACAGATAAGAGCTTACACTCTAATCTGTTCATCGACTGTCCTGTATTGAACCCAGCGTCTCAGTGTCAAAGTTCTGCCCGCTACCCAGCAGTCCTGATCCACAGTAAGCGGCCAGAAGGTACCAGTCAGCCCACAGCAAAGAGGAATTGCACCATCTACACCAGCTACCCAAGAGCTAAGCGGTTCTGGGCACCACACAGGAGCCCAGTGGTGGCAGCCAAATTTTCCTACAACTACTGCGCAGTTGGCATTCGCAGTTGGCAAGCATCTGGTGACACCAGTAGGAGTGGTCGGTTACTGAGAGAAGAAAACCAGGATAAACTTTGCAGGAAGAACATCCCTCTATTCCTCTTTTCCCCCTACAGACCAGGTGGCGAAGTAAGCCCATCTACTCACAAGAAGAACAGTCTGTGTTAGTGTTGGTGGACTCGGGTAGTGAAATTACCTAAGTATATAGCACTGTGGTTCCAGAAGTCCTGTTGACCCCGCTACTGGCAGTAAAAGTCCTTTGCATTCACTGATTCTGTCTTCCCATTACTGTGAAGGGAAGGAATAGTGCAAGTGGTAGCAACAATAACCCCAAGGCTGCCATACCCCCTTATTCTGTGGCGAGACCTTACCCTGTTTCGGAAAATTATAGTCAACCGGTCAGGACATGGGGGCAACTGAGTCACTGGCTGGACATCCAATCATACTTGATCCTGTCTTTCATACCCAGGAAGTGGAGATAAAGTCCAAGAAGCCACAATACTTGGAGACTGGATACCAGACATTAGCTGTAACTAGGCAGACTTCATGTTCCAGAAGTAGGAAGGAAACAGAAACCTTGCCAGTGGGTGGAGAAGATTGCTTTCCAATATCCCGGACTATATCACTCGAGGACTTTGTGAGGGATCAACTTAACGTTAATACTTTAGAAAATGCTTATAAATATGTCATGAACGTGAATGGAGTATGGAAGGCTGGGTGACCAGCCAGGGGAGAACCTTATTTTACAATAAAAAGGATACTGCCATATAGGGTAGATATGGTACAGTAGAAAATAGTTAATCAACTCTTGGTGCCACAGATACAAGTCCCTTTAGTATTAACAACAGCCCATGCACATCTTTTGTGAGTCATTTGGGAGAGGAGAAGATTCTAAATGTGGTGCTTCTGAGGTTTTACTGGCCGGGAATATGCATGGCAGTCAAGAGATACTGTCAAGCCTGCCCAGTATGCCTGCAGACTGCCCTAAATCCACGCTATTGAGCGCCCCTGGTATCTCTCCCTATAACTCCATTTCCATTTAAGCAAATTGCCATGGACTAAGTAGGTCCCTTGAAGAAGTCTGCCTGAGGGCATCAATATGTATTGGTAGTTCTTGATTATCAAAAGGGTTAGAGGTGTGGTAAGCGCTCCCTCCTAGAAAAATGAAGTAGGCTGCCTTGGGGGTCTGTGGATAATAAGGGAAGTTCCAACCCTTAAAATAAATGTAGCAAAAAGTGGGATGTCCTCATGGCACTCAAAAAGTGGGATTGTCGTGATTCTGTGGATATTGAACCTTTTATTGTTAGGTATCAAGAATCATAGACATATAAAATAGGTTGCAACCTTAAAATGAGTACACAGATTGGCAAATCTCTTATATAGGTGTACACATATAAATATAAACTGGGTGCACAAATGGGTAAATACCTTAAACGAATGTAGATATACCCAACAAGCATAGAAATGCATATAAATTACATACATACAAAGATGCAAATGTATAAATACAAGTATATGGAGACTCTGACAGTTAGCCTCTTGATTATAAGTAGCTGAGTATACAGAGTCCAAACTATAGATATAATGTTCCTGTAACACAGGGGTCAGTCTCTGAACAATTCAACAGAAATGTCCCAAACAGCAGTTTGAACTGCTTTGAAAGTTCCCAAAGGGATCCAAGTCCTTGCGCAAGACTCCTTCCTTACTGTCTTTTTGGACTCCTATCCTCCATCTGCAATATTAGCCTTGGTCTGGCTAGATACGGCTCACACCGGAGCAGTTTTGTATACTTGTGCAGGACTTGGATCCCTTGTCTAGGTCTGACACATATCCAATGCCACATTTGAATAAGCTAGTGGAGAAATTGGCCAGTAGTCAATATCCCTAGATTTAATGAACGCTACTGACAGATAACACTCACAACCTCAGTCAAACCCAAAACAGCCATTTCGACACCTGAAGGGCTGTTCCAGTGCAGAGTATTGCCATTTGGCCTGCATGGGGCACCACCAACATTACAGCTGCAATGGACACAATGCTAAAGGCTCACCGGGAATATGCCACCACTTACCCTGACAACATAGTTATTTACAATCAGGACTGGGAATCCCATCTTCCCAAAGTGGAGGAGGTTTTGGAGTCATTAAGACATAATGGCCTTACGGCGAATCGCCTTAAGTGTATGCTAGCCATAGTAGAGGCTAAATATCTGGATTATGTAGTCAGCCTTGGGAAGTAAAAACCCCAGGTGGACAAGTAATTAAAGTGTTAAGCAGTGAACTGCTCTCCTATCATTTGCCGCTATTATACTCTAAAGCGGCGCTGTCACTGGGGTGCCGCCAGCCAGCCATAAAAGAAAAAAAAAGAACACAGAAACTTACCAATCCGTCGGGCGCCGGGACCCAGCAGCCTCCTCTCTCCCGCAGCTGTCACTGAATATCGACGTCAGTAACAAGCTGCGGGAGAGAGGAGGCTGCGGGGTCCGGCGCCCGACGGATTGGTAAGTTTCTATGTTCTTTTTTTTTTTTTTATGGCTGGCGCCTGGTGCCTGGCGCGGGGCAGAGTGAGAGGGACAGAGAGCAGAGGATGGTGAAAGCGGAGCAGAAGAGGGGGACAGAGAGCAGAGGAGGGGGACAGAGAGCAGAGGAGGGGGACAGAGAGCAGAGGATGGTGACAGCGGGACAGAGGAGGGGGACAGAGAGCAGAGTGAGAGGGACAGAGAGCAGAGGATGGGGACAGAGAGCAGAGGATGGTGACAGCGGAGCAGAAGAGGGGGACAGAGAGCAGAAGAGGGTGACAGAGAGCAGAGGAGGGGGACAGAGGGCAGAGGAGGGGGACAGAGGGCAGAGGATGGTGACAGCGGAGCAGAGGATGGGGACAGAGAGCAAAGGATGGGGACAGAGAGCAGAGGAGGGGGACAGAGGACAGAGGAGGGGGACGGAGGACAGAGGAGGGGGACAGAGAGCAGAGGAGGCGGGACAGCGTGACAGAGGGCAGAGGGGGCAGTGTGAGAGAGGGCAGTGTGTCTGGATGCAGAGGGGGCAGAGTGCCTGAGGGCAGAGTGTCTGGATGCAGAGGGGGCATTTTTGCATACAACTAAATAAGTATTTCTGTCCTGACCTAAATACTTATTACAATTTTTTGACCCAACTACTGCTAAAACAGGACTGCTCAATAATTATTTTGGAGGGGTGCCTTGAAAAAATTTGGAGACTTTAAGGGTGCCGCGAACTGCAAAAGTTTGGGAACCACTGCTCTAAAGGGAACACAGAAAATACCATAAAGTATGAAAAGTAAAAGAGGTTGAGTTTCCAGTGCTACTGATTGTTTTCACACAAATATTTGATAAGTGGAAAATAATTAACCCTTCTTCACAGCTATAATAGTATTCACTCAAGGTGTTCAATATCACATGTGGAAAAAGAAAAAAATGTAACATAGCATTATACTGTTACAACAATTTAATGTTTATGTGATAACAGCCTTCTGAAGAGATATTCTAAATCTTTAAACCAAGTGAACTCCTTGCTTTTGATGCCCCAATTAGAATCCACAAAAAATAATCTGTGTGCCTTGTGTAAATATATTTATTTCTTCTTTTCTGATAAACAACAATCTTCTTCCATCACCAATATCACCCTTTGTCCTTGCAATTACTAGAACTATAAAAATGCAAAGGTTGTATTACAAAGTCCTGTCAATTCTTTCTTATAGATTCACTGGTGTATTCTTCCCAAAAATGACAATATATCATGTATAAAAAAAGAGAAATATATCTAGTGTGATATTGTTTAAAATATCATCCTTAAATAAATATCCACTAACCAAATAAATCATAGAAACATTCTTAAGACACAGTCAGGTGTAGATAACTTACCTACCAGATGGAGAGAAAATAAGCATGATGGTAAATGCTGAAATTCCCAAGAATGCAGCAATGTTTATCCTCCATAAGTTATTGCTCTTGTTAGGGAGTCTTATTTTATGCCAATGGAAAAAGGAGCCTTTTCATCCAATGTGTTTCAACCCTTGGGTTGGGTCTTTATCAATACAATCAGCCCTGACTCCTTCCCACCAACCTCCATTTTCAGACACTAAATTGTTATCTGAAGCCACTCTCCACATCTTTCAAGTGCAGTAACATCTGTATCAGCCATACTGTCATGTAATATTGCTCAGAACTGAGCCAATGTGTAGAGAAAGTGATTTTGCAAACTACCATCTGAGATTCCTCCTTTTCTAACTATAAAGAGTCCAACTATGAATATCTGCCCTTCTCGCTTAGTTAACTCAACCAATACCTACTTTTTAAACTTAAATTATATCTTTACTCATTTAACCTTTACCTGCCTTTTCCTTAGTCAGGCATGTTTCTCTTTTCCCTTGTACATATATTTGTTTATTTCAAGGTCTTCTATGAAATAATTATCAAACATATTGCTTTGAATCCAAATAAATAGATAGGGGGTAAATTTAACAAACTTTCTTAAAAGGAAAATAGGTGTTGCTCAACCAATCAGAATCTAGTTATCATTTTTTAGAAAGTATTAGGTTTGATAAATCTACATAGAGCCTCTCCATTTCCGAGTAACAGTATTATTTTATCTCATTATTATGTAGTCATACTCTAAGAGAAGCAAGATTTCCTTTTCAGCTTATAAAATTACACTGTTTGGCCCAATCTGGACTACTAACAGTTTTTTCCACTTTGGGACGTGAATTAATGGAACCATCAATTAGAGATTAAATCATTTACTGATATTTTCAATACACTTTTACCTAAATTGCTGCTATTAAATGTAATCAATTGTATATATTTAGTAAAAAGTGTTTTTTTTTCATCATTTTGCATAATCTTTAGGTTTGTTCCTGGGCATAGGTGGTATGACTGTATACTTTTAAAAATGTACCTTACATTGCACAATATTAGTTTAATACCATTCGTAATACTTTTCTTTTATGCTGTAAGGCCAGAGCTATAACAATTGATCAATCTTCTTTTATTAAATGTGTAGAGAATGGATAGAGGTCCAGAGCCACAGTTGCTATGTACTGCAATTAATAGGTGCAGAATCCTTTTGTTTTCAGTGAGAATACCTAGTTAAAAAATGTGAAGTCAAATTGCCTACCAAGTTGACCAAACAACAAAATGGCCGACAAAATCTGTCCATTTGTGTTATTGGGTAACCTCTTATTTAGAACTTAATTTTCAACATCAAATTCTGACAAACAATTACTGCTGGAAAACCCATTGAATTAAAATTTCACGGGTTCATCTTAGTGTTTTTTTCAGACATACTAAACTCACCTATTCATATCCTGTGCAAATAAGAATCAATAAATAGGAATTAAGTAGAAATGAACTAACTTAAAAGGATATATATATTGCAGAATGAATTTCCCATACTGTATATTTCTTATTCCTTATGCAAAAAGAAAACAAATAGTAATGATTCCAATATGTACTGGTTAGCACTTGTGCCTCACAGCACTGGGGTCATGAGTTCGATTCCCGACCATGGCCTTATCTGTGTGGAGTTTCTATGTTCTCCCTGTGTTTGCGTGGGTTTCCTCCGGGTGCTCCGGTTTCCTCCCACACTCCAAAAACATACTGGTAGGTTAATTGGCTGCTATCAAAATTGACCCTAGTCTCTCCCTGTCTGTCTCCCTCTCTGTCTGTCTGTCTCCCTCTCTGTCTGTCTGTATCCCTCTCTGTCTGTCTGTCTGTCTCCCTCTCTGTCTGTTTGTCTCCCTCTCTGTCTGTCTGTGTGTCTATATTAGGGAATTTAGACTGTAAGCTCCAATGGGGCAGGGACTGATGTGAATGAGTTCTCTGTACAGCGCTGCAGAATTAGTGGCGCTATATAAATAAATGATGATGATGATGATATGATCTCCCTGTGCTTGCATGGGTTTCCTCTGGGTGTTCTGGTTTCCTCCCACACTCCAAAAACATACTAGAAGGTTAATTGGCTGCTATTAAATTTACCTTAGTCTCTCTTGGTCGTGTGTGTGTATGTTAGGGAATTTAGACTGCAAGCTCCAATGGGGCAGGGACTGATGTGAGTGAAATCTCTGTGGAGCGCTTTGGGATAAGTGGTGCTATATAAATAGCAGATGATGAGGATGATACGTAGCATAAATACCTATAGGTTACCAGTCTAATTGTATCATTCTCATATACAGTGGATAAAAAAAAGTATTCGCATCCTTATTGAAATTGCAGGTTTTTGATGGCTGAAATCAAAATAAATCAAGTCAGACGTTTTACCACCTTTAATGTGACCTTGCAATAATCTGAATTCAAATGAAAAACAAATAACTAATTTTTTTAGGTATCCATCAAATTTTCAAGGGCATCTCCTGTACACAACCCCTTTTAGGTAATTCCATGGGTTTTTAATGGAATCATGGTCTGGGTTCTGACTGGGCCCTGGTTGGGCCATTCCAAGACATTGATCTTCCTTTTTTGAACTCATTCCTTAGTTAACTTGGATGTGTGGTTTGGATTTTTATTATTTTGGAAGGTAAAATTCCTCATCTTTCTGACACAGCCCGTCAGGTTTTATGCCAAAATATCTTGATATTTGGAGCCATTCATTATGCCCTCTATCCTGAGTAGAAACCCTCTCCCAGCTGGAGAGAAGCAGCCCCAAAACAGGATCCTGCCACCACCATGGTTCACAATAGGTAGGGTGTTCTTTGGGTGATGAGCTGTGTTGTCTTTTCACCAAACATTTCTTTTAGAATTAAGGCCAAAAAGTTCAACCCTGGTCTCATCAAACCATAAGAGATCCTGTAGATGTTTTGAAAGCTCCTTGTAGACCATCTCTATCTCAGTTGGCTGCAACAAAAAAAACTGCAAGGAATTCCAACAGGAATTGATGGTCTTTACTTGGGGTTAATCACAATCACTTTCATTGCTGGCAGGTGTATGTAAATTACCTTTGAAAATTGTTCTGAATGAGATTGGTTAGCTCAGAGCACAGCTCCCATTATGAAACAGTGTGCACACCTATGCAACCAGGGTATTGTAGGTTTCTTATTTTCACCTATTTTTCCTTTAGTGGTCTATTTGTTTTCACTTGAATTTTGTTAGTTGCATTAAAGGTGGAAAAAGGTCTTACATGATATCTTGATTTCAGTCTTTACATCGCAAATACCTTGTGTATACTTTTTATATCCACTGTATGTTTCTTATTCACTCTTGAGTATATCTAGCACTGTATGTTTTCAATGGACTTTCATGGTCCTCAATGCTACACTCCTAATAAAAGTCATGTGCATACTTTGGTACTATTTGTAATACAACTTTCCAAGGGATAGCTGAAATGTTGCTGTATTTAATTAATCATGACAAATTCTAATGAAAAATATTCATGTGTACCCAAATAAACTTGGCCAAATCCATCACTGCACATTGAGCTCTGCTGTGTTTACTTGTAGCAGATGAAAAATGAGGCAGGAACATTTGCCTTGGAAAGGGGCCTGATTAGTGTAATTTGTGTATTTTTTGGATTAAAAACATATAGAAATTTGCTGGCTTCTTTATGGAGAATTACAATCAGTATTTATGGGGCTATTGGTTAAAATGGATATATTACAAACACTGTTCTCTCTATGCTGAGTGATATTGAAATCATCATGTCAAAAACTTAATTTATTTGGTAAAATTCATTGTGCATGGCTGCAAAGAACAGCATAATAACAATGCAGCCTGATATGGTGGAATTATCCTTAGATTAAACTTTTAACCTGTTTTCCTTCCTGTATTTAATTACAATAACCTGGGATGAATTGGATAACTGATATTAAAAACATACATTTAACACCAAATAATGACTTTAGTCAAGTGCCGACCAAGAAAATGGGGCTCAATACAATCTGGTCATTGGACCAATAATCAAACAACCAATGCTGTGGCCTATTTGGCTACTTTCTCAATCAGTGATATTTTAAACAAGGTGATGACAAATGGAGATTGCATAGGATATTTTGGGTATTTCAAATCAAAGTGGCCAAATGTATCATGTGTGTGGGCTCAACACAGCAACCAATCCAGTTGGATCAGATGGCATTTTCATTTGGTCAGCTGGAAATGACTTTTTTTGTATTTATTTATACCAATAGAGTTCACTCTAGGAAATGTTGCAGCCCTCGTAATCAAGTTGTTTTAGTCTTCCCAGTGAACAATCTGGTCTAGACCGGTGGTACTCATATTTCTGAATTAAATAATAGCGACACTGAGTACTGCGGCATAAAAAATACGAATACAATGAGGACGACATGACATAAATATAGACTTACTTTGAAAGAGACACTGAAAATTTCCAACCCTGTAAATTGCGACTGCAGAATATGCCTGCCCTTTAAAATGACGTCACTTCACATTGCGACACTGAGATTCCCGCTTTTAAAGCGGCAACGCCGGGACCCTCGCCTAGATATCAAAATAAGGGTTACATTTAGGGTTAGAGTTAACATTATCGCTAGCCGCCAGGTCTCGCCATTACCGCTTTAGAACAAGAAATCTCAGTGTTACCATATGAAGTGACATCATTTGCAAGTGCCAATATATTCTGCAGTCATAAAATGGGCCATAAATGTGTAAGTGTAGCAGAGTTGAAAACGACACCAAGGTGACAGGCATGAGAGACTGGGGAGAGTGTGAAGTCCTAGGTAAACACTAAGTTGTCAAGCCTAGGGTAGTGCCACACCACCTCTGGAACTTCACTGGAAACATTCATATCAAGGGTTGCTTTCTATACACCCAAGCAGGCCCGGCGCTCCCATTAGGCAAGGTTAGGCACTTGCCTGGGGCACCGGGCTCTGGAGGGCGCCCTCCAGAATGAAAATTACTTTAAAACTGTGCGGCGACCACTGACCATACCTGTCACGGCTGCCGCACAGCATTCAGATGCACGGGGGAGGGGGGGAAGAGCCTATTGCTCACCACCGCCGCCTCTCTGCTCCGTCTCCTCCCCTCCACTCACTAGTGTCAGTGAGTGGAGGGGAGGGGAGGAGACAGAGCAGAGAGGCGGCGGTGGTGAGGTAAGGAAAGACGGGGTGAGGGGGGAGAAGGGCGCCGATTGTTGCGTGGGGGGGGGCTGGGGCGCCGATTTTGTAAAAATGCCTAGGGCGCCATGGAGGCTAGCACCGGCCCTGCACCCAAGCACTTGCATTCATGTGTTTATACAATACATTGCAGTAAGACACTAGCCTCTGCTGACCAAGGCTTTGTTACTGCCCCTGAAAGACCATAACATACATGCAGCACTTGAGGACAACACCCTTTTATTGAGGTATTGATTGACCGTGCACTTGTGCCTAGAGTGAGAATCAACATTTTTCACCTTCACTATCTCCACCTATGCTGTGTGTAGGAAGAATTTGTACATTATTGTGAAAAGGAATCATCAAGGTAAAAGCTATGAAGCATAATAACGTGGTTGGTCTTCTGACACTTTGGTTGGAAACTAAAATGGAAATACCTATATGGAACTCAAGTATCATTATGCCCTAAACCTTAAATTAACTAATGGAAAGGGGGTTATTCCTCTTATTCTTGTTTCCTGGAACCTCACAGACTTTTTCATCCATTTTAACAATACTGTTTACTATTAGTGGCAAATTCAGGGAACAAACAGTGTGGGGTCCCAACAAATAATCTGCTACCAGCACTGGGCTATGACTAGCTGGGTTAGTGACACTATACAAACTATAACAGAATACCCGTCTAAGTACGCTCTGCTTACATGTCACTTACTGTATGCAGACAGACGAAACACACTGCAGGATACTCACAATACATATGTATATATAAAGCCCCATCAGAACACACAGACAAAAAAAATTACAGACACATGTAAATTAAAATATTTTCCTCTTCATGAAATACATATCAGGATGTTGTTAATGCCTGTACATAAAATGCATTTTTTTACCATTGTTTTTCATTGCAAACCAGTTTTGACATGCATGCCCTGTAACTGGTGCGAGTAATACGGCTAAAAGTCCTGAGCTTGAATCGGATGGATATGCATGTGCTCAAACTTGGCATGTCTTTACTGTACATTGCCCACTTGCATACGCCGCTTCCATCCCAAATTCCATCTTTTAAATCTGAGGCTATATGTAGTGTCTTTTGCGTTGAAAGATGAATTTCATAAACTTGAGTTCATTGGTGTTTAGTCCATTTCTGAGCATGTGCAGAGCAATGTTACGCAGAATGCGGCACATATCGGGATTTACGCTCCTTAATGAATCAGGCACTATGGCTCAGGCACAGAGACGAACACTCACACAGAAAAACTGGGCTAATATAGCAAGTACAGTTATTGATTTACAGGAAATCACAGATAGCCTTTCATGTGACAATGTAGTGGTCTACTTGGTACACAATAATATCCACATTGAAGCCTAAGTAAAAGCTATGTCTAATGTGGCTATAGATTCTACTGTTATAACAGCAAGTAAAAGGTATGGAAAGGCAGTGTCTTTTTTTAAATACCTTTTTAATGCCCTCACATAAGTGTTAAATAACATATAAGTCTCCTAACATTGATGGTGTAACTTTTGATTTTTTTAACGCTTTTTGGGATATTCTTGGCCCTATTTGTTTTACATGTGCTGGTGGAAGAAGAAGACTGAAAATTTTCCCACCTTTTCCAGACTTGCAGTTCTTGCATTGCCCCCAAAAGTGGGACATTTATGAGTTTTGAAAAACTAGCTACCAATATCACTTCTTTGTACAGATTGCAGAATTATTGATAAAGGCATTGCCTATGAAGTCTGTATTGGTAAAAATAATCCATCTGGATCCAACAAAAACAATCCAAAATAGACCATCTTTTTGAAAACATATTTATTGCTTTATCTTAAAGTTTTCCATCAAGCGGCATTCCCTATGTCAAATGATTTCATTATCTTTATTCTTCAGCAGATTTTTTAATATAGTTTAACTCCTGGCTGGCTGGTCCAGGGACATTATTTATGAGAGGAGTCAGACAGGGCTGCCTTTTGTTGGATTATTTTTGATCCCCTGCTATTGAACCTTTTTTTGTGCCATCATCATGAAGACTCACTGTACTAATTTAATGTGAGCCTAAGTTGAGGTTTGTATTATCAGCAAATGCTGATCCTGTCAACTTGGAAATAGTTCAATCATGTCAGGAACTATAGTGCTGAGTCATGTGCAAAAATGAATTAATGTAAATGTTCTGGTCTCTTGGTGGACTCTCAACAATGTGAATCATTTCAGAAAACAATGCAATATTTCCAGTGGAAACCAGATTGCATTAAATATTTTGAGCACTGATGAGAATTAGGTATCACAAAATTGTACAGAACGTCAGAAAGAAGTGACCAATTATTTGAGATCCTGGAGTGGTATTCTAAAGTTAATTTTCTTTAGGGGAAGAGCAATTATAATAAATCATCTGATTGATTCCAAGTTCTGGCATAGTTTGATTGCATTGCACCTTCCTGCTGAGTTTCTGGTTACAGAGGAGACTGTTGAGTTTTCTGTGGTCTGGAAAGCATTGGATCTCCTTGGGAGCACTCTATCTCCCAATAAGACAAGGGTGACAAGGAGTAATGTGCTTTTGTTCTTAATTTCATGTTCAAGCTCTGCAAAGAATGCTTTATGTAGTTCTTAGGCTACAATGGGATACAATGTAAAAGTCACAGCAAAATCTATAATATCTATTCTATGATTTCATAGAACAGAGCAGAATTAACCACAATATTTCTGACTCACCTTTTTTTGATCAAGAGATCCTGAAGGCTTGCAATCTATGTCAGGTAGCCAAAAAACCTTATGAAACCGAGGGAAATTTAGTTATGTTTGCACCATTTTTTTGTTGCAATCAAAAGATCTCCAATTTTGATTACTCAGATGGCATTTGATCTCTGCTGGAGTGACCCGTGTGGTAGATCTTTTGAATCAAATACAGTCAGCATGGTTGTCCTTGACCAGTTCTTCTATTCCAAGTCAGATGCTCTACAGCATGGTTGTCCAACCCGCGGCCCAGCAGGAGTTTTGGTTGTGGCAAGGGGGCAGCGCTGAAAAAAAAATCCTGCAAAAAAAAAATAAAAAAAAATACCTTGCGGTCATGTCAGCTGGCGCTCCGGCTCCCTCCCTGGTCTCCTCCTCCGTGTGGCGCTCGCAGTGAATGTCGGGGGTGACATCATCACACCAGACATCCATTGCGTAGCGCAGCACAGAGGAGTCATCCGCATGAACTATCAGCAGCAGTGAAAGATTATCCAGTATCTTATTGTTGTTACTCTGAATTTGGACTTTCTGCACCATGCAATTATGAACTAGCTGTGTTCTCTGTATGTATCTAATATAATTATTAAGAGATAATTGTATTTTTAATATTTTAAACCATTTTAAATGTGCAGTACTGAGTAGGGTGAAAATATCACCCACTGTTACCCTCATCGGAGGCTGCTCCATGAGCCATTTTTTTCGCCACCCTATCTTTAAATCTCTGTAGATTTCTATTAGTCCTCCTGATGCTACCTATATCGGTGACCATTTCAAACTGGTCAATAAAAAAAATGATTCATGGGTGCAGAAAGAGAGGATAAAAATTTTTTGCCATTTAATTCCCCGAACCCCACTAAGGGGCAGATGCAGGTAAGTTAAATTGTAGCTGGTAATGGGACTACTGCTTTAATCATGATTCTGCAACAGGTTTCCTAACTCTTACTAACTTCATTTCCAAGTAAGTTTAATATGTTAACTATGTTTTCTATGGTTTTTTCGATGATCAGCTATCGTCAGTGTTAGTGTATTTTACGTGCGGCCCAAACCAACTCGTCGTCTCCCAATGTGGCCCAGGGAAGCTAAAAGGTTGGACACCCCTGCTCTACAGCTTGGTGGACCTATAATTAGATTAACAGATAATCCTCATCAGGGCCGTAACTAGGGCTGTGCGACAGGGGCGACCGCCCAGGGCGCTACGATGAAGGGGGGCGCAATTTCGGAATATTTTAGGTCAATTTGGTTAAAATTGAGGGCTAGGGGGAGCGGCATTTGTCTTTCTCGCCCAAGGCGCTAGAATTCTAAATTACGGCTCTGATCCTCATATTTAATTCTGTACAACATTGAGGATAGGTTGTATATTTTTTTTTACTTGTCTCCCATTTCCTTATTTTCAGGAGAAGTGTACTCCCAGTGGCCATCACTATAATCGACCATGGTACCATGACCAGTTGGTGTTCTGGGGTAGAAGATTTTGCATGGAGATCTCAGTTTGGAAGCTTATTAAAATCACTTTACTAATAACTCTGTTGCTGCGTTTGCATTTGACTAAACACCACTTCAGTTTAGGACATCTGATCCAAAAAGAGATTTTTTAATTTAAAAAGTGCAGAAATATTATGCAGACCTGGACATTAAGGGGATAATACAAACAAATTACGTACAATGACATGAAAGAGGGTAAAAAAGGCTTTTTCTAAATGAATTTACAGTCTAAGAGGTATAATTAATACATAAGGTAGTGAAATTACAATTGCAGCTGCTGGCGAGGAAAGCGCGTGTGTCTACTGCAGGGAAGAAGTATTATCAGACACTAATATTAAAGCATCCATTAGTGACTGCCATTTCTGTGCAACTACCAATGTTGTGCTACATTGGAATTAGGAGACACTGAAATGTGTTTAAAGCCCTGGTTCATGCATGGGTTAAATTAGAGATTTTGAATTTACTGTCTACTGCAAATGTTAATTAGTTTCAGAATGAGTGGGCAATGCAGGGTGTTTTATGTACGGTTTCTGTTGATGTCAATAAATACACTTGACATTTATATATTTAATTGCTACTAATACAACTGCTATTACTACTACTAATCAATGTATTACTTGGCCTATCTCTCTTTTTCATTGGTTACAGCTTTCAGCCTATTGGTCAGTGACTATAGCTACATGCACAAAACCTGGAGGCAACTGATTACCAATGAACACTATGAGAAAGGGACTTCTAAAGACAAGGACCATTACTAGCTTGGTTATAGTGACCGAGCTATGCTGAGTTGGACACATCTCAAGCTGTATCTAGCTCAAGTACAAATAGAATTTGTGCTGGGCATGTATAAGGCACAATAAGTGTTTACTTATGCCCCACGATAGTACAGAGATAGAGTGAGCACAGCATAGAGATGTGGCTTGACAGTGTTAGTAGTAAATTCTAAAGTCATCCTTGTGACATTGTTTGTGTATAAAATACCAGCATGTACTTTATACAATATAATGTAACAAAGTATTATGTAAACGAGAAAATAGCGTCTTGACTGTTATTAATAAATGTGACAGCTGCATATTTTCCAAATAAAATGTAATTAAATACAACATTCCCATATCTGTTTTTTTTATACCTTTTTTAAAATACAATGGGAACCTGCCGTAGTCCAAATGGAAATGACAAATAAGTAATGCTAATAGGCAGCTACAAATTAATATAATAATATTATTAGAATAGTTTATTTAAATAATAACAATCATATTGTGCAGTGCTTAACAAAGAATATGTAATCATTCACATCAGTTCCTGCCCTATTGGAGCTTATATTCTAAATCCCCTACCACACATAATGCTTTTGGACTGTATGAGAAAACTGGAGCACCTTGTTGAAAATTGGACAACCACACGCAAACTTCACACAGATAGGGCCCTGGTTGGAATCAAACTCATGACTCCAGTGCTGTGCAGCAGCAATGCTATCCACTGTGCCACCATGCTGCCCCCATTCATTAGCTGCCCTAATGAGTGAGGTACTTTGAGCTGGATATGACAATACACAAACAACCAATCAGAAGCAGCTTCATCGCTTACCTTTGCACAAGCCCTCCAGGACTCGCAAGGGATATGCTTCATAAGAGACGTGCCTGGCGATGCATCCACTTTCTAATTATGACACATTTAAGTGAGCACATCCTTACTGTACTAAGCGTACACTGGCCTGCTTCTGCTTGCCTCTATTCCGCCTCTCCCGGTGTAAATGGACACAAGTCTAACATACACAAAATATATATGTAAATGCATATTTTACTAATAAAAATGGTGATAGGGACGTAGCAAAAATATGCAAATTTACTGATTAAACATATTGCTATGTATTAAGGAACCATTATGGACACCGTGCGTTCTGATACAAAATATCTCATCCAGTTAATCATGGCAGTTTCAAACGACCAAGGAATACAGTAGCTGAACCAACATCTTGACTACAGTTTGCAATATCATTAGCTACAATCTACTGACATTAGCACCAGCGCAGGGCTGACAAATTTTAGCCCAGGGGGCAAGACTCGACTCAGCAGCCTATTAGGAACATTTTAAAGGAAAAGAAATGCAGGTAGCTCAGTGACCCAGCCCAAATTAGCCCACTATGGGACCGACCCAGGGGTTGGATGCCCCCATGCCCCCCAGCCCAGCCTGCCCCTGATTAGCACCAAATAGTATGCACATATGGTTTATAGAAAACACACTGCAAATAGCTACTAATACTGAGATATTCTTGTATATTTAACAGAGCCGGATTAACAATAGGGCTAAAGGGGCTACAGCCCAGGGGCCTCAGGCAGTTAGGGGGCCCGCTGGCATTCATCGGGTCGGGGGCATCCCCGCCCCCCGGCTCCGACTGTCACCTGTTCAAGGAGAATGGCAGGCAGCTAACAGCAAATGTTATGCTGTTAGCTGCCTGCTGTCACTGTAGTACTTATGCGGCGCGCAGTAAGCTCCTTACTGAGGAGATCTCATGAGAGTGAGACTATGAGTCATAGTCTCACTCTGACGAGATCTCCTCAGTAAAGAGATTACAGCACCCCACGGACGCACAACAGGGAGTGGAACAACGGACAGAGGTAAGCTCACAAGGGGGTGGGGGGGGGGCTCAGTACCCTTAGCCCTGTTGCCTCCCTTCCCTTAATCTAGCCCTGATCTTAAAACATACTTTAGAGAGGTCTGCTAGGCATGCTGGATTTACATAATGCAGGCACATCATATACATAGATCACTTTTGACTGTGGGATTATTAGCAACATATAGTTCTACTATAATAAAGTCTGTGATGAGGAACAAAGGATAAAAAGTATAGTAAGCCATCCCCTTTCAGTGGGAGAAATGAGAGACAGTTTGTCTGGGTGATCACGTTTCGTCACAGGGCACATTAAAAACAACAAAAGCAATAGTTTGGCAGATGGAAATTTCTCTACAGAGTTGTGTTGTAGCCAAGTATTACATTTCGGGTTGCGTAGTTGTCGTTACACCTGGTCACCCAGAATGTGCTCATCCACATTTAATAGTTAGAATTATTTCTTATGGCTTCTTATGGCTTGTAACACCTATTTATCTTACATTACAATACATGCCGATATGTTATTATGTATTGATGTATCTTTCTCAGATTAATTGTATTGTTTTAAATTATTCCTGAGATTAAGGATAATGTGCAGCCCTATTGAAGGCTAGAGGGCCCTACATGCAGTGTTTGAAGGTTAGCAGATTGCCCATCATTGCTATAGATTGTAGTTATTCCTGGCTCAGCATGAACATGGGTTCCTAAAACAAAAGACACAGATAAAAAAAGAAATGTAGTTTTATGAGTTTGCATTTATACTCAAGAACTTTAAATTGGAGGAATCGTCTAAAATATAACATTTGTCCTTTATAGTCACTTCTAAATGAGAGTTCTGCCTTAATAGCATCAAGTTTAAAAAGATTAGTAAGGTTCTAAGAAGCTTTTATTTGTGTGACCTATTCTGTGACAAATTGCTTAATGGCAGGTAGGGAAGAGATGGTAAATTAGATAATTATCAGTTACCAAAAAGTTTAATATAAACCATGTGTTACTAATTTCATTGCAATCCTAAATAAAAATAAGCATAAAATGATTTAAACAATTGCAAGGAAGGCATGCAAGCAATTTAACCTGAAAGCTGTAATAAAAGTGGGGACTAAAGTGGTTTTAGTAATTGGTTTAAAGTAAAGACAACATTGTTCAGTTAATACATTACAAAACTCAGCTGGGGTAGACCCTGAAAGCTCTTTTTAGAATTAATCATTCATTAGTTACAGCAGAAAATGTGAATGAGTACAAGCAGATCCTTAAATATCTGGAATTGTGGTTGGAGATGTAATAAATCAAACCTTCCTGGTGAATGAAATGATGTGACTTCAGAAGTTAAATTCATTCTAATGGAAGTTACATTCCATTCACATTTGATTATCTGACCAGTCCTCTGTAAATGAGTGTATAATGTAACCATTTCATTGCCAGACAAATCTGTAACATTTTAGTAGTTAATAGACTAAACAGCATAGCCATTTACTTACCTATCACAAGTGGGACGCTGCTGGTTCCAGTATTCCCTCTGCCATGACTTAGTGTCTATGCTCCATCATACATTACCTATTATGCAATGCATAAATGTCCCTCTTAACTGTTATATTTATTGATTGTCTAGCTATGGATCATCCAGCAGAAATGTTCATTAGTACAGTCTGCTGCTGCAAAGACAACAAACGGGGGTAAAGGGAAAAGGTTAAGAAGATGAACGCAGGGATTGGGGTTTAGAAACACCCCATTAAAATGCAAGTGTTAGTGATTGCAATAAGTAGTTGTATTACTTGTATAAGCCCAGTTGTAATTATATTTAAAGCTAAGGGATATAGTATGTGGTGATACATTTTTTTTAAATCAGACTAACAGTTCATATTTCATGAAATGCTTTCAAGCGATCCATTCTTTTCTACAGGTCATAAGAAGTACAGAAGAATAGAGAGGATTTCTGAAAAGCTTGTGTTGAAAAACAAGCTGTTAGTCCAAATAAATGATCATTCCATTGTTCCCACCATTAACCACATAAATTTAAGTTGATATCGAACTACCTCTCTACAAATGGTGGAATCAGATTGAGGATAGAGATCTGAGGAAAACAGAATCCCCATATATATATTGCCATGGTGGGGGCAGGCTTCCAGTGCCGCTCATGCTCAGAAAAACAAAGCAGTGGCCTTGACAGCAGATGGAGCGGAATTCCTGGTGCCCTCACCTCCTGGACCCATAAAATGATTACTTATTTATAAGGTGCCACAATGGGGGCAGATTACACACTGAGCAAACAGCAAAGCACTTACAATGTAGGACAAAATAGTCAACAGCAATGAACAGACAGAGCTGCATAGGAGAGAAGAGGACAAACCAGGGAGCATAACAGAGGCCATGCTCCAGGGCCAAGCTGCTGAAGGCCACAGACTGCTGGTAGGAGGTGATTGGCATGGGTGTGCAAGAGGCTATGTCAGTGAACAGAGGAAAGCACGAGAATGCTCACATTATAGAGGGGAGGGGCAGACACAAAGAGTGTGACACTGAGTGGGTGAGAGGGTGGTAGTGGATCAGTTAGAAGAAGGGCAAGTAGGTCTTTAAGAAAAGCTGAGTTTTAGGATACATTTGAAGCTTTGGAGACTAATTGTGTGTAGCCTAACAGGGCATTGGAGTGAGATGAAGAGGTGCTGAGCAGTACAGGAGAAGTCTTGGAGATAAGTGGCACTAGCTTAAGGCAGCTCTGTCACATCAACATATCCTGTCCTTCCTTATTTGTCAGAAAAGCTCTATTCAAAATTTGCTCAATCCAGCAATTAAATGTCCTATTCTTAAAGTAATTTAATTGCATTTATAAATAATATGCTCTGCAATGTACACCACTACTACACGCTGTCAGCTGAGTGGGTATTGGGAGCTGACAGTGTGTATCCCATCAGCATTAGTAGTGTGAATCTGTTACCAAGAGGTCTGTATATACCATCTCGGATCGGACATCTAAGTTTTAAAAGGTTTTCACAATCAATTATATGACTGCAATATTATACACTAATATATGTACAAATATTTTATATACATTTTTCTAAGCGCCCTATTTGGAACTTTCTTTTGTTGCTTTCAATATTGAAGTGTGGACCTATTAACATAAAATATTTTCTACCAACATTTTCTTTAATCCTGATCACTCAAATACGAATATTTTATACCTCTAACTATTACTATGCACATTAATATCAACAAAAGTGTATTATATACACACAACTTTATTTGGCGGACGTGCATCCTGCTGATTCTATATGGATTCATACATTGAGTCTAATACCTGCTACTAGCGGATTGCACCAAGTGCATTATTATATGCTTAAGCATATTGGTTGGATGCTAATAGTGTCGATTATACATGTTTTTATGTGTCTAGTTTAGCATAAAAAACTACTTACTTTATATGGTCTTATTTGGCTATTTGTTTTACAATAAATGTATCTTTTTGATTTTAATAATTTGTTTAATTAATTTGTCATATTGATATAGAGAGACGCTCCTTCTATGATTTCAGTGGCTATGCCAGAGTGGACATTTTGATACCATCTATATTATACTATATATTATATATTTACTTTTTCAAATACATCAAATTTTTGTTTTATTACATATTTAAATTGTTAGCTCCTAGTTATGGACAGCACTGTATACACACCTTTTTTTCCCTGTTTGTGACATTAAAGATTTTGCCAAAATCCTTTATTACAGCTGCAACTTAACTTTATCATCAACTCAGCGCCGAATATATTTGTATGTGTGTGTGCTGTGTGTATGATTTCATGCACACTGACACATATTTATAAACATACAACATTTGTATAGGAGGTGTTTTAGTTATGTCACATTGATGCACAAAATCATGAACCCAAAAGTTTGAGAATTTCTGGAGGCCTCACCATTTATAGCTGTGGTGGAACCAAACATAGCTTGCAATGCTTTTACACTGTTTTATGTTTGTGAGTGGATGAAATATGCGCCTTTTTAACATTTTTTTTTAATATTTTCATGTCAGTATTTCAATTATTGTGCTATTCTCTTTGATAATATGTGAGACATTTACAAAGGTTCATGAAAATGTGTTTGGTAACCTTGGTCATATATTATATGACCTGTTTATTGCACCGTGCTGCAGTCACTTTTTTTTTTTAATACAGCATAGTAATATTGTTAGTAAAAGTATATCTGTGACTCAGTCCAAGATATAAAGTACCGTATTTCCCCATGTATAAGACGCACCCATGTATAAGACGCACCTTAATTTTGGGGCCCAAAAATGAAAAAAAAAACATGGATTACATCAAGTTATTGAACTCAAGTTTTATTTATCATAAAACTACTCATCATCACTGTCAGAACTCTCATCCATTATCTTGTCCTCATCTGTGTTTGATGACGAATCGCTGTCTTCATATATTGCCTCGTCCTCAGTTCCATCTAAGGCATTTGAAATGCCACACTTCTTAAATGACTTCACAATGATCTCAATATTGATATAATCCCAGGATCTTTACACCCAGGTACAAACTTCTCCTATAGTTGGCTTTTTCACTCTTCCTGCTGGTGTCAAATTGTCCCCAGAAGACTTCATCCATTGGTTCCATTCCTCCCTCATGGTAGCTTTGAAGGGTTTGTTAATGCTGACATCAAGTGGTTGGAGCTGGGATGTCAAGCCTCCAGGTATGACGGCAAGTTTTGTTTTTTGCTCTGCAGCAATCTTCTTTGTGTTTGGTGTTATGTGTGCCCTGAACTGATCAAGCACCAATAGGGCAGGTTTGCGTAAGAGCCCACCTGGTCTCCTACTCCAGACTTTCTCAAACCAGGAGGTAAATGTATCAAGCTGAGAGTTTTTCGGCGGGTTTGAAAAACCAATCAGATTCTAGCTATCATTTATTTAGTGCATTCTACAAAATGACAGCTAGAATCTGATTGGTTGCTATAGGCAACATCTCCACTTTTCAAACCTGCTGGCAAACTCTCAGCTTGATACATTTACCCCCAGATCTTCATCCCATTCTGATCCATCCAACCCTTGTCATGAACGTGGACAATCACTCTTCGAGGAATGACTTCTTTTGGCATTGTTTTGCGTTTGAAAATCAGCATAGGAGGCAGCTTGGTTCTGGCGGCACAACAAGCTAGAACAACTGTATAATGGCTCCTTTCATGTCCACTTGTCTTCACAATTACAGTTTTCACCCCCTTCTTATCAACAGTTCTGTTACTTGGGACATCAAATTGAAGGGGGACTTCGTCCATATTTGCAATCTGTCCCAACTCAAACTGATGTGTCTTCCGACATTGAGTGACTAAACGATGAAATTCAAGGACCTTCTGCTCATAGCTTTCAGGCATCCTTTAGGCAAGTATGGTGCGTGTACGCATGCTTAGTCCATTCCGTTTCATGAACCTGAAGCACCAATTGTGTCCTCCTTTGAAGTCAGTAACTTCATTTGTATCAGCAATTCTTCTTGCCTCATGCTGAACCATCTTTGTGGACACAGGAATTCCAATTGCCCTTTGCTCTTCAATCCATATCTTCAATTCTCTCTCTAAATCAGGCCATTTTGCTGATTTGCCTCTCATAGCCTTCTTCTGCCGTGGCGTTTTCAGTAGGGTTTCTTCTTCCCGTAGCCAGTCTCGGATTGTTTTCTCAGTTGGAGGAGGACCAAACTTACGTTCAGCAGCACGATTTCCATTCAGTTTTGCAAACTGGATCACTTTTAATTTGAAATCAGCACTGTATGAAAATCTTTTGTTTGCCATTTCTGGCCAGAACGTGGAATGGTACTGATTTTATACAGTAATTACGGTACATGGTATTGTAACCCTCGGTATAGTAATGCAACCCTGCCTATAGATTTATCATCTGATAGGGAGATTGATGTAAAATTTACAGTAAACTTTGCATATCACGTTTTAATGGTACCGGTATTTTCACTGCTGAAGCTGCTGCTTTATTATTACAGCATGCAGTGTGCAGCAGGAGGGCTCTTTCTAATTTTTGTCAGAGATCACACTAGATCACAGATTGTCAAAGATAAACATGCTGGGCTCATTCGATATTATCGGCAGTCACGTGACTGACAGCTCCGAGACTGTGGGAGGCGCCTGAAGGACCTTAAGGTCCTTTTGCCAATCAGACACCATCTGTAATTTGTGCTCTCCCACTCAGAGGATTCATATTCTGCCTTACCTTTGAGCCTACAATCGGCTAGCAGCACCTGGGTAGTGGAGAACACTTGCTGGACTCGCTGGTGACTTGTTTGCTTCCTGAGACGACTGGGGTCTCCCACTGCCGGCCGGATGTCCCGCGCCATCTGATGCTCTGAGCGTGCTGCCCTCCTGGCGGTTTCCAGATTCCCGGGTGCCCCCCACCTTCTGAGAGTCCCCCCTGGCCCTTATGGCTCCTAGCTGAGTGCCTTACCTCTCGGAGCGCCTATCACGTAAATTGTGGCCTGTTTCCGGTGGAGACCAAGGGCTGGAGTTGGAACAGCCCGTCGGGACCCGTTACTTCTAGTTACGCGGCGGGACTTCCGGTTGACCTGGATCGATCGGAGTCAGCACCTCATCACTGGAGCCTCTAGTGCAAGTTACCCCCACTGCTCCTCTTAATCTCTGGGTTAAAGCTCGCATAGGGATGGCTCCTGCCAGCGGGGACACGCTGTTCCATACAGCCAGTGGGGACACGCTGTTCCATACAGCCAGCGGGGACACGCTGTTCCGATTAGCGGGGACTCCTCTCTCACATCCAAGTGCCGACTTCTTCATTGAGGTAAGTAGCACTTGCAGTGTATAAGACGCACCTTTTTTTTAGACCCAAAATTTGGGGGGAAAAGGTGCGTCTTATACATGGGGAAATACGGTATAAAGGAGAAATAAATGGCATTGAACTGTTTTTATATCTGTGACAGGATGGACCGACTATGCCACCCTGTCTGTTGCTGCTGGGAACCGGCTGGGCTTACTTAGCCAACGTACCCTTTCTTTATCCCAAATGCACCCTCTAACCGCAGTAGGAGGGGCTTAAAAATGCTGCCACCACTGGACTCCTTACCGGCATCCAGAACTGGGTTCATTCCGGGTAACTGTCGCTGCTACTGTACGCCGTTGCTGGTGTACCTGGGCTGATACCTCTTGCCTCTTACTATGGATCAGGGTTGCAGTGGATGGATCCCCCATGGCCTATCACATTGGTCAGAGCTGCTGGGTAGCGGGCAGAGCGGTGGTACCAGAAAGCTGGGTCCAGACATCAAAACAGCCGGGAATGGACTAGAGTTGGGTCTAATATGTAGGTCACAGGAATTTCAGCATGGAGAAGTTTTCAAGCAGGTCTTTGCAAAGTAAGTTTATTTGCTCAATTAGTCCTAACAAGGACAGTACACACGTCAGTCTGTGGTACTAGCGATCTTTCCAGAAGTAAAAATGGTAAAAGAATGATATATTACATGCTCAAACAGCTCACTTTTTATACAGTTCTGACATAACTCCTGGCAGGGGGTAAGCCAGCCCCATGATCTGAGATGGTTTCGCAACATCTGAGCTATTTTTAGTATCAGGATACGATATATGTTTCCCAAACATGGATTTACATGCAATGCAATGCTAACAATATTTACACTTATCTGTAATATCATAAAACTTGCTGTGATTTCCTGCATCCTGTTTTAGACACAGAGGAAATCTAACAAATCTAATTAAACCTTCCTGTTCCTTTAGGTGTGTTGGACACTCACAAAACCCCAAACAAGTAATTTCCCTAAATAACACATCCCAATGTAACACGATGAGTGCATTTGCAATTATACATTGGTGGCTGCACCTCTGATTGAAATACATTTCTAGCATAAGTTATTTCTACATGATCCAGCCACAAATAAGATATTTATAAGTGATCCAGCTAAATATCTATAAAAAAGTGTAGCAAAATCGTGACAGTAAGGATGCTAAGCAAACATTAACGAATTGAGTAATGTTCAGCAATGTTTAGCAAGGTACAAAATAATAATTTACTACTAGGAAACTGATGTAAATAAATAGGTAGTTAACACTCTATAGAGGGTTTACAGTACGCTACGCCTAATTGATTTGACCACAGGCATAGTATTATTTTAATGGAGAGCTTTCTGGAATTACTATGCTACAGAGAGCAGAGTTGATGTTGTTATTAGCAGTAGGATATATCAAATGAGTTATATCAAGTAAAACCTGGTATTCTAGTACCAAAATACCCATCTGATCATTAGATGTTATAAAATGTAATTAATTTCAGAGGACACTTTGTTGATCTATGTGTGTAGTCAATGTGCGCTGTTCACCAAATATTTAGTTACTTTACAACCTAATTACAAATATTCTCTGGATATATTAACAAAATACTAAGATTAAAATTATTGCACTCTTATACTACATATGAGCAATTCTGTTAGATTAGAAGGTTATGACATACAGGTATTAGATATTTTATCCAGAGACACAATATCTTTGAAGCTTTGAAATCCTGAAAGAAAAGAAAGCAAATCTATGTCATTGTATGTACCCATGTTGACGGTTCTGTAATAGGGATTTTCATGCTTGATCTTGACCCCATCTTTTCTAAAACCAGCTGTGATCTTATCTGTACAGGTTCATCATATTTTTGAAGATATACTAAAATTTGGGAAAACAGAAAGACTAATAAACCTGCTTCTTTCATTAACTAATGCTCAGTCTGCTGCTACCTGTTTGTCTCTCACCATTTTCACATCATGACACTTCACTTCACTGGTAATATTAAGCCCTGTCTTCATTAATGTAAGGACACAAATATCATCTTATCTAGTGCCCATCTTAAAACAGGTGCATATATAGATTATCTCACACAAAGAAAAAGTATTTGACTTTGCCCCATGTCAGTGAATAAGATATTCTATTATCTATTATCATTTTTCCAAAGAATAACCTAAAAGCATATTTTATCATTATAAATATTCATTCATAAAAAAAATGAAAGTACTAACCAAAAATGTAAGACCGAGTTAAGCACAATAATATAGTAGTTTACCAAACACATCTGAGTGCAAATTTGCTCTTTTTAAGCCTTGTCTTCCATTTTTTCCCTGCTTACAGGCAGAAATAATCCCCATTAGACACATTTTATTTGCCCTGTAGTGAATAGAGGTCTAGGATTGTACATCAAAGCAACAACAGCAATGACAGTCAGATGTAGTCATCGGCCAATAGCTCCTAACATCTTTCCTGATCGATATGTGATGCCCCTCCCCTTCCTCATCGGATGTAGATCAGGATTGATGGTCCTTTTAGGAACATACTGTATATTGTTATATGGAGTGCCAAATCTGAGTCTACCACCTGTTTAAACACATTGAATTAAATGTTTAGCATGTGAATTTAAGGCAGAAACTCTCAGACAGTTGAGGGCAGATAAACGTAGATTAAGAGTTAAGAATAACATCTGACTGGCTTGACACAGTACATTGTGTTAATCCCAAGTGGCTTTCAGCCAAATTGAGGCTACACAAGGGCAATTCATCAATTATGATGCAGTGACCTCTGGGATTATAGTATACATTTTGTATGTTCTACACTAGCCTTGTGGACTTCATCCACTCTCTACTATTTCTATTTTTATCTATTTTTTTATCATGTTATTGTTTTGCTATTTTATTGTTATATTGTAGCTATATTTGTATACTATATGAACTTGTATTATACATTTTCACTACTTGCATTTTGTTTTCTGCATCTTGTATTAAACATGCTCATAGTATATGTACATAACTTTAAAATCAATGTAAGAAACAAACCTTGTATGTTATTAAGACAATGTACTGTAGGCTGAAAATGAAATGATGTAAGAGCCTGTTTTCTTCTGAGGAACCTCTTTTACTACAAACACCAGAATCCACCAAAAGTGGTGCTTGCAATAAATGGGGTTTAATCCTCAGAATAAAGCTTTAAGTGAAAAGTAACCTGATTTGCAAAATACAAGTATAGAAGCTGTATCCCTAAGTTTTCTTTATATGGGCAGTCAACTTCTTTGTATGTTGTATTGTAAGACATAGACAGACTGAAAGTCTGACAAAGCGAACACACCACACAGACAGATAGATATATACAGTAGATAAATATGCAGACTGAATGTCAGACAGATTTTTCTAAAGTTAATAATATATGATTATGTAATTGGAGCCAACAATCTTTTGATATTTCTAAAAATCTGGCCAATAAAAAATAATACATAACACATTTACATGTGTTTAATGTGGTGATGTTGGTACTTTAATTAAGGCTTCTGAGGGTTGACTATGCACTTTGCTTAACCTCTCTGGTCCCTGCCATTTTGGTTTGGGTATGTTCCAGGTGTCTTTCTAAATGAACCTATTGTTCTGGCATTGTATGGGCCAACAAAATGTTCTTTATGTTTAATATGTCGGATAAGGGGTCTAGAGTCAGCCTTTCTTTTTCATTATATTACAAAACGTCAGTCAATCTGGAAAAACGTAGTACAGTTCAAAAATTACAATTTAAACACACTTTGCAGGCTTCAGTTGGGATATGGTGAAAAACACTAAACACTTAAGAAAACATAATTGTTAAAGCCCAAAAAATAGCATATGAGTGTACATTAAAATAAAGTTAAAGTTAGAACAACAATCATAAATATTTGCTATTGTGTTAGCGACGATGCAAAATTTCCACATAACTTTTGTTGCATAAATTAAGGCATATAAAATTCAACATTTCCAAACCTATACAAAATATATGACAGGCGTACTCAGATCATTACCTCTACAATGTAAGCTCTGGTAGGCAGTGTCCTCTAAACATATTGACCCACATCTGTCTACTGTCTGACTGCCTCGTTCATCCTGTCACGCCTTTTGCTGCACTCTGTGTCAGTCCCCATAGCGTTACTCACACTCATCTGTGCTAATTATATGTATTACCTCATCTGTTTGTTACTTACTTCTGTATCTGGCACTACGGAATCTGTGGCGCCTTATAAATAAATAATAATAATAATTACCACCAACATTGAATATAAAAATTCAAAATACAGGGATGGTCTAATGGTATTAGAGTGGTTTGGTAACATAGGGCTTTCCTTGTTTGTGATCACTCCCCAATCTGTTTTCAAATTATTTTAATTTTGTAGTATATGTGAAAGAAGAACAAAAGGAGAGCATGAATCTACTGGGTCTGTATGGTGGAACTCAATTTTTAGCTTACATGAGCACATTAGCAAAAGAATTACGATGATTCAGACTTAATTAGGTGGTTATTGGTTAGGGCTTTGATATCAACTTTTGAAATAAATCACAGAGAGTTCGGTCATTGGGCTTATTACATAGAGGGCTGGCAGATTTTGCCCGGGGGGGGGGGGGGGGAGGGCAAGACTCGACTCAGCAGTCTATTGGGAAGATATTGAAGGAAAGCCGACTATGGGACCGGCCTGGGGGGCAAATGTCCCCTGCCCCCCAGTCCAACCTGCAGCTTAAGTATAAGAGTATTGTACTGTCTTCTTTATAATATGCTTTCCCCAAATAGCATAAAACATGTTAATCAGCTCTCATGGCTAGGTCATCCTGGTGAATGCAGTGAAAACAATAAGTGTTTCAAGAGCACTGATAGGAAGTGTGCAATGCCCTTCAATTAGTGTTCTTCATACACTTGCACTAATTGTTGTATTAACTAAAGTTTATCCATACTGTTGATTCTTAGAAAATGACTGTTCCTGGCTGAGGCAGGTGTTAGCATGGCTTAGCTGGTGGAGTCCCAGGCATTGGGAGAGGGGCTGTTTTTTTATAAAAATATTTTATGTGAAGTCCTTCTTTAAACACTATTTATACCCATGTAGAGATTTTTCCACAAGGAATCTCTTTTTCTCTTTCCTTTCTCTTTCTTCTTATCACTTACTGTTATTGTGCCAAATAAAGTGCATTCATATAAAAAGCCGAGCAAGATCCCCAGAATCACTTTGCACTGAAGTCACACTTGCTCTGTCAGTTGCTAGATACTTGAACTGGGCACTGGTGTGACTGAATCTACAACATCCTTATCATATCCCTTTATGTATCATATTTCAGGATGTTGTCATAACAATCAGGTTTATACCAAGTAGGCATCTATTATTGTCTCCCACTAGGCAGGGGCCTATTTAAAAGAATTCAGTCCTAGAAGAAAATCAGCATAAATCTGATCAATTTTAATGGATTTGTAGAGAATTCTATGCTAGGACAATAGTGTGTTTTTCAGCACATTATAACCCTTTCATCTTGTTTTATCAAATACCAAACATATCCTTAGTTCACATCCTAAATGTGCCAAAATAGTCTATCAACACTACAGTTGTTAAACTTTATCACAAAATGTTCCAATATACAAATGTTCCAGTTATTTCCTATTTCTCTCGTCTAAACAGTGTGGCTTTTATATAGTATGCTATGCAAAAACATTAAACACTACTAAGGAATGTTAATTGAACACAAGACATGTATTTGAAGATATCCTAATAGTCAAGATACAGAACAATTTGGTATAAAAAGTTGTGTTACACGCAACTGTGTTTCATCACTTTTCAAGGTCAATATACTGTATGTCTAAATAACCATGCTATAAAGCAATGGGAACAAAAAGAAATAATGGAGCATTTGCCATATTCTTAGATAAAAGATGATGTTGAAATATAAAACAAAGGAAAATGCAGATCAAGTTTCTAAATGCAATGGATTTACCAACCAAAGTTAGATGTTTCATTAGAAACAAATGTCTTAGTTTTTATTACACTTTATTGTCAAGAGAAACATTTAAGGCTATAAATTAAATGCCTTACTTTATTTTCTGCATCTCGTAAAAAAAGGTAATTTTCTATATGCAAAGTAAATTTATAATAGATGTAAATCAAGCTCTGAGCCTTACTGATGCACATAATTTAGCCAATAACACACTGGTGTCGCATTACTCGCTAGGGGTAACAACCAGTATAGAAACTTGATACTGGAGAAATTCACTAAACCACAATGTCCACGCAGTTAGTATTACTCAGTGACAAGGTTAAGCCTGGCTAAACTAAAACCCATTGGTGTGGGTGGGGTACTTCTAAAGGCTATAACTGCCTACTCCCCTGGTATTGGTTGGTGGGTGGTATTAACCAAGTAGCCCCAAACCTAGTGCTGGAGCTACCTACCCCCATTCTGAGTGGAGGATGTGGCAGATTTGACTTCAGCCGCACACTATGTACATGTGCCTGTCAGTCTGGAGTTAGTTTGTGTTTAAACCACAATCAGAGCATCGGGGCAGAATTCTTTGTCTGCCTCTCGCTCAACAGGCACACATATATAATGTGTGGCCTCAGGCAGGAAGACCACCCCTGGTGGTGGGTGGTGGTGGGTATTAACTAATGTTTATCCAGAGTGTTGATGCTTAAAAAATTACTGTTCCTGGCAGAGGTAGGGGTAAATATGGCTTTATTGTTAGTGTGGGTCTATTTCTTACAGTAGTAGGGGTTAGTACTAGAGATGCTCTGACTCGGTTTTCAAAAAACTGAGCCCAATATGAACATCACAGATCCGAGTACTGAGCAGAGCCAACAGACACAGAAGGGGTAGCAGCGTTCTTGGCAGATTCCAGTGCAGTTGGCCAACATGATTGCTCAAACAGAAAGAGGAGGAGTGGCAGTGTTCTTGGCAGTTTCCAGTGATATTGTACTGTGCCATAGCTCACACTGAAACAGGAGGGGTGGCAGTGTTCTTGGCAGTCTGCAGTGTCAGTGCCATTGCTCATCATCATTGCTGAAACAGAAACAATAGGGGTGGCAGTGTTCTTAAAAGTCTCCAGTGACATTGCTCTGTGCCATAGCTCACACAGAAACAGGAGGAGTGGCAGTCTACAGCATCAGTGCCATTGCTCAGTGTGAGGATACTGGGTTTAACATAACCTTCTGGGCCGCACAGCTGGCCTTCGCGGTACCTATCCAAGGTTCAAAATCTCCCAGGCAAATATCCGAAATAACACAAATAGGTTTATTTAACAAAATGGTAGCACAAAATAGCAACAGCAGATGTAAATAATAATAACTTGCAACAAATATCACTACAGTCTGGCATAGACAACATACAGGGTATAATAAAAAGACCTCACCAGTATCCTTGTTACTTTCAGGGACTGCTGCCTCTCTCCTTTAAGACTACCAGCAAACGTAGTGGCCCAAAGTAACTGTCACTCCGCTTTTGGCGGACACACAGTTCCCCAAGACATGGAGAGGTAGATCAGGGCACAGCAGTACTCCAGGGACCGATTGTCCCTTTCCTTTCACGGGCAGAGATTAATATATCTCAATGCCAGCCTGACCTCAGCTATCACTTTGTAGTGAATGCCAATTTGCTGTCCTCTGTAGGTGTCTTTTAAGTCCAGAAATGTCCTCATCAGCAATTCCAAGACAGGCCTGATTGGTCCTTCCCTGTGTTTACGGTTTCACAGGTAAACATACAGACCAGGAGATAGCAGGTGCGTCACTCCCGATTTAAGTAGGAACAGGTATTGTTCTGTGACTATACAGCAAAGTTTGTTTAAACAGAGATCAGGATCCAGACACCTTTACATTTAAATACACAATGCAGTCCTCTGCCATTAAACATAGAGCTCTGTCTGTGGGCCTTTTCTTATGCTAGCACACACAAACCCACAGCTAAATGAAAACAGGAGACCCCCTAGTGTAATGTAAATTCATACAGGACTAGTGGACAATAACCCTTTTGCCTAGACTGAAACAATGGACTAGTCTGCATGCTAACGATGCAAGCCGGCAATTATTTTACTACTTTCAAAATAGAATATACACAAGCTTAAATATGACTGAGAAATATGGGGGACCAGAGGTCTAGAAAAAGTATATGTTTTTATAGTCCGCAGTTGACAGGTTGAGGTGATATTAATACCTTGTTTCCCCACACTCAGCATCATTGCTGAAACAGAAACAATAGGGGTGGCAGTGTTCTTAAAAGTCTCCAGTGCAGTTGGCTAGCATCATTGCTCAAACAGGAAGAGGAAGGGTGGCAGTGTTTTTGGCGGTCTCCAGTGACATTGTACTGTGCCATAGCTCACACTGAAAAAATAGGGGTGGCAGTGTTCTTAAAAGTCTCCAGTGTCAGTGCCATTGCTCATCATCATTTCTGAAGCAGAAACAATAGGGATGGCAGTGTCCTTAAAAGTCTCCAGTGACATTGCTCTGTGCCGTAGCTCACACAGAAACAGGAGGGATGGCAGTCTACAGCATCAGTGCCATTGCTTAGTGTCATTGCTGAAGCAGAAACAATGGGGGTGGCAGTGTTCTTTAAAGTCTCCAGTGACATTGCTCTGTGCCATAGCTCACACAGAAACAGGAGGGGTAGCAGTGTTCTTGTCACTCTCCAGTCTCCAGTTACACTGTTCTTGTCACTCTCCAGTCCCAGTGCCATTGGTCACACAGAAACAGGGGTTGCAGTTTTCTTGTCACTCTCCAGTCTCCAGTCCCATTGTTCTTGTCACTTTCCAGTCTCAGTGTCATTAGTCACACAGAAACAGGGGTAGCAGTGTTATTGTCACTCTCCAGTCTCCAGTTAAATTGTTCTTGTCACTCTCCAGTCTCAGTGCCATTGGTCACTCAGAAACAGGGGTATCAGTGTTCTTGTCACTCTCCAATCTCCAGTCACATTGTTTTTGTAACTCTGCAGTCTTAAGTGTTTGCTGGTCAAAGGCCTTCCTCGTGGAATTTGTACTTCATTTATGCAGAGCTTTCACAATTTTTGAGCAATTATTTTAGATATTAAATATTATAAGCATACTAGCATCAGCTAGCTCCCTTCTCTCAGCTAGATCTCACCAATGCAATCTACATTGTCATCATCCTCATTCTCACCCTCATCAGTATGTACATCATCCTCACACAATATTAATTTATCCCTACTGGAATTCACCATTACAGAAGTCTCTGTACTTTGATGTATTTGCCGTGAAGGCCTTCCTCGTGGAATGTGTAGTTCATTTTGCGGCACAGCTATCACGATTATTGGTCAATTCTTTTAGACCAGACCAGAGGTTAAAATGTTGTGCTGACTCATCCTCATCATCCCTGGGTTTCTTAGGAAACCTAAGTTTTTTCCTAGCAGCAGTTGCCTGAGAAACTAAAGGAGGAGACATCGTCATGTCATGTACCACTTGATCAACTTGTCAACTTGCTAACCAGGAGCTCCTTGCATCTCTTGAGATCTGGGTCAGTTGGAAAGAAAGAGAAGACATAGCTCTTAAACCTAGGATCAACCACAGTCGCCAAAATGTAGTGATCCGATTTCAAGATATTGATAACTCTTGTATCCCGGCAAAGCGAATAAATGACTTGATCTACAAGTCCGACATACTTAGCGTAATTTCTTTGTTTCATCTCCTCCTTCAATTTCTCTAGGTGATTGTACAAAAGTCTAATTAGGGGAATGACTTGATTAAAGCTAGCAGTGTCTGAACTCACTTCACAGGTGATGACTTCAAATGGTTTCAGCACCTTGCACAACACGGGAGGTATTCTCCACTGTGCTGGACTAAAGTAAATTCCCTCTCCTTTCATAATGTCATGTTTTGTTGAGTAAGCATGGATAGCTTTTCGCTGTTCCTCCATCCTCAGAAGCATATAAAGGGTGTAATTCAACTTTGTTGACACCTCTTGATTCAGTTGGTGGCAGGGGAAATTGTATTCTTCTTGTAGTTGCTGCAATCTCATACATGCTGTTGCAGAATGCCTAAAATGTCCTAAAATATTTAGGGAGACAGACAGCATCTCCTGCATGTCACTGTCATTTTTTAAAAAGCTCTGTACCACCAACTTGATTGTGTGAGCAAAAAAGGGAATGTGATGGAATTCCCCCCGCTGTAATGCTCTCACAATATTGAAGGCATTATCAGAAATCACATATCCTGAGGAGAGTCTATGTGGGATAAAACAAGTAGCAATGACATCCCTAAGTTTTTCAAAAATGTTGTCAGCAGTATGCCCCTTAGTGAAGCCAGTGATACACAGAGTAGCCTGCCTCTGAAAAATCTGACATTGTTAGATACACTGTACAGTATATACAGTACACTGTATATAAGGATTGTTGTAATACAAGCAGTGAGTGCATATGTAAATCTGCTTCTCTGCTAAGTGGGTCCCGTTAAAAATAAAGGGCTTCAGCTGAGAACTGTATTTCAGAGCCATTTAATAAAAAATTTCACACACAAAAATAACACGTAATAAATGATGTCCACTCACATTCATGATTTATTTAAGGCATAAATAAGGCTAAAACAAGAAGTATTTAGGATAGAAACTGAAAAATGTATATAATTTAAAATGTTGATACTAATGAGGTAGGATGATGTTGTGATGAAATGATTGCACCTTCTAAATACCAACTCCCTGCGCATGAAGGCACACTTTTAGCTTGTGAAGCCTGCTTTCTAGTGTGGAGAGTAAGTTTGCACCTTTATGCGTACTTAATAGACCATCGAGGCACACTGGTGCAAAACCAAGGTGTTTTGCAGTGCACATCAAGTTGCTTCATAAATTACCTCTAGTTTAGCAAGAAATCTAGTACTGGACATGTTTTATATATATAGTTTGTGTGTCTTTCAAAAGAATAATTTAGAAACGTATTTAAGCCATTCATTATTGCTGAATACCAGTAATAACTAAATTAAAGATTTACTAATGTGTTTTTTAGCCTAATGTTCTTAATAACAAGTTTTGTGAACAGTATCCCTTGAAAATTCCAAGTTTACATTTTAATGGAAAGTTGTTGAAGGTAATATTGTATTTTAAGCAATATTGTATCTGCATTCCTTTGGTGCTGTTCAATTAAATTTACTTAATATTTTGGTTTGTTGTCATCAGAAGGCCATATATAATGATCTGTAACAGAGTAGAATTATTCATTTTAAAAGCAGCCTAAGATCACTCAAAGGCATTGGAACATTGAACAGGCATATGCTGAAGCTCAACCATTGTAAAGGCACTTGTCCTTGAGGCCTCTGTACTCTGATTATGTATGAAACATGCAAATTCGATACTTATAGGTATTGGTTGGCTGTTCTGATAGCTGGTGATGTAGAAGATGTCAGCGTTCTTCTGCACGTGTACACTTGCACCTGTATGTTTTATTGTACACACAGGCACACAGCTGCAGTGCTCATGGGACTCTATCCAGAAAAAAATTGGAAAGTGTTAAAGTGCTGGGTAGTTTCTTCTTTATCTCTGGTCCTTGCCAAGCAAGGTGGAGGCTATCATAGGCAGATTCTGATAGGTATAGGCTTGTATTCCGCACTGTATGACTGTAAAGTACTAATTAGGGGCCTTATTTAGAATAGGACGCTGTTTTCTGGCCCGAGCATAAATTTTGGCCACAGAATTCAGTTCCATCCTGTGTATTCTGACTTGCACTGATCTTTAGATAGGTGCAGCTGAAAATACAATGTAACAATGCGACCGTATCAATGAAGTTCATTAGAGCTGTTTATAAATTAGGCCCTAGCTGTATAAATAACAGTCTCTTTACAATATTAAGTCCAATCCCTCTAGCTATTCTCGAATTTTGGCTAAACAGTCAACATACACAGAACTTTTAAAGCACTGTACACAGAGTACTAAAATAATATTCAGATTTGTTTTATTAAGTCATCATTTTTACTATGGCCAAAAAATTGACATCATTATATAATTATATAAATTGTAGTCAGACAGTTTTGACTTCAGTCCAGTTGTAGAAACACTATTACAACTCATGTATAACATAAAATGACATACATGCGTCGTTAGCCTGCTACCTTCATAGTTGATTACCTAGATGTTCTCAACAAAAACAAAGCTGCATCATTTTAATGCACCTGGATGCTCTTATTTCACCACTCAGGTAGTCTGGGGGTGTAACAGAATGTTGTAGGATCTATAGAGGCCAATTAACAGATAAGATAAGATTCTGTTCTATGAAATGTTAAAATACAGAGAGAGCGGCACATAGGCTCACTAGTTAGCACCAGTTAGAGGTATCCAACAAATTAAAATCTTGGCCTGGTCTCATGAGATAAGGATTAAAAAGAGCTTGGATGCAATGTCAGCCAGATAACAGCAATAGGATTTGCTGCCAGGCATAGTGACAAAGACTGCTGTTCCTGTGTTGAGAGAGGAGAGGAATGTCAGCAGGTAAGTATCATCATCACCATTTATTTATATAGCGCCACTAATTCCGCAGCGCTGTACAGAGAACTCACTCACATCAGTCCCTGCCCCATTGGGGCTTACAGTCTAAATTCCCTAACACACACACACACACACACACACACACACACACACCACAGACACACAGACTGACACACAGACTAGGGTCAATTTGATAGCAGCCAGCTAACCTACTAGTATGTTTTTGGAATCAGGGAGGAAACCGGAGCACAAGGAGGAAACCCATGCAAACAGGGGGAGAACATACAAACTCCTCACAGATAAGGCCATGGTCAGGAATTGAACTCATGAACCCAGTGCTGTAAGGCAGAAGTGATAACCACTTAGCCACCGTGCTGCATGAGATTGCAATTTGAGTTTTCCTGCCAGTTATTCCCTGCCAGGAAAAAATCAAATGAATAATTTTGTTAAATTATACATCTCTTAAAATATAATGTTTACATTCTTATATTTGTCTTTTGCTTCCAATACTAACCTCTTTGTAAATGGTTATCATTAAGTTGCAAAAATTTTCTTTACTGTTTTCGTAATAAGAGAACTTATTTGGAAAAAAATCTCTTAAACACTAGTTCCTAGCAATAAGGTGGCTCAATATATCCAGTTGATGATCTCTGTTTTTATTTAGTTCTACAAAAATGGCCTATTGTACATATGACAGAATGGATTGTCCTAGGCCCATTCTGCCAGTGTTTTAAGTTGATCACCAGTACTACCGAGGAATGGACATAACCAAGATTTCCCAGCAGTTGCCGGTAGTATGTTTAGCGGTCAGCTATTGTTCTTAAACAGGGCCAAGTGGGATGTTCTATTCTGGGCCAGTCACTTCCTGTACAGACACTAAGGACAGGAAGCTGGGAGCAGCTGGAGCCCCTCTGACATTTCAAATGACTAGAAGGGGATAAAATAGGGAGTGACTGGCTATCACCCACCATCACCAAGGAATTAATTACTTCTAGATCCCATTGTTCTCCCCTAGGACTAAGCTAATTTGTAGCATGAAAACAGCAGGGGGAACTCATTTTGGCCCTGACTACTCCCTTATAGAACCCCTCGTTGAACTTTACCAATCAAGGGAGTCCTTTTACAAAGACCACTATTTTCAGGATAGACTTTGGTCGTGGGAAATGGAACCTGTTTGAAAAAAGAGTAACTCCATCAGACTCCCTACACAATCATATCGCATCTGGGTCGGTTGGGCATTAACGACGGTCAGTGTGCAAAAGTTCTTGAGAGTCTAGAGGTAAACTGGTGTTTATTGGGACTTTTTGGTCTCTTTTATATTTAAATGTTTTTATCCTCTTGCTGAATTAGAGAACTTGTATTAGGCAAATCTCTAATAAAGATATTGTTGTATCTTTCTCACATTTTCTCTGTGCAAAATTTCCTCAACACTTCTGCTGGGATTGTCTCTCTCTCAAACAGAACCATTTATAATCATCTCTCATAAAGACATCATTGTCATCTTATCAGCTGTATCTTCTTATACCTTTTCTCCTATTTCTCCATAGACAGATTCTTCTATTTCACCACCTAATACTCACAACACACAGGTTTCTTCTTCAACACTGTTCCTCTACCCCTACTTTCAAATTTGAAAATTATTCCAAACTTCAGCAAATGTAACTCATTCTATGTCCTCCAGCACCCATTTATATTGTGATCAAATGGGCTGATCAAATGTATTAGGGGATGATGAAATGGCTGAGAGAGGGCAATGAAGTGGCTGCATAAGGTTTGCAGTTGACATTTCAGACATACTTTTCATCTCTATTATTTTCTCTTTATATAAGTTCTGCAGTTGAAACCTTCCATATATTTCTTTAAGAATACTGAATATTTTCATAAGTCTCTGCTTTGCTCTAAAGACATATCTACATTTTTTATTTATGCCCTGATTCAGTTTATCTTGAGCCACTGCAGACTGCACTACCTGCTTTTCACATTTCCTCTGTACAACATTTCCTCCATACTACTTCTGGGATTGTCTCTCTCTCGAACAGAACCATTCCTACTCATATCTCATTAAGTCACCATTGTCATCTGATCAGCTGAACCTGCTTATACCTCTTCTCCTATTTCTCCATAGACAGAATCTTCCATTTGATCACCTAATACAACATAAAAACAAAGGTTTCTTCTTGAACGCTGTTCCTTTATCCCTTCTTCCAAATCTAAACATTTCTGAACATTATTCCAAACTCAGCAAATAACTAACTTATTCTATGTCCTCCTGCACCCATTTAGATTGTTATCAACTGGGGTGATAAAATGTCTGAGGGGTTGATGAAATGACTGAGAGGGGGCGATGGAGTGGCTATGAGGGGGCGATGGAATGGCTTAGAGGGGGGCGATGAAATGAATGAGAGGGGGCGATTAAATGGCTGAAAGGAGCCTATGGAATGGCTGACAGGTGGCTTTTAAAAAATAGCAGCTTTCAAGTGACATGTTGGATTTGTCAATGTAAGGACAATCTCTTAATTTTCTTATACACAGTGCTTCTACTGGCCAATTAGGTTACTTTACATCTAATTAACTTCAGCATGTATAGGGTCAAAACCACCATCAGTCACAATCCAATTCACAGATGTTCTACGTATTGTGTGGCATTTACAAGGATGTTCTCTGTGATCTCTGCGCTCAATAGAATGCTAAATACTAGTCAGATAAAGCTGGTAGATATTTATATTTATTTATATTTGATTATAGCTCGTTGACAACAATTTTTCATATATTTTATTGTCTATATATACCTGGGTTATGGGGTAGTTTTATCTGGCCATAAAGGAGTGTTGTGTTTGAACTAAAGAGCCAAACCATTCAGGTTTTGTTAACATTTTTCAATTTAATATAAGTTTTGCAGATTTTCAAAACAGAACTCCAAATTTCCAAAAGTCAGCAAAACGACAACAAAGCTGCAGGAACAGACAAGAGAGAACAACATGTAGTCAAAGCACAGGTGAAAGTGAGTGGCACAGTTTTTTAAATTTGAATGCTGGAGAATACTCCTGAATATTCATATTCAGGAGTATTTTTATATGACTGAATATTCATTAATGAGTTGCAGATACATTCACATTCCTTGTATTGTATGATGAAAATCAACATACAGTTCCCTATGTGCATTATTTGGCCGATATGCCTGTGCGGTATGGTATTTTGTTCGCTGTTGAATATGATCGCAAACTTTAGGGGGGGGGAGGGTGCGACGGTGTACTAGGACAGCCAGAACCCTTAATCAAACCCAGAGCTTGTTACAAATTTATGATAATAAATAACATGCAAATAACCTCAGTATGACACCTTGTATCTTTATGTGATCATTGAATTGCTTCATGACTTGTGATATCACTATAATGTATAGGATTGGTTACATTTTTAAAGGTTAAAGGTTAACTCCATTTTTTCAAATTTTCTATAGTGCACCGATACCACAACTAATAATTCTTCTAGTAGAACTCTAAAAGAAGCTTAAATATCACTTAAGATGGCCAAAGGATGACACATGCATTCTTTTTTCAATATGCAATTGATATAAACATTTTGTTCCAATGCTTTTTTTAATTCAATCATTTTTAATCAGATTGCAAATCAAAAAATAAGGGATTGCCTCATATACATTCCAATTGTTATCTGACGCTGCATAAAAAAATATGGAGTGCATATGAAAATGTAGAACAGTTGTAGAATAATTATGCTTACAGTAAACACACTTCATTCAGTTTCAAACTGATTCTTATAAATGAGAGATTTCCCTCGAATCCAATTTGATTAACGGTCAATTTTCCCACCTATATTTTCATGTTTTGGGACTACATAGTAAAAAATGTAAAAAAATGAATCCTTAAATATTTATAAAAATTATATAAAATATATTAATTTTTTTAACATAATAGAAAAAAACTTAATAAAAACAGTGTTGATATTAGTTGACATTTTGATATAAAACATTTTCGTTATTAGCTAAAAAGTCAGATACACTGTTTAGATAAAAGTATTCGGATGCTTGACCATTACACCATCAGGGACTGTAATGACATTACATTCAAATACATATACTTTAATATGGAGTTGGTCCCCCTTTTGCAGCGATAACAGCTTCCACTCTTCTTGCAAGGTTTTCCCCATTTATGAAGTCAGACACTGATGTTGGACGAGAAGGCCTGGCTCGCAATCTCTGTTTCATTTCACCCCAAAGGTGTTCAATAGGATTGAGGTCTCTGTGTGGGCCAGTCAAGTACTTCTAACACCGAACTCATCAAACCATGTCTTTGTAGTCCTTGCTTTGTGCACTGGGGCACAGTCATGTTGGAATAGAAAAGGGCCTTTCCCAAACAAAGTTGGAAGTATAGCATTGTCCAAAATGACTTGGTATGCTGAAGCATTAAGATTACCCTTCACTGGAGACAAGGGGTCTAACCCAAACCCTACAAAACAGCCCCATACCATTATCCCTCCTCCACCAAACTTCACAGTTGGCATAATGCAGTCAGGTAGGTAACATTCTACTGGTATCCGTCAAACCCAGACTCACCCATCTGAATGCCAGATGGGCAGAACATGTTTCCACTGTTCCACAGTCCAGTGTCAGTGTGCTTTACACCACTGCATCTAACGCTTGACATTGGTATTGGTGATGTGAGGCTTGCATGCAGCTGCTCAGCTATTTAAACCCATTCCATTAAGCTCCAGTGGCACAGTTTTTGTGCTTACATTAATGCCAGTGGAAGTTCTGAACTCTTCACTTACGGAATCAACAGAACGTTGGTGACTTTTACGCACCATTGCCCCTTATTAGTCATTGACTCCGCTGTGTGATTTTATGTGGTCTTAAACTTAGTGGCTGAGTTGCTGTTGTTCCTAAACACTTCCACTTTCTAATAATATCACTTACAGTTGACCGTGGAATATCCAGCAGTGATGAAATTTCACAAACCGTCTTATAGCAAACGTGGCATCCTATCATAGTACCATGTTTGAAGTCACTGAGCTCTTCAAAATGATCCATTTTGTATCACAAATGTTTGCAAATGGAGACTGCATGGCTAGGTGCTTGATTTTATACACCTCTGGCAACAGGTCTGATTGAAACACCTCAATTCAATAATTAGCAGGTGTGACCAAATTATTTTGTCCATATAGTGTACTTATGTGCTATTCAAGTAGAGATACTCAGGCTTGGTTCCCCGAGAGCCGAACATACCCGAACTTAGCAGATCTGAGTACCGAGCCAAGGCAGCTCGGTACTTTCGTGCTTTTTCGGAATTGAAAACGAGTCAAAACGTCATCGCTACGTCGTTGAATCACGGATTTTGCGAGTTTTGGATTCTAAAAGTACCGCCCTCCACGGCAATCCAGCACCATTTCAGAGAGGGACACAGAAGGGGTAGCACAGTGTGTTGGGCAGCAACATAGGTAGAATAGAAAGAGGAGGGGGTAGCAGTGTTCTTCAAAGTCTAAAGTGACATTCAGGAGAGCCCATTGCTAATTGTCATTGCTGAAATAGAATTAATAGGGCAGGCTTGGTCTTCTAAATCTGCAGTCCCATAATGTACAGTGTTATATAGGTAACACACAAAGAGGAGAGCTCCATTGTTCCATTGCTAATTGTCATTGCTGAAATACAAATACTAGGGCTGGCAGGCTTTACTTCTGACTTTGCAGTCAAATTGCACGGTGTTATATAGGTTACACACAAAGAGGAAAGCTCCATTGCAAAATTACTAATTGTCATTACTAATTGTTATTGCTGAAATATAAATTATAGGACTGGCTGGCTTGGTCTAAATCTGCAGTTACATTTTACTGTACCATAGCTCACTCAGAAACAGAAGAGGTGGCAGGGTTCAGTGCTGAAACAGAAATTGTGATAAGTGTTCTTAAAAGTCTCTAGTGACATTCTACTGTGCTATAGCTCATACAGAAACAAGAGGGGTGACATTGTTGTTATCACTCTCCAGTATCAGTCATGATGGTACTAATCCCTCTACCTCATGTGCTAAAGCCTTTTTTTAAGCGCATAGTGGTTTTAAGTGAGGGAAACAAAAAATGTAAATTAAAAGCTTGTACCTTTTAAAAGAAAAAAAATCTCTCTAAGAAAGGTGAAAGTTTACTGTAGAAAAACATAAAATTGCCAAGATGCCATTCTACCCAAAATATTACCAAGCATACCAGCATCAGGGAGCTCCCTTCTCTTAGCTATATTTCAGTGCCTCCAATCTACACTGTCATCAAACAATACTAATTCATCCCTGCTGGAATCCACCATCACAGAAGTCTGTGTACTTTGATGTAATTGCCGATAATGGCCTTCCTCATGGAATTTTATAGTTCATTTTATGGCAGAGCTGTCACCATTTTTAGGCAATTCTTTTAGATCAGCCCAAATGTCAAAATGTTGTGCTGATTCATCTGCATCACCACTGGGTGTCTTGGGAAAGATTAGTTTTTTCCTAGAAGCAGTTGGCAGAGAAACTGAAGGAGGAGATGTCGTTGTGTCATGCACCACTTGAGCTGTCAGCCTGCTGACCAGGAGCTCATTGCATCTCTTGTGATCTGGGACAGTGGGAAATAAAGACAAGCTCTTAAACCTAGACTCAAGCGCAGTTGGCAAAATGTAGTGATCTGATTTCAAAATGTTGATAACTCTTGGATCCTGGCAAAGCAAATTAAGTACTTAATCTACAATTACATTATAGTTAGCGGATTTGCTTTGTTTCATTTCCTCCTTCAATTTCTCTAGCTGCTTCTCAAAAAGTATAATTAGGGGAATCACTTGACTCAAGCTATTAGTGTCTGCACTCTCTTCACAGGTGACTACTTCGCTAGACTAAAGTACATTCCCCCTCAAACTCTATTTTTCTTGCAGCTGCTGCATTCTCCTACATGCTGTTGCACAATCCCAAAAATTACCCTAAATATTTCGGGACACAGACAGCATCTCCTGCATGTTATTGTCATTTTTCTTTAAAGTTTTGTACCACCAAGTTGATTGTGTGAGCAAAACAGGAAATGTGATTTCCCCCCCGGTCCTCTGTAATGCTCTAACAATATTGGTGGCGTTATCAGAAATCACATATCCTCAGGAGAGTCCAAGCAGGATAAGCCATGTTGCAATGACATCCCTTAGTTTTTAAAACAGGTTGCCAGTGGTATTACCTCTGACCTGAGTGTAGATTCAACAAGTGATCAATAGTGCAGGGTAGTAGATCAAACTACAGGTCCGAGACAGGGCACCTGATGGCAGTAGTAAAGCCACTCCATTCTGGCGTGTATATATAGTAGTGGAAAGAGAAAGGGCTTGGCTGGGGGTAACAGAAAAAGTCTTAGCAAACTAAGGAAAAGAGTCACAATAGGTAATATGTAGAGATGAGCGGGCTCGGATTGCGCTAATCCGAGCCCACCCGAACAGTGCGGATCCGAGGGGATCCGAGCACTGTTCGGGTACTTCGACAGGTAAAAAAAAATGAAACCGAGGCTATGACGCCAAAACCCCGCGTCGGATCTCTAAAGGTTTCTATAAATTCCCCGCTTGCGGCCGCCATCTTCAGTCCGGCTCAGATCAGGGAAGAGGGAGGTTGTATTGTAGTGGTGCTGCTGTGTCCTGTCACTCTGTCCTGCTTAATCCAGTGGTTACTTTGTCCTGTGCTCTGTCCTGCTGATCAGTCCAGTGGTGCATTTATCCTGTGATCTGTCCTGCTGAGTCCAGTGGTGCTTTGTCCAGTGCTCTGTCCTGCTGAGTCCAGTGGTGCTGTGTCCTGTGCTTTGTTCTGCTAAGTCCATTCATTTGTTATTTTAAAATTATTAAAAAATCATTAAAAAATAAAAAAATTATATAAAAAAATTATACAAAAATTATTTTAAAAAAATCTAAAAAAATTATTAAAAAAGTATAAAAAAAATTCTACTGCAATATATAAATACGTTCACTGTTCCTGCAGTCCAGAAATATTAGTACTGCAATATATAAATATGTTCACTGTTCCTGCAGTCCAGAAATATTAGTACTGCAATATATAAATACATTCACTGTTCCTGCAGTCCAGAAATATTAGTACTGCAATATTTTACTACATTCACTGTTCCTGCAGTCCAGAAATATTAGTACTGCAATATATATAAATACGTTCACTGTTCCTGCAGTCCAGAAATATTAGTACTGCAATATATAAATACGTTCACTGTTCCAGCAGTCCAGAAATATTAGTACTGCAATATATAAAGACGTTCACTGTTCCTGCAGTCCAGAAATATTAGTACTGCAATATTTTACTACGTTCACTGTTCCTGCAGTGCAGAAATATTAGTACTGCAATATATAAAAATACGTTCACTGTTCCTGCAGTCCAGAAATATTAGTACTGCAATATATAAATACGTTCACTGTTCCCGCAGTCCAGAAATATTAGTACTGCAATATTTTACTATGTTCGCTGTTCCTGCAGTCCAGAAATATTAGTACTGCAATATTTTACTACGTTCACTGTTCCTGCAGTCCAGAAATATTAGTACTGCAATATATAAATACGTTCACTGTTCCCGCAGTCCAGAAATATTAGTACTGCAATATTTTACTATGTTCGCTGTTCCTGCAGTCCAGAAATATTAGTACTGCAATATATATAAATACATTCACTGTTCCTGCAGTCCAGAAATATTAGTACTGCAATATATAAATACGTTCACTGTTCCTGCAGTCCAGAAATATTAGTACGGCAATATTTTACTACGTTCACTGTTCCTGCAGTCCAGAAATATTAGTACTGCAATATATAAATACGTTCACTGTTCCTGCAGTCCAGAAATATTAGTACTGCAAAATATAAATACGTTCACTGTTCCTGCAGTCCAGAAATATTAGTACTGCAATATATAAATACGTTCACTGTTCCTGCAGTCCAGAAATATTAGTACTGCAATATTTTACTACGTTCACTGTTACTGCAGTCCAGAAATATTAGTACTGCAATATATATAAATACATTCACTGTTCCTGCAGTCCAGAAATATTAGTGCTGCAATATATATAAATACGTTCACTGTTCCTGCAGTCCAGAAATATTAGTACTGCAATATTTTACTACGTTCACTGTTCCTGCAGTCCAGAAATATTAGTACTGCAATATATAAATACGTTCACTGTTCCTGCAGTCCAGAAATATTAGTACTGCAATATATAAATACGTTCACTGTTCCTGCAGTCCAGAAATATTAGTACTGCAATATATAAATACGTTCACGTTCAGAAATATTAGTACCAGAGATTAAACTACGTTCACTGTTCCTGCAGTCCAGAAATATTAGCACCAGAGATTAAACTATGTTCACTGTTCCTGCAGTCCAGAAATATTAGTACTGCAATATATAAATACGTTTACTGTTCCTGCAGTCCAGAAATATTAGTACTGCAATATTTTACTACGTTTAGTGTTCCTGCAGTCCAGAAATATTAGTACTGCAATATATATAAATATGTTCACTGTTCCTGCAGTTCAGAAATATTAGGACCAGAGATTAAACTACGTTCACTGTTCCTGCAGTTCAGAAATATTAGTACCAGAGATTAAATGACGTTCACTGTTCCTGCAGTTCAGAAATATTAGTACCAGAGATTAAACTACGTTCACTGTTCCTGGAGTCCAGAAATATTAGTACCAGAGATTAAACTACGTTCACTGTTCCTGCAGTCCAGAAATATTAGCACCAGAGATTAAACTACGTTCACTGTTCCTGCAGTTCAGAAATATTAGTACCAGAGATCAAACTACGTTCACTGTTCCTGCAGTTCAGAAATATTAGTACCAGAGATTAAACTACGTTCACTGTTCTTGGGGTACAGAAATATTAGTACCAGAGATTAAACTACGTTCACTGTTCCTGCAGTCCAGAAATATTACTACCAGAGATTAAACTACGTTCACTGTTCCTGCAGTTCAGAAATATTAGTACCAGAGATCAAACTACGTTCACTGTTCCTGCAGTTCAGAAATATTAGTACCAGATATTAAACTACGTTCACTGTTCCTGCAGTACAGAAATATTAGTACCAGAGATTAAACTACGTTCACTGTTCCTGCAGTCCAGAAATATTAGTACCAGAGATTAAACTATTTTCACTGTTCCTGCAGTCCAGAAATATTAGTACCAGAGATTAAACTATAATGGAGTACAAAAATTTGGAGGATAAAGTAGGGAAAGATCAAGAACCACTTCCTCCTAATGCTGAAGCTGCTGCCACTAGTCATGACATAGACGATGAAATGCCATCAACGTTGTCTGCCAAGGGCGATGCCCAATCTCCTAGTAGAGGGCATGTAAAATCCAAAAAGCCAAAGTTTACTAAAATTAGCAAAAAAAGAAAATGGAATTCATCTGAGGAGAAACGTAAACTTGCCAATATGCCATTTACGACACAGAGTGGCAAGTAACGGCTTAGGCCCTGGCCCGTGTTCATGATTAGTGGTTCAGCTTCACCCAAGGATCTAAGCCCTCCTCCTCCCCACCCCTCTAAAAAATTTAAGAGAGTTAAGCTGTCATCAACAACACAGCAAAATACTCTGCCTTCTAAAGAGATGGCATCACAAATCCCCAAGGCGAGTCCAAGGGTGTTGGTGGTTGCGAAGCCTGACCTTCCCATCACTGTACGGGAAGAGGTGGCTCCTTCCACCATTTGCAGCATGCCCTCTGCATATGCTGGAAGGATCACCCACAGTCCAGTTACAGATTAGGCTAATGAAGGTGTGAATGTTGTACACCGGGAGGAGGATATTGATGTAGCTGGCGCTGAGGAGGAACTTGACAAGGAGGATGCTGATGTGGTTATCTTAAATGAGGCACCAGGGGGGGAAACAGTTGTTGTCCATGGGATAAAAAAGCCCATCGTCATGCCTGGGCAGAAGACCAAAAATTCCACCTCTTCGGTCTGGAGTTATTTCTATCCCAATCCGGACAACAAATGTATGGCCATATGTACCTTATGTAAAGCTCAAATAAGCAGGGGTAAGGATCTTGGCCCCCTAGGGACATCCTCCCTTATACGTCACCTGAAGAACCTACATAATTCAGTGTTTAGTTCAGGACCTGTGGCTAGGACCGTCAACAGTCCAGGGACACCTAAATCCCTTGGTCCTGTTGTATACACACCACCAACACCCTCCTCGTCAACTTCCTCCACGATCTCCATCAGAGATAGTCCTGCAGGCCATGTCACCGGCATGCCTGAGTCCTCTTCAATCCGGGATTCTTCCGGAGGATCCTGCAGTGCTACGCCTACTACTGCCGCTGCTGCTGTTGCTGCTGGTAGTCGGTCATCTTCCCAGAGGGGAAGTCGTAAGACCGCTACGACTTTCACCAAACAATTGACCGTACAACAGTCGTTTACCATGAGCACGAAGTACGACAGTAGTCATCCTATGGCAAAGCGGATAAATGCGGCCTTAACAGCTATGTTGGTGTTAGACGTGCGTCCGGTGTCCGCCATCAGTGGAGTGGGATTTAGACGGTTGATGGAGGTATTGTCTCCCCGGTACCAAATCCCGTCGAGATTCCACTTCACTAGACAGGCGATACCCGGGATGTACAGAGAAGTACCAAAAAGTGTCCTTAGTGCTCTGAAAAATGCGATTGTACCCACTGTCCACTTAACCACGGACATGTGGACAAGTGGTTAAGGGCAAACTAAGAGGGCAAACTAAGGACTATATGACTGTGACAGCCCACTGGGTAGATGCATCGTCTTCCGCAGCAACAGCAGCAGCAGCATAAGTAGCAGCATCTCCACAACACCTGCTCGTTCCAAGGCAGGCAATGTTGTGTATCACCGGTTTTAATAAGAGGCACAACGCTGACAACCTCTTAGAGAAACTGAGGGAAATATTCTCGCAGTGGCTTACCCCACTTACACTCTCCTGGGGATTTGTGGTGTCAGACAACGCCAGTAACATTGTGCGGGCATTACATATGGGCAATTTCCAGCACGTCCCATGTTTTGCCCACACAATAAATTTGGTGGTGCAGCATTACCTGAAGAGTGACAGGGGTGTGCAGTATTTGCTTGTGGTGGCCCGCAAAATTGCTGGACACTTTCGGCATTCTGCCAGTGCCTACCGCAGACTCGAGCAACATCAAAAAAGGCTGAACCTGCCCTGCCATCACCTCAAACAAGAGGCTGTGACGCGCTGGAACTCCACCCTCTATATGTAGCAGAAGATGGATGAGCAGCAAAAGGCCATTCAAGCCTACACAGCCACCTACGACATAGGCAAAGGAGTGGGGATGCGCCTGAGTCAAGTGCAGTGGAGACTGATTTCCGTGTTGTGCAAGGTTCTCCAGCCGTTTGAACTTGCCACACGAGAAGTCAGTTCCGACACTGCCAGCTTGAGTCAGGTGATTCCCCTGATCAGGCTGTTGCAGAAGCAGCTGGAGAAAGTGAGGGAGGAGCTGTTAAAGCATTGCGATTCCGCAAAGCATGTAGCTCTTGTGGAATAAGCCCTTCGTACGCTTTTCCAGGATCCGAGGGTGGTCACTCTTTTAAAGTCAGAGGAATACATTCTGGCCACCGTGCTCGATCCTCGGTTTAAAGCGTATGTTGTGTCTCTGTTTCCAGCGGACACAAGTCTACAGCGGTGCAAAGACCTGCTGGTCAGGAGATTGTCCTCTGAAGAGGACCGTGACATGCCAACAGCTCCTCCTTCATTTTCTTCCACACCTGTGGCTGCGAGGAAAAAGCTCAGTTTTCCTAAACGACCCGCTGGCAGGGATACTGAGAACATCTGGTCCGGACTGAAGGACCTGCCAATCATTGCAGACATGTCTACTGTCGCTGCATTGGATGCTGTCACCATTGAAAAAATGGTGGAGGATTACTTTGCTGACACCATCCAAGTAGACATGTCAGACAGTCCTTATTTTTACTGGCAGGAAAAAAAGGCAGTTTGGAAGCCCCTGTACAAACTGGCTCTATTTTACCTGAGTTGTCCCCACTCCAGTGTGTACTCGGAAAGAGTTTTTAGTGCAGCGGGGAACCTGGTCAGTGAGCGGCGAAGGAGGTTGCTTCCGCAAAACGTTGAAAAAATGATGTTCATAAAAATGAATTATCAATTCTTCAATCAAGACCAGCACTGGCCTCCAGAGACTACAGAGGAACCTGTGGTTGTGGAGTCCAGCGGGGACGAATTGATAATGTGGGAGGATGAGGAAGTACACACCGAAGGGGGCGAGGAATCAGAGGATGAGGATGAGGACGACATCTTGCCTCAGTAGAGCCAGTTTAGTTTGTACAGGGAGAGATTAATTGCTTTTTTGGTGTGGGGGCCCAAACAAACCAATCATTTCAGCCACAGTTTTGTAGGCCCTGTCGCTGAAATGATTGGTTTGTTAAAGTGCGCATGTCCTATTTCAACAACATAACGGTGGGTGGGAGGGCCCAAGGACAATTCCATCTTGCACCTCTTTTTTTTCTTTGCCAGCTTGTTTTGTGGGGGTCCAAACAAACCAATCATTTCAGCCACAGTTTTGTAGGCCCTGTCGCTGAAATGATTGGTTTGGTAAAGTCCGCATGTCCTATTTCAACAACATCAGGGTGTGTGGGAGGGCCCAAGGACAATTCCAGCTTGCACCTGGTTTTTTGGCAATTATGTGCCCTTTGGGGCCTAGTTTTTCAAACTGCCATCCTGTCTGCCACTGCAGTGCCACTCCTAGATGCTTATGCTTATAGTACCACATGTGCCAGCATGTACAGATATTTAATGTCAGTCTGGCTAACCTGGGAACTGTGGTGCACCAAGGACAAAATACTTTGATGCATTATACTATTACTAGTACCCCACACACACCGGCCAGGGGTGTGGGAAGGGCCAAAGTGCTTTCAGCACAGGGTGGGTATCCCTGGAGGGAGGGGTTGAGGGTTGGACAGCCACATCTCACTAGGGAATGCAGCCCAGTGCCTATCCTGGGGTTGGTTTCTATAGTGCCACCAACACAGGCAGATAAAGCAAAGTGTAGTGCTGGTAATAGTGAAATCAGGGCAAACCCATGCTGTTTGGCCCCTCATTTTCCAATGGTTATAATTCCCACTACCCTCTCCAACCCAAATGAATTATTTTAGCCCAAACCCATTTTTCCAACATTATAATTTAGTACTAACAGCCTCTTATTTTCAAACCACGTCAGCCAACCCCCAGCCTCCTCTGCCTATCACCTAGGCAAGTCTGTCTCCTAAACACCTTCTGCCTACCCCCAGTCCCCTTTGTCCACCCTCCAGCTCCTTCGTCGTCCTCCCAGTCACATTTTTCTCCCAAGCCCCTCCTGTCTACTCCCAGCCACTTCCAGCCACCCCCTAAGACCCTCTTCCTCCCCCCAAGCCACATCTTTCTCCCAAGCCCCCTCTGCACACGCCCCAGCCACTCTGGCACTCCCACCCCCAGCCACTTTGGCAGGTACATTGTCTCCCACACCATCACTCTGTGCTTCCCCAATCACCTCTCCTTCTTCACACTGTTGCCTTCCACATCACGGGTAACCAGAAGCCAGGTCCAAAAACCTACAACCAGACGTCCAATTTTTTTTGTGAATTTAGTTTTGGATCATGTGTGGTTTTTGATGTTTGATTTATACATTTGTTTGAGAATGCACAAAAGCAAGTCTCTATTTTGATGAAGGGTGCAAATGTATAAATTATCTCTTGCCTTGCAACCTTTGTAGTCTGTGTGTACATGAAAGATTTCCAACATGCTTACACCTACAAGTGGCATAGCCAGGCTCATTATATATCTGGGGAGAGGGGTGAGGGACAGTACATGGCAAATATAAAAAAAATCCTCTTCAGAATAAGTTGGTCTGTATAAGCTCTAAATATTCCAAACATAACCAGAACTCTCAAATACACAGCAGTCTTCTCAAAAGGGCACCATAATAATTTTCCTCCATTAGTCTTAATTACATATTTAATGGTGTTTAATGAGATAATTATATGCAGGTATATGCTGGAGTATGGTACAAACTTCCATTTGATGATGCGGGTATCCAGCTGTGTTTTTTTGGAGCCATCAATGAGGACTTAAGCTAGACCCTGAGGTAGTGCACGCTTTCCTTCTGAAGATAAGTGAATTTCTGTGTGCGCTAGAGTATAAATCGCACGCATGTGCAGGTAAACGCCTTAATTGCTCATTCCTTACAGGTGTCCATCCACCCTCATAACCCTTTTCACTCCTGAAGTCGAACACTGTAATAAGTGTCCTCTGTGCTTGCAGGCTCACAGAACAGGACTACGTTCACGGCCGTATCTGCCGGTTCTGGACATGCGCAGAGTGATTTTGTGTATGATTTATTCAAAATTGACAGATACGTGCCTAGATGAATGAGGCTCAAAATGTCTAGAACCAGATCATATGGATTTTAACTATGTATCTATCTATCTATCTATCCATAGAGAAAATACAGTATACATATACATTCATATAATACAACACACACTATAAATGGTAGTATACAAAAATATATACATGAAAATGCACGTCTTGTTTTTTTGTATGTATTCGGAACAAGACGTTGCTGTAAATGCAATATACAGGACCTTTGTGAATGCATAAAATCTCGAAACCTGTTGAAGTATATTTTCATTACACACTATAATACTTTAAAACATATAAAACAGTCTAAGGCTGTTAAATGTGTCACGAGACACTGCACTTTGGGTAGAATAAATCATTATGTCATCATTGGTACCACTTAGTATTTTAGTGAAACAGTCACGTTCTATGAGGTATTAAATCCTTATATATTTTGAAAAAAAATATAATTGTTTCTAGTAAATTGTGTGAAAACATTTAGGCATTTGATATGATTTGAGGTTAATTCTAAAGGTCATAAACAGCTTTGCTAATAAAATAATGTTCTGCATTCCATGAGACTCATAGTTTCCAATGGGCTCCTTATTGTAGGAAAAATAATGTGAACCTATAAGACAGAACTACATTTCAACAATAAGTTTCAACATTATGTTTCTACCAAGACAGTAACAATGTGTAACTCATAACAAGTCATTAAAACATTTAGTTGCATGCATAACACATTTATATGTATATGTTTACAGATTAGGTTATTCCATTGTAGGGACTGAGAAGCAATTTGACCAAAATTTATTGCTAAAGATTTTTTTATATTATTATTTTAATGATTGTTTGGACCCCAGAAGGACCCTAGTCATTATCTTTAAAGACGTAATCAGTTTCTGGAGAGTCACAAAGGTTCTGGGCGGGGGGCATTAATTGGTAGCGCCTGGAATATAAGAGTCTCGGGAGGATATTTTTTTTTTAAGTAACTCGATCACCACATTATATAAATAATATTTCCCAGGAGGATAGAACAGGTTTAATAGCAGCGATGAGAGGGGAAATATTGAATCTCTTAAAAGCATAAATCCCTGATATTTAAATGTGCATAATTGGCATTTCAATTGAAAATTAAGCTATAAGCATTTTGGGGGAGGGGGAATCAGAGTCCATTTTATCAGGGTAGATTTTAAAGTTAGAAAGAGAACCAAACTGTTGAAGTTCATTTAGGAGCGTGATCAGTGGTTATTATTTCTTTTCAACAAACATTGCCAGAGATGGCGCACTTAAACGTAATGGTTGATAAGCAGGCGTTAAACAGACTTGAAAACAATTTGATACTAGTCAACCTGTGGATGAGTCAAGCAAGAAAGTATGTGTTTGAGAGTTATGTATATAGATTCTATAAACAACAGTATTTTTAAGTACTGTTGAAAGCCGAGATCTGGAGAGGATTCTCTTGTTGTCCCTTTTTTGGGAACCTTTTTCAACTCTCACTATTGTGTGGAAAATAAATGCTGTTACAAGATGGGCAGAGGGCTCACTGGGGGAATGCAATGGTAGGGGCCCATAAAATAGCATGTGGTTTCCGATGCTTTGCACCAGCACACCTCTGAAGGAGCGTAACCAGCCATCAGAGACAAGACACTATAGGGGGGAATAAAGTTTACTTTTTCTTTAGGTAAAATGAAGCTACTCTGCACTGTGCTCCCTCTTCCACTTGAACATTTTTTGAAATCCTCTGCTGCGACCTCAAGTCAGTGAATAAGTCATCACATCAGCCAGGCAGTGGAAGGTTTGAAAACAGCAGGTCAAGTGTAAATAGCGGCAAAGAGCTGGCGAACTACAGTGGTCTTTATATAATTAACAACTACCAAATAACTATGTAAAGAAATATTTTGTTTAAGTTAGATATTTTCTATATTTTAAATATTCTGTACCTGAAAGGCTATTTTTTTAATCCTAAAATAAATATATATATATATATATATATATATATACACACTCTGTATTATATATAAATACTGTACATTCACTTACCTAGACCAAATTAGAAACAAACAAGAAATTGTGAAGAAAGAACAAGAGAGGACACAAAGAGATTTGGGCCACCTAGGAGGGAACCACATAGATTCCCTCAAAGAAGACATACACAAGTCTCAGAGGTTTCCCAACAGCTGCCCACGCACATCATAGCAGCAAAATCTTTGATGGAGAACAATAGCCAATACTAGGGGTCAGGTCATACCTGTATTCTACAACCAGTTAGGTTAACTAAAAACCTTAGTGAAGACCCACAGTGATAGTTAATTTATCTAGTGTAACAGAAACTTTTCTTGTAGATACAGGGGAGGCCAGGTCAGTGATAACTTCTCTTATAAGAGTGTATTTGTGTATATAACAGGGAAGGTTGCACGTGAGGTACAGGACATATTAGACACCCCACAAAGGCTAATGCTACACTCTACTGTTTTAGAACAAAGTCCATCTCAGGTAGAGGAAATGTTATCACAAATATCGGGTTCCCTATGGATCAAAGATGGACAGGACACTGGATTGATGGCAAATGTAGCCCCTGTAATGTTTCATCTGAAGAGTGGCAGGCAAGCTCCAAAAATCCCACAGTACCCGTGTAAAGAGATTGGAGAATTGGAAAGTATTGATGGGAGACTCTCTAGATTACCAATAACCAGAAATATTAACGGACATCATAGACGGGGGCATGTCAACAAACATAAGAGAGAATTCTTTGGGAAAGTTCATTTAGCTTATTTTCAGAATATCATACATGCCGAAACTTGCCTTAAACAAAAGGAGACACTAGGAATGGGGAGTTTTGTCAAGACTCTATGCAACATTATCAATAATCATACTGTACCTTATGTCCTCCCAGATGATGTGTATTATATTTGTGGAAGAAGGGTTTACACCTGATTACCTCCGAGTTCCAAAGGTTTATGTTTTTTAGGTAAATTGGTTCCTGAGGTTATGACCATTACACATGATGAAATGATTGATATCCTTAGAACAACATCACCCCCATATGTACACACACAGTATGAACATCATGGAAAAAGAAATATGATTCCAGGTGAAGAACCTGTAGCTACAAAGTTATTTAGTGAAACTACAGGATTTCAAATTATGGTCGCATTAGACCACACCAGGATTGCTCGGGGAACCCTAAATTTTAAGAACATACAAGACCTGGCAAAATTAATAGACAATATCACCGAGATGTATGACGACACTTTCAGGTATACGGGTAAGGAGCTAAAGGTTTATAAAAAGGAGTTAGTTCAACATAGGTTGGTGTTAAATTATCTCCCATCTATCACTGGTGGATACTCTGTGACATTAGCCACCCAATTTGGTGTCAACATACATCACCAATAATACAGATGACCCCAAAGAAGTAATTGATCGAAAAATGGATGAAATCTTACAATTAAAATGGGAATTTCAGAAGAACCATGATTTTTCGCTGTATGAAATAGGAGAAAAGGTAGCAGGATGGTTTTAATGGTTGAACCCTGCAAAATGGTTCTCAGGGCTAGGGGAATAAGCACAAAAAATGTTCACTAGCATAGGTAAGCTCATTATTCTTATATTTGGTGTCATTATAGTAATTGGCTTATGTGTCAAATGTGTTCCTACTGTGTTGAAGCGTAGAAAGCATTCTACTCAGATAAATACTGAAAATGAGACGTAATGATGATAAGAAGAACAGGCACCACAGTTAACAAAGAACTGCATGTATAATGTATGGAGAAACTAGTCGCATGCATTGCTCAAGTGTAATTTTGCCATATTTTTCAAGGCAAATAGTCTTCAAATCTTGTAGGTTCTGTGGGTTTCTTCTATGAACTCTGATCTTTCGTTCTTTCCATAGATTTTTAATTAGATTCAAGTCATTCTAGCAGCTTTATTTTCTTTCTCTGAAACCAATTGAGAGTGTCCTTGGTTGTGTGTTTGGGATCATTGTCTTGATAAAATGTCCACCCTGGTTTTATATTCAGCATTCTGGTAGATGGCAGAAATTTTTTATCAAGAATGTCTCGGTACATTTGTCCATTCATTTTTCCTTCAATCATATGCAGTATGCCAGTACCATGTGCAGAAAAACATCATTTCACCATAAACCCCACACTATGATGTTCCCACCTCCAAACTTCACTTTTGGTATGGTGTTTTTGGGGTGATGTGCACTGCCATTTTCTCCTCCAAATATGGTGTGTATTATAGCATCCAAAGAGTTCACTTTTGCTCTCATCTGACCACACTATATTCTCCTAATATTTCACAGGCTTGTCCAAATGTTGTGCAGAAAACTTTAAACGAGCTTCAACATGTTTTTTCTTCAGCAAAGTAGTCTTGCGTGGTGAGCGTGCATACAGGCAGGGCCGCCGAGAGGGGGGGGGGGAGCGGGTACTAATTACCCGGGCCCGGCATGTCAGGGGGCCCGGCCCCTTGCGCTGCTGATTTTTTTTATTTTTTTTAAAAAAACGTTTTTTTCCCCTTTTCTTTTCTTTTTTTTATTTTTTGGGGCGGCGGAGGGGGGGGGGATGGGGGCTCGCTCGTTGGTGGGGGGGGCAGGCTAGTTTAGAAAAAAAAAAACATACTCACCTGATCGCGGAGCCGGCATTCCTCCTCTCTGCTGCTCTGTGCTCTATTCAGAATGTCTGAATGCCGGGTTTGATGTCATCATGCCATGCCCAGCATTCAGTCAGTCTGGAGCAATGGAGCACAGAGCAGCAGAGAAGACCAAGAGAGGAGAAAAGGTAAGTGAAGGGAGGAAAATGAGGGGGGCACAGAGGGGTTAAAAAACGGGGGGGGGGGGGGAGCAGGATGACAGAGGGGTTAAAAAATGAGGGGGGGCACGGAGGGGTTAAAAAACGGGGAAGCAGCATGTCAGAGGGGTTAAAAACGGGGAAGCAGCATGACAAAGGGGTTAAAAAATGAGGGGGAGCACAGAGGGGTTAAAAAACGGGAAAGCAGCATGTCATAGGGGTTAAAAAATGAGGGGGAGCACAAACGGGTTAAAAAACAGGGGGGTGGCAGCATGACAGAGGGGTTAAAAAATGAGGGGGGCACAAAGGGGTTAAAAAATGGGGGGGGGGCAGCATGACAGAGGGGTTAAAAAATAAGGGGGGGCACAGAGGGGTTAAAAAACGGGGAAGCAGCATTTCAGAGGGGTTAAAAATGGGGAAGCAGCATGTCAGAGGGGTTAAAAAATGAGAGGGGCACAGATGGGTTAAAAAACGGGGCAGCATGGCACAGTGGGGTTAATAAACAGGGGTCAGCATGGCACAGTGGGGTTAAAAAATGGTGGGCAGCATGGCACAGTGGGGTTAAAAAGGGGGGGAGGCATGGCACAGTGGGATTGAAAAAGGGGGGGAGCAGCATAGTATAGTCTGATGAAGGGGAGCCAGATGAAGGGGGCAAAAGCAGCATGGAGGGCACAGTGTGATCATAAGGCATGGCGATGATGAAGGGGCACATTATTGTAATATTGGAGCTGGAGGAAGGCCTAATTATAAATCGTGGATGGTATTGATTTAACGCCAGGGTTGTTTAGAATTATCTAAATGTAGCTATTTTTTTCCAAATAGGGCCCCCAGCATTACAGGATCCAGACAAGCCGCAACTAAAGAAACATGCAGCAACAGGTGGTGAAAGTGAGAAGAACAGGTAGGAGAGAGCAGGACAGTATGTGAAATGTTGTGATTCTAGTAGGGACAATGTCAATTTTTGGTGAGTGTTGTGCCCAATGTAAGGTTGAGGCCAAGACTGAACTCTTTGTGTACACACTGCATTTTTTTTATACTACATTTTGGTGCTAGATGTCCTGAAAGTCAGGAGTGCTTGGACATATGTGATGCTCGGGCGAATAGAGAGCCTAGTGATTTTGATGTGTTAGCCACGCCCCCAAATGCATGACCACACCCCAGTAATCTTTTGCGCCGGCGCCAAATTTTTTACCATGCTCAACTATGAGGGGGGCCCCGTGACTTTATTGTACCGGGGCCCTGAATTCCTCTTGGCAGCCCTGCATACAGGACATGGCGATTGAATGCATTACTTCTTGTTTTCTTTAAAACAATTGTACCTGCTAATTCCAGGTCTTTCGGAAGCTCTCCACAAGTGGTCCTTGGTTCTTAAACAACTCTTCTAATAATTTTTTTCACTCCTCTGTCAGAGATCTTGTGAGGTGCCCTTTATTGTGGCCGGTTTATGGTGAAATGATGTTCTTTCCACTTCTGGAATACGGCGCCAACAGTACTCATGAACATTCAGCAGTTTAGAGATCCTTCTGTTACCAATGCAATCAGTATGTTTTGCAACGAAGCAAAGATCTTGAGAGAGCTCTTTGCTTTTACCCATCATGAGATGTTTCTTGTGTGACAACTTCATAATGAGACACCCTTTTATAGGCCAAAACCAGAGAAAAAACAAGCCTGTGCACGGTATATCCCATATTATATAGCCCGTGCTTGGTATATCCAATATTATATATAGTACCAGCTGCATGGCAATATAAATGCACATATATGTATACAAAACAAAAAGACATGAGATATTTGTTCATATTTTGATCAAAACATTTAAGTCTGCATCCCAGCGTCAAGGGCACCTCATTATATGCAGGACCTACACTGAACTATATGCCTTGATCAAAATATGAACAAATACCTCATGTTTTCAATTTGCTAGATACACACAGATATGCAGTGTAAAGGATAAGCGCCGACAACTACCTTTTTATAGGCCATCAGTTGTGGCTGAACCAGCTGGCAGGATTGTTTTCTAATTTCTAATTACTGATAGATTTTAGCTGGTGTCTTGGCTTTCCATGCCTATTTGTACCTCCCTCTCTTCATATGTTCAATACTTTTTCCCTGTGTCATTTTACATTATTGCACAAAACTAAAATTATGGATATATATGGATTGATCCCTGTGCATATGTGGATTGCAAGGGCTGTTGCTGACATTTGGTGAAAATCTCATTACAATAGCCACATTAAATATATATTTACTGAGAAAACTGTTGAGTTGAACAATACTTATTTCACCCGCTGTTTGTATGTATATATATATATATATATATATATATATATATATATATATAAATATATCTCACTGCTACTTTCCATCATACCTCTTTCCTTCCTTCTTAATTACTCCCCTCCAGCATCACACTTGTTCCTCCTTCATCACACAGTTCCTCTCCTTCATCACACTGCTCCCCCATTATTCACATTGTTCTCTTCATCACCACACGATGCCCCCTTTTTCCCCACACTGTTTCCACTTCTTCTTCACCACACTTTGCCCGCTATGGCATACCATCAAATAAGTTCTTAATGTTTTAGCGTACCGACCCACAGGGGCGCGGAGAGGGGGGTGGAGCAGTACAAATTAATGTGACCCGGCCTGCCTGGGGGGCCCAGGCCCAACAGTCAGGAAAAAGGCAGAGCAAGGAGGAGAAGCTCCATCTCTAACATAGCACAGCTTAGGTAAGTACGCTGTGTCAGGGGGTCTTATGTTGTGTCTGCAGGTGTTAGGCTGTGTCTGGGGGGACTTACGCTGTGTTTGGGGGGGACTTAGGCTGTGTCTGGGGGGACTTAGGCTGTGTCTGGGGGTTTATGCTGTGTCTTGGGGAGGTTATGCTGTGCCAGGGGGGTTATGCTGTGTAAGGGGGGTCTTTGGCTGTGTCAGGGGGGACTTAGGCGGTGTCAGGGGGTAGTTAACCTGTATCTGGGGGGACTTAGGCTATGTTAGGAGGGACTTAGGCTGTGTCTGGGGGGGACTTTGGCTGTGTCTGGGGGTCAAGCAGTGTATGGGGGGGGTTATGCTGTGTCAGGGGGGACTTAGGCTGTGTCTGGGGAGGTTATGCTGTGTCTGGGGGGCCTTATATTGTGTCTGGGGGGGACTTATGCCGTATCTGTGGGGGACTTATGCTGTATCTGAGGGGGCTAGGCTGTGTCAGGTGGGACCTAGACTGTGTCAGGAGGGACTTAGGCTGTATCTGGGGGGTTAGGCTGTGTCAGGGGGGACTTAGGCTGTGTCTGGGGGTTAAGCAGTGTCTGGTGGGGTTATGCTGTGTCAGGGGGGACTTAGGCTGTGTCTGGGAGCGTTATGCTGTGTCTGGGAGGGGGTATGCTGGGTCTGGGGGGTCTTATGTTGTGTCTGGGGGGACTTATGCTGTGTCTGGGAGGGTTATGCTGTGTCTGGGGGGACTTATGCTGTGTCTGGGGGGGACTTATGCTGTATCTGTGGGAGACTTATGCTGTATCTGAGGGGGCTAGGCTGTGTCAGGGGGAACCTAGGCTGTGTCAGGAGGGACATAGTCTGTATCTGGGGGGTTAGGCTATGTCAGGGTGGACTTAGGCTGTGTCTGGGAGGGTTATGCTGTGTCTGGGGGGTATGCTGTGTCTGGGGGGTCTTATGTTGTGTCTGGGGGGTCTTATGTAGTGTCTGTAGTGTCTTATGTTGTGTCTGGGGCGGGACTTATGTTGTGTCTGGGGGGGATTTATGCTGTATCTGGGGGTGACTTATGCTGTGTCTGGGAGGGTTATGCTGTGTCTGGGGGGGACTTATGCTGTGTCTGGGAGGAGACTTATGCTGTGCCACATTGTCAACAATTGAACCTCCCCCATGTTACTTTATGAATAAATTAGTTTGGAGCTTAAAATTTCATGTAATTTTCATCATTATCGAGTTTAAGGGTTTTTGAGCGCCTCTTAATTTTTATTGTGTATTTTTCTTTGTATGAGGTTACACTTGTGTTTCATTATTCGAAACATATAGAAATCTATGATTATTTTTATATTTTCCAAATTTCATGTACATTTTCCAAACAGGTCCCAGCATTCCAGGATCCAGACAAGAATCCAGTACCAGATTGTGAAAGCTGCAATAACAGGTAGGTGAGAGCAACACCATTTTAATACATAATGGGGGGTAATTAAATTGCCGGTGATGTGAAGTGCGGACATCGTGCTGCACACATTGCTGGCAAATACAGTAGAAATTTCTGTCAAAAGCTCAGCTGCAAAGTGTCTCATGGACGTTCCAGAGCCACATTGCAGCCTACTGAATTCCCCCCATAATGTCATGTGTAAAGAGGCGCAGCCACAGCCCATTTTGGCCACACCCCCATCACTATGTGGCCACACCCCCTTTCGACAGCGTGCTGCTGCACGGCGTCGCGCATCCCTTCTCCTGCTGTGTGTGGAGGGGGGCCCAGAAAGTTGCTGTACCAAGACCCCAAATTCCTCTTGATGGCCCTGCCGACCAGTACCACCCCAGTTGCACCACTGACCACAAGTACTATTATTAATAAAGTAATTTACTTAGTAACATTTATTTTTTAAGTAGATAACTCCTTTAACCATTTTGCTGCTAATGTTCTTTTTACCACTGTGTTAAACCTATCTTGGTACTTTTGGGCTTACCACTTACTTTAATATCAGTAATTCTTCTGTGTAGAACCTACAGAAATGATATCTTATTTTTTCAGAAGACTAAACATTTTCAGAAAACACCATTGGTCTCTTATAAAACTAGAATGCACAATAGTTTTCTGAAAGTGGTGCAATAGCAGAAAATAACACATTTTTTACTTATTTAATTTCTGAATAACTGCAGGTCTCCAGATTGCCACCCCATTTGTATACGTTGACATTGCATATTTGTACACCTGGCAGCCCTCTGCGCTTTTACCATATTTTATGTGACTTTTTTTTTTCTTTTAAATATGAGATGAGTGAATTTGTAAAGGTTGCAGATGAAGAAAAAAAAAAGAAGATAGGGAAGGCATACCATTTAGGAAACAAGACAACTTACTGCATTGATTGTCAGATCAATTACCTTTCTTACTCAACCCTGAAAAGCACAATAGAATGGTACCCCATTTGTATTAGTTTACTTAGCATGTAGGAGCATCAAGAGTACAAATATGCCCCTAATACAAACCAAATGTAAATTGCGTGCTTTTTTTTTAAACGCACGTTTTTCAGGCACACATACGTCCATATTCAAGTACAAGCTGATCTGAAGAAACGTCTCTTGTTGAATACGGGTCTAGTCATGCACTGCTTTGACAGACACATTACATTGCAGGATACGTCCAATACATATGTGGAATATAAAGTCCCAGCAGAACACACGCGACAAAAAAAGTACTCTATTATTGTCACCTGTTAATAATATAGTTATTAATGAAAACAGATTAAAAAAATTGAATCTGACTTTGCTGCATGCACTCGAGCTTGGCATGCCCTTACTTTACATTGATTATGAGCATATGCCCATTTACCTCCCTTTTCCGTCCCTGAAATTATAGGCTGACGTAAGGGTTCTGTTCTCTCTCTGGTCAGATCTGCATGTATTTGTGTCACATACATGTCTGGATAAACAGGTCTCTCTGCTTTTAGTGTCTGTCAACATAATGCAGGTTTAAAGTCTCACATACATCCTGGGCTGTAATTTATATTAGTTCAGAGCTTCCATTTTATTCTCCCTAATTTTCTGCCTCACACCATTTATTACCATAAATTCACTCCCTGATCTCTCCATAACAGACAATATTCATAAGTGTACATATTGGTGCTCGAAGCAGTCTAGTTTACATTTGCTGTCTGTCCTTACTACTCCCACTTTCTTAGCGTATTGTACTAAGCTTGTCAAGTGGTCACTTTCTGCTCTGTGTTCTCTCCACCTGATTTATAGACCTTACCACAGTTAAATCTATACCCACAACCCATTCCACTCTGTATTACATAGACATGCCCAATCTAAAACTATACAATCCATATATTCTCACCCTCCGCTTGATCTGTCCTTGCTCTGCTGTTATTCATTTCTCACTAGTCCTGTTCATTGTCTGTTCCACGTTCTCAGTCTACTTGCTCATTGATCTCATTAATATATTATACACTAAGGGGCTCATGCTGAATGGTTTTATGCATGTTTGTTAGTGTACTGTACAATACGTAATGTGACTGGATTAGTATATGATGGAAGGTATATTTCACCTAGGTCCGTAACCTACTTGTTTTAAAAACCCAGGTAAATGTTATTGTCTGGCTGTTGCTGAAGGGTTATAAGCGTGTTATTATAACATGAACCGGGTCTTTCAAGTTACCAGTGATCCTGTTGCTAATCAGGAGTTGCACCTGAGTGGTGCTAGTAAAAGGCTTCAAGACTCAGACAGCCTCTCACTGCCTGGGGACAGGGGCTGCAGAGTCTCTGTGAGAAAGTACCTGACATCTGCTTGTAAGTTACTGTGATAAAACATATTATTTATTTTTTTATCTTAGTTTGATAGTCAGGAGTGACCAGTGTTTAGTTAGAACCAGATGGCAAGGTTTTTATCTTGGCGTATTCTTTTGTTTTCTTAATGAATAAAATTGTCTAAGGCCAGTTGCACAAAACCTTTGGACCAGGAGATGCTACCGGGCCCCGATACCCAGTCACAGTAAATTTATACACAAAAAAAGTAGATTTGGCTACATGTGATATTTGTACCTCCTTAAGCTTGGGGGTAAATTTACTAAAAATCATGTTTGGTGGTGGTTTTAAACCGCCACCCATCACTGGCAGTTTAGTGCTTCAAATGCATTTACTATAGGGCAGTTTAAGGCTGCGATGTAAAATGCCTAGCGATGGGTGGCAGATTGAAAACAGCTAAACTGATGGTGGTTTAGACAAAACCATCATCAAACCACCATAGAAAATCAGGGTTTTTTTTATACCTGGTTCTGATTGACTTGATAGCTCAAACATACTGGAAGCACCATTGACATATAAATTATGGAGGCAGTTATTCTGTATGGATTCAGGGGCAAAATTTATTCATAATTAACTTATAAGGGAAATTTGCAAATTTAACTCTTTCAGTATATTAAGGGGACAAAATTACTGTATTATAGTATTACGGGGGCACTATGTAATGCCACATTTTGCATCATAACTAATTATATCCCCCATTAACAATCATAATTATCAAATAGTATTGCCCAGTTGATATAATTATATATTTATATTTCCCCCATAATATCAAACAATAATAGTGTCCACTTAATATAATGAAATATAAAATTTGCCCCATTAGTTAATTAGAAATTAATTTTACCCCTCAATAAATAAATATTGATTGCCCCATAATTTATATGTGAATGGTGCTTCCACTTGTGCTCTGAATGTCAGCATGCAGTTTGAGCAATCTTGTCTCACAATCACCTCTTTTTCTGACACTTTTCCTGGTGGTTTGACAAACAGCAGCTTAGTAAATCTGGCTGTTAAAAATCAGGAAGGCAATTTGTAAAGTGGTGGTTTGAAAAACTGTGGTTTTCAGCCTTTGAACTGGCGGTTTTGCCTTTAGTAAATCGGCCTAGAACTGCCGGTTTCATCAAACCGGCCTTTAGTAAATCTTGCTCTTGGAGATGTGCACTTAAGGGGGGCACACTTGCCCAAAGCAACCCTCCCCAGCCCCTCGCTCACATCCCTATTACAGTAGTAGAAGCATACTTGCCAACTCTCCCGGAACATCCGGGAGACTCCCGCATTTTGCGAGAGTCTCCCGGGCGAGTGTGGAAATCTCCCGAATTCTCCCCACTTCACTAGGAAGTGCCCCACTTCCTAGTGAAGTGGGCAGAATTAGATCCCAAACGCCGCGATTAGATCCCAAACGCCCCCCTCACGCCCCCCCTCCACAGCCTGGCTCCCGGTAGTGAGCTGAAGAAAGTCGGCAAGTATGAGTAGAAGTGATTTCTCCATCTAAAAAGTGCAGAGGCTGCAGTACTGTACTGTATATAATATAGCCAAAACGGAGCTGCTGCGCATGCCTAGCAACAGTTCCTCCTACTTCAACTGGGGAATTGATGTGCAGACTGGAGAAGCTGATTATCTGTAAGTTGTAATAAGAAAAATGTAAATATGTAAACTATAAAAAATGTAATATATGCATGCACTTAATATAATAGTAAAGATGTACTGCGGGTTTTATCTTCTTGACCATAGAGTCTCCATAACAACCTAACCCTGGGTACTGCCATCAGGCCAGAGATCAGCTGCCATTTTGTTGGCATACCATTTTGGGGAGTAGGCTAGCATAATATGTGGAGCAGTGCTGGTTATAGTATTATTAGTACTGGTACTGCTGGCCTAGTATGCTGTCTTAGGCATTTTAAGCAAAAGGGCCCTGGTTCATAGAGGAATGTAAACTGCGATTTTGGGCGTACAATCAGCAAAATCACTCTGCGCATGGCCAGAACTGGCTCATATGTCACAGAATGCAGCAAAGTTAAATTATTCTTCGAGCACAAAGGACACTTGCTACAGCCTACGATTTCAGGGAGGGAACGAGACGGGGAAGGAGCGTTTGCCCATAGTCAATGTACAGTAAGGGCATGCCAATCTCAAGCACATGCAGCAGCGTACGATTCAAGTTCTGGGCATCTCTAAAGCCCTGGGCCCCAAAGTGATAGGCTGCGAAGCCGGGGTTCCAGGATGCCGTCAGAGGCCGGCAATGCAGCTAAAGGCAGGTGAAAAACTGTGAGGTCATTTGTGAGGTGGTCCCAGCAGGTAAGATACCGAACCATAAGCTGATGTTTTGGTTTTTTTGCCATCTGTCTGGTCCCTCTTGCATATTTTTCTGGGGGATTCGGCCTCCAGCCCCTCGGCAAATACAGTGTGAACAAGAGGAGCTGCTTGGGTGGGTCTGTGTGGATGCCTGACGGACCTCTGTAAACCATCTAAGACAGCCGTAGCAATCTGTTTGTTCTTATAGGGCATTACACTACACCCGTATTCATCACCACATGTATCTTCACATCCACTCATTGTTGAATGCACATCGCGCTCAGCTTGCATGCCTTGATGAATCAGGTCCGTAGAGAGTAACAGCAAAGGTTTACAGAGTATTGGTAATATGGAAAGCAACATTACAGTTTCTTCAATAAAGGTCCTGTACTGTCATGGTTTACCACAAGCTGTCTACTGATCATCACACCTTTCTGCTGCTATAATGAATATTAATTAAATTAATATTTTAGCTTGCTGAGGTAAAATAAAAGAGATATCAGTATTTTCATTACAGGACTCATTGCCAAATATATAATGGGTAGAAAGATTACAAACAGGAATGCATTTTACGTTTTTTGCTATGATTATAGAAAGAAGGCTTTATTGATAAATTGAATGTCACTGTAGCTAATTTTCAAAGCCAATTAAATGAAATTATAGTTATTACCTGTTCTGATTTAATAAGCTACATGATACATACTGTATATTTTGTATTATCGCATCCTGCATCAGTGTGCATTATCACCATCTAGTTAGCAGAAAATACCCCAATTTACACAGTCGGTAAAATGATTTATCAGTAGTATATTTTGCTGATTATCTATATACTTTTGTTCAGTCAAAAGCATAATAAATAGGAAAATGTTTTGTGCCAAAGAATGTAGAATTGGATGGCCATCAAATCCTCCTTAGTGGACACAAAAACTGAGGACAGCACAGTTGAATTCACTTTTACCCTGGACATTTAACCTCCATTTATTAAAGAGTGGTAATTTAAATGTCTGCTTTTAAAAGTCACCAAAAACTTGTGAGGTCTAATATAAAGGCACAAAGTGACTTTTTTATATTAATAATTTAGTATAGTAATCAGAGCTCACAGTTTATAGATAGTTGTAAGAGTCATAAGTTTATTTAACATACCCCTTATTAAATTTGTGAATATGAATTTTATGGCAGCACTGTCTGATCTCCTGTGTACCGAACCTTGCCTGTCTCACTAGTCGTTGCTGGATCTCTTGTGTACTGAACTCTGCCTGTCTGACTACTCACTGCTGGATCCAGAGGCGGATTGGCCATAGACCTTACAGGGAAGTTTCCCGGTAGGCCGATGCCTAACGAGGCCACCTGGAGGCCACCTCAGATTTTCCCTGGGGGGCGCGTTTAGATACGGCGGGGGGAGGCACGTACAGGAAAGCAATCTAAAATATTGGTGTTCAGTGGGCAGCAACAGGCAGCCAATTGCTAGGCTCCCACGGTGCTGTTCGGCAGACAGGAAGTCTGACTTCACTTCCTGTCTACCTGATGTGAGAAGAGACGCTGCTCAGAGCAACTGAAGGTAAGTGAGGGGGGCTTAGTATACTATACTATACTAAGGGGGGCTACCTATACTATACTATTGGGGGGCTACCTATACTATACTATACTAAGAGGGGGCTGCCTATAGTATACTATACATTTGCCCTGCATGGCTTTAGAGATGACCCACTGTGTGTAAAGTCATCACATCTAGGTTTTCCTAAATGTTACTACAACCAAATTCCTGTAGTTCTAAATCCCGCCTACTTTTGTGTTGGCCCCACCTACAGTTATTTTGGTCCCGCCGACATGAGGCCACTTCAATAATTTTTTCCAGGGCCACTTTAAGTTCCCAATCCGCCCCTGGCTGGATCTCCTGTGTACCGAACCTTGCCTGTCTCACTAGTCGCTGCTGGATCTCTTGTGTACCGAACTCTGCCTGTCTGACTTCTCGCTGCTGGATCTCCTGTGTACTGAACTCTGCCTGTCTGAATACCTGATGCTGGATCCCCTGTGTACTGAACTCTGATTGTCTGACCAACACGGCTGGCTCTCCTGTGTATCGATCATGGCCTGTCTGATATTTCTTTGCCCATCACCCGTGTTACCAGATTCTAGTCTGCCTAACTATTCTCTGCCTTTCACCCAGGTATCAGATTCCAGCCAGTTTCTGTTGTCTCAGTTTATTTTCCTTTTTACTCCCACCTACCCCTCTCCATTCTGTAGTGCTGCATCTTGAGGCAGTTCAGGGGACCACGACCTGCGAGTTCTCGGCAGCAGAGTCCATCCTGTCTTTCAGTGGTTCTTGGGGAATACCGGGGAACTCTTTAGACTCCACACCCTTGGTCTTCTAGCACCATTCAGGATAAGCATGACCTCTCTTCTACCTGCTCTGGTTGAAACAAGGAGAAAGGAGAAGTATATTCTGTAGCAATGTCAATCGGCAAAGAACTGTGCAGGAATAGACAGGAGCTATATATATTTGCTTTACTATTGCAACCCAAGTATGGTGCTGGAGTAGAAGGTGTGTAAATAAAGAGTTTTCAGTTTTGCGATATAGAGATAGTCTGGCATCTAACTTACTGCGATAACCATTGTAATGCACCAATATGCAACACCAACTATGTTCACATTTAATAAACATTGTTGTAACACCCGCATGACAACTAGTCCGCTGGTTACTTACACCCTCACACAAGAGCTCGCCTGTGCATAAGAAAGTGCAAGTGAGGAAAAACATTACTTGTAAAATGCACTTCTAAGGTACATCCCTTATCTATGCACCCCAGGACCACACACACAGTGACCAGGGGGTTACATGTAAATCAGCAATACTGGTCTGATATGTAAATAGCTTTTGCACATATGCGCAATTAGACCATGATCTATTGATTTATGGACAGTCTTAACCAATGCTATATAAGCTTTATTGTCAAGATAGACTACATTAGCATAATTTGTAGAACGATTATGCTGCATTTGCAGTATGTTGCCATAGTTGTCTGATAGTACAGTATGATAGAAGGATACATAAGATAAACTCCCCTGTTTATGACTAGAGTGGGCCTGTGTGAAATGGTGGAGGAATATTCCAAATGTCACTTATGCTTCCCCACCATTTGCGTGTGTCCCAAGCTCCATCACTCCCATTGTTGTCACTGGTGCTGATGATCAGCAGGGTGAGCTCTGAAGCATTCTGACCCCTCCTCCACTGGACACAGCAGCAGGTTAAGAGCTGGTGGCAGGGACAGATTGGAAGAGTCACATATATGTCCGAGCAATTGAGAAGAAATCCTGACTGTGCCTGACTGTGCCGGACAATTAGAAAAATTTAAAGCGGCAATGACTGGACCATTATACAGCATGTATAATGTAATCCAGGCTGTGGATCCAGCCATTGTCGCTTTAAAACTGCAGTTTGCATCCGGAACATTACAAATGACGTGATTTGGTAGCGTCCAGCTTTTGCAAGGTCGGTTTTTACAGTGGGAGGGAATTCAAGCTGCCGCAAACACCACTTGTCATTAACTTGATAAGTCGCAACTTGTACATGACCGGTGTTGTTGTCATCGGTATATTCTCGTCGCTCTCTACTGTGTTGGGTTTGTCTGAGCCGGAAAAATAACTACCATCGTGTCATTTAGCCTCCTTCCAGTCACAATATATACACATATATATCTAGAGGGAGAGAGACAGAGAGAGAGACATATATATATATATATATATATATATATATATATATATATATATATATATATAAAAGCTTATTTTAGTCATATCAGAAATCATTTATGTGACTCTCTGAAAGGGTGGCAACTGATGGGTGGAGTATGGGAACAGTGGAATAAACCAAGAAATGTCTTCCTAAATACAACAGAAATTTGACAAATATGTTGGTAACAGCAAGAGGAAGGGAAGCACACTATTGTTCTCTAAGATAGTACATTTGCAATAAGTACAAAGAAAATTGTATATAAAAATATACACATCCCCAATCAGAGGCAGATAAAACAGCATGTAAAGTTAATCTAAAAGAGACTAATTGCACAATTAAATGTGATAAAATGCCAACAAATGGAAAGATTACGTAGTCAGTTAAAAAAAAGGGTAACAATTAGACAAATTATTGAATGTTAAAAAATAAATGGAAGAATAAGAAAGAATCGTAAATATAAAAACTGAAGAGTGTGATTATGCCGTAGGAGACAAGTAAATTACAGACTGTCTAATCCACTAGTTTTTTCTGTGTTTACTGTTGAAATTCAAAGGGGTCATTTATACTAGAGGGGAAGTATATACCCTACTGTACTGTAGACACAACTATATTTATTACAGAAAGTTATTACTTTAGCGCTCAAAGTTGAAAGTAGATAGGTCACTGGTTACATCAAAGAGTATTAATCAAAGTAAAAGCAATGCTTGCAGCACCATTAATCACACCTTTAACCAACCACTGCTGTCAGATATAATTCCAGGTGATCAGAGAATGGCATATTTAGATCCAGTACATAAAAGGGGATTAGGAAAGAATATGACTATAAACCAGAGGGTCTCACATCAACAGTAGGGAAATTAATGGAATCACTTAAAAAAAACAATTATTGACTGTTTAGACTCAAACAAATTATAAGATCTGCAATTCTTTGGGTTTGTTGCTGTGAGCTCATCTCAAACATATATAGTGGCTTTTTTCTAATACGTAACTAAAGTGATTACGGTAGATAAGTGCATATAACTTTTTTAGATTTTAACAAGGCATTTGATGTGAAATCCCACAATAAATAAATTAAATTCCTTGGATTTGATTTGAAGATGCAAAGTGCAATGTATAAAGGTTTAGCTAAAATACAGGAAATATAGTGTAACTAGTAGTACTGCAGGGATCAACCCTGGGTCCTGTTGTGTTTACTGTATTAATTAGTGATACTACATGTGGGTTACATGGGAAGTATGTTGTTTCGCAGGTATAAATGCCGACTGATAGGGATGACTGACACAGCATAGTACTTTAGTTAAGATTTATACATATGAGTGCCACTAGCTATCACAGAACAACTGTATGCAACGTTGACGTACACTTTTACTGTATATATGTATCTGTATATACAGCAGTCTGCTCTGTGTTTCTAGTTATGGAAAGTACTGTTTATACAGAGTGTACTTCCACCCAGATCCATATCGAAACGTATCTTGCAATATGCCTGGATTTGAAAACAGGTGGAAAGATGCTCCAGCTGTATGCTGTTTTATTCAGACATTAATCAGGCCCTTAGTTCAAAAAGCAATCATACCAAAGAGCTGGTAGTGCCAGTTGTAGTGTCTGAAGACTCAATAGTTGATAAAGAGCCAATCATCATTATAATAGGATTGAGTAATTCTTTAAAGTATCTGAGGAAGAAGCAGAATATTCCCACTATAGTGGAATCATAGGAATTTCATTATCAGTGTCCAAGCTACATGAGATTTTTTTCTCAAATTACAAGCTATTTACACATAATCTAGTAAAAATGGGTTGGGTACCTCTTAGCGATGACCATAAACCAGACAACAGATAACACGACAGGAATACACCGGAGTGGTAATACTGACAGGTTGGAAGACAAACCTCAAACAGTGTCGACGAATGACGAAGCCAACAGCCAGTGACTACGTCACTTTCAAGGTGCACACCTTGTTCCCTGCTGTTAACCTGGTAATTTAAGGACGCTCTGACTCTACAATGTTGTTTAAAAAGCCTAGTACATTGTAGAGGCGGAGCGTCCTTAAATTACAAGGTTAACAGCAGGAAACCAAGTGTGCACCTTGAAAGTGACATAATCGCTGGCTGCTGGCTTCTTCATTCGTCACCACTGTTTGAGGTCTGTCTTCCAACCTGTCAGTATTATCACTCTGTCGGGGAATACACCTCTGGTATATTCCTGACGTGTTATCTGTTGTCCAGGTTACGGTTGTCTGAGTTAAGACTATCACTGAGTAAAAAGTACTTTGGACAAGATTGAGACAAGTAGCTGAAATGCCCCTGCCATTACCATCACAAAAATAAAATGTGGTGTCCACCACAAACTCTACCAGCAAGATCAGATAGGGTAATCAGACAAAACTTGACATCATTCTAAAAAGCAGAAACAGACATCAGCCCCAGAACTTGCTAATCATGGTATTCACCGTAACCAGCCCCCTTTCCCATAGAGCGTGATGAGCTCACCAGTACTCAGAAGCCCCCAGGACTTGACACATGCCCGTAGACGTTTATAAGAAAAGATAGGGTTATTCCTTTTATGAATACCCTTTATGAATAACCTGTTAATTAAAACTTATTCAAAATGAGTTTTAATTAACAGTCTAAATATTGAGTTTACATTTAAATTCACTGACAAATGAAAACTGCCAGAAGAAGCATTGCTAGTTATTTAGCTAAGCCAGTGGATGACAAGTATGACAACAGTATCTATAGATTTTGCATCATATCATTAACATGATACGTACTGAATTTTGATACTGCTGCAGAGTTCACTATTTGTCATGATTGGAAATGGAAATGAGAAATCAGCTGCTGCTCACAACCTTTATGTCACGACATGTATTTGAAGGTGCTTAGATAAAACCTACTCAAGCGCAAATAATAGAAATGTGCATAAGCAATATATATATATATATATATATATATATATATATATATTAGGGATGTGCACCGGCGACTTTTGAGGTCTCGTGTTTTGTGTTTTGGATCCGGATTTTCGTTATTTTTGGGGTTCGGATTTGTCTCGCAGAACACTTGACGAAAGGTCTCGGTTCGGATTTAAGGTTTTGGATTCGGATTTTTTTGGAAAAAAACATAAAAAGTTTAAAAATCAAGTTTTTGGGCTTATTTTCACTCCTAGGCTATTATTAACCTCAATAACATTCAATAACAAGCATTTCCACTAATTTACAGTGTATTCTGAACACCTCACAATATAGTTATTAGTCCAAAACGTTGCAACAAGGTATCTTTCTGGACTGCGTAGAGGAGTGGGTCACCACAATATATATTAAAAACCCTGAACTTTTATGATTCGCACCAATAAATGTACCTGGACTGCGTAGAGGAGTGGGTCACCACAATATATATTAAAAACCCTGAACTTTTATGAATCGCACCAATAAATGTACCTGGACTGCGTAGAGGAGTGGGTCACCACAATATATATTAAAAACCCTGAACTTTTATGAATCGCACCAATAAATGTACCTGGACTGCGTAGAGGAGTGGGTCACCACAATATATATAATAAGAAAACCATCAACTTGTTTGATTCGCACCAATAAATGTACCTGGACTGCGTAGAGGAGTGGGTCACCACAATATATATTAAAAACCCTGAACTTTTATGAATCGCACCAATAAATGTACCTGGACTGCGTAGAGGAGTGGGTCACCACAATATATATAATAAGAAAACCATCAACTTGTTTGATTCGCACCAATAAATGTACCTGCACTGCGTAGAGGAGTGGGTCACCACAATATATATTAAAAACCCTGAACTTTTATGAATCGCACCAATAAATGTACCTGGACTGCGTAGAGGAGTGGGTCACCACAATATATATAATAAGAAAACCATCAACTTGTTTGATTCGCACCAATAAATGTACCTGGACTGCGTAGAGGAGTGGGTCACCACAATATATATTAAAAACCCTGAACTTTTATGAATCGCACCAATAAATGTACCTGGACTGCGTAGAGGAGTGGGTCACCACAATATATATTAAAAACCCTGAACTTTTATAATTCGCACCAATAAATGTACCTGGACTGCGTAGAGGAGTGGGCACTGGGCACCACAATAAAATATATAAAAAACCTTCAACAGGTCTGCATTACACTACACATACGGCTGCTCCTCCATCCTCTCCATCATATACATGTTGGAGTTTTAGCGTGTGACAACCTCTTGTTTTTGATAATGTCAGTGCATTTTGAATATTTTTCAATTTGCCCCACACCACTGAATGTACTTTATCTATGATACGCATCTATCTATCTTGACTGCGTAGTGTGGTGGCCCCGGTACACAATTTGGTACCGAGGCCACAATATAATTAAAAAACCCTCCACGTGTCAGAATTCCACCAAACAAGTATCTGGACTGCGTAGTGGGGTGGCCCCGGTACCCAATTTGATACCGGGGCCACAATACCTCCTCCAAACATGGTACAGACAATTCGTCATTGAGATCCTATCAAGTATGTTAAAGACAGACAGGGTCCAAGTGTTATTGCTTGACTTTGTAAACCAAAAAACTGTCCCTGTTGCACATAGTCGTGCAATGAAGACTGACTTTTTCATTTAAAGGCACCATCTTTCAAGTGTAGTGTTTGTAAGTCTAAGTCATATTATACTTTTGGTAAAATTGGTTTATTTTGTTCCTCTTTATGGTAATTAGTAATAGAATTAAAGTATTAAATAGAATTAAAGTATGAAATAGAATTAAAGTATTAAATAGAATTAAAGTATTAAATAGAATTAAAGTATGAAATAGAGTGGTATAGAGTTGTAGTGTGGTATAGATAGAGTGGTCCCCACAATATAATAATAAAACCCTCAACTGGTCTGAATTCCACCAAACAAGTATCTGGACTGCGTAGTGTGGTGGCCCCGGTACACAATTTGGTACCGAGGCCACAATATAATTAAAAAATTGGGCATCAACTGTCACCGTTGTTTAATATCTGATACACCTAAATATGGACTGCACAGTGGAGTGGCCCCGGTAGTAAATTTGGTGCCGGGGCCACAATACCTCCTCCAACTTCCAAGTGTAGTGTTTATAAAGACAGACAGCGTCGAAGTGTTATCAGTTGGCTTTCTTAACCCTAAAATTGTCCCTGTTGCAAATATTCGTGCAATGGACAGTTACTTTTTTATTGAAAGACTCAAGCTTTCAAGTGTAGTGTTTATAAAATATAAACAACAATACAGTAGTTTTAGAGCACGTCAAAAACTCTTGTTTTAAATTATGACACGGCATTTTACTTTTGGTTTAATTTCTTGAATTTTTTAAAATTTGGTTTTACTTTTTGAACATGGCAAACGACTGTTGATTGGTCATATAATGCCAAAAAAAAAGTTCCAAGATGGAATTGTCCTTGGGCCCTCACACCCACCCTTATGTTGTTGAAATAGGACATGCACACTTTAACAAACCAATCATTTCAGCGACAGGGCCTACCAAACAACTTTGGCTGAAATGATTGGTTTGTTTGGGCCCCCACACCAAAAAAGCTATTCATCTCTCCCTGTACAGACTAAACAGGCTCTACTGAGGCAAGATGTCGTCCTCATCCTCAACCTCTGATTCCTCGCCCCCTACAGTGTCTACTTCCTCCTCATCACACATTATCAATTCGTCCCCGCTGGACTCCACAACCACAGGTCCCTCTGTAGTATCTGGAGGGCAGTGCTGTACTTCATTGAGGAATTGATTATTCATTTTTATAAACATCATTTTTTCAACGTTGTGAGGAAGCAACCTCCTTCGCCGCTCACTGACCAGGTTCCCCGCTGCACTAAAAACTCTTTCCGAGTACACACTGGAGGGGGGACAACTCAGGTAAAATAGGGCCAGTTTGTACAGGGGCTTCCAAACTGCCTTTTTTTCCTGCAAGTAACAATATGGACTGTCTGACATGTCTACTTGGATGGTGTCAGCAAAGTAATCATCCACAATTTTTTCTATTGTGACAGCATCCAATGCAGCGAGAGTAGACATGTCTGCAATGGTTGGCAGGTCCTTCAGTCCGGACCAGATGTTATCAGCATCCCCGCCAGTGCCTCTTTTGGGAAAACTGAGCTTTTTCCTCGCAGCCATAGATGTGGAAGAAAATGAGGGTGGAGCTGTTGGCATGTCACGGTCCTCTTCAGAGGACAATCTCCTGACCAGCAGGTCTTTGCACCGCTGTAGACTTGTGTCCGCCGGAAACAGAGACACAACATACGCTTTAAACCGAGGATCGAGCACGGTGGCCAGAATGTATTCCTCTGACTTTAAAAGAGTGACCACCCTCGGATCCTGGCAAAGCGTACGAAGGGCTACATCCACAAGAGCTACATGCTTGGTGTAATCGCAATGGCTTACCAGCTCCTCCCTCACTTTCTCCAGCTGCTTCTGCAACAGCCTGATCAGTGGAATGACCTGACTCAAGCTGGCAGTGTCGGAACTGACTTCTCGTGTGGCAAGTTCAAATGGCTGCAGAACCTTGCACAACACGGAAATCAGTCTCCACTGCGCTTGACTGAGGCGCATCCCCACTCCTTTGCCTATGTCGTAGGTGGCTGTGTAGGCCTGAATGGCCTTTTGCTGCTCCTCCATCCTCTGCAGCATATAGAGGGTGGAGTTCCAGCGCATCACAACCTCTTGTTTGAGGTGATGGCAGGGCAGGTTCATGCTTTTTTGATGTGCCTCTAGTCTGCGGTAGGCACTGGCTGAATGCCGAAAGTGTCCAGCAATTTTGCGCGCCACCGCAAGCATCTCCTGCACACCCCTGTCACTCTTGAGGTAATGCTGCACGACCAAATTAATGGTGTGGGCAAAACATGGGACGTGCTGGAAATTGCCCATATTTAATGCCCGCACAATGTTACTGGCATTGTCTGACACCACAAATCCCCATGAGAGTCTAAATGGGGTAAGCCACTGGGAGATAATTTCCCTCATTTTCTCTAATATGTTGTCAGCGTTGTGCCTCTTATTAAAGCCTGTAATACACAATGTTGCCTGCCTTTGCATGAGCAGCCATTTTGTAGATGCTGCTACTGATGCAGCTGTTGCTGTTGCTGCGGAAGGGGATGCATCTACCCAGTGGGCTGTCACAGTCATATAGTCCTTCGTTTGCCCAGAACCACTTGTCCACATGTCCGTGGTTAAGTGGACAGTGGGTACAACCGCATTTTTAAGAGCACTGAGGACACTTGATCGTACTTCTCTGTACATTTTTGGTATCGCCTGCCTAGTGAAGTGGAATCTCGAGGGGATTTGGTACCGGGGACACAATACCTCCATCAACCCTCTAAATCCCACTCCACTGATGGCGGACACCGGGCGCACGTCTAACACCAACATTGCAGTTACAGCCGCAGTTATACGCTTTGCAATAGGGTGACTACTATCGTATTTTGTGGTCATGGCAAACGACTGTTGGACGGTCAATTGTTTTGTGAAAGACTTAGCGGTCTTACGACTTCCCCTCTGGGAAGATGACCGACTAACAGCAGCAACAGCAGCAGTGGCAGTAGTAGGCGTACCGCTGCAGGATTCCTCGGATGAATCCCGTATTGAGGAGGACTCAGTCTGGCTGCTGACTTGGGCTGCAGGACTGAATCTGATGGAGATTGTGGAGGAAGTTGACGAGGAGGGTGTTGCTGGTGTGTATCCAACTGGACCACGGGATTTAGGTGTCCCTGTACCGATGAGGGTCCTAGCCCCAGTTCCTGAACTAACCACTGAACTATGAAGGTTATTCAGGTGACGTATAAGGGAGGATGTTCCTAGGTGGGCAAGATCCTTACCCCTGCTTATTTGAGCTTTACATAAGCTACAAATGGCCATACATTGGTTGTCTGGATTTGGATAAAAATAACTCCAGACCGAAGAGGTGCATTTTTTGGTCTTCTGACCAGGCATGACGATGGGCTTTTTCATCCCATGGACATCAGCTGTTTCCCCCCCTGGTGCCTCATTTACAATAACCACATCACCATCCTCATCATCAAGTTCCTCCACAGCGCCAGCTACATCATCAATAGCCTCCTCCCGAGCCACCTCTTCCCGTACAGTGATGGGAAGGTCAGGCTTGACAACCACCAACATCCTTGGACTCGCCTTGTGGATTTGTGATAATTTCTCTTTAGAAGGCAGAGTTGTTTGCTGTTTTGTTGCTGACAGCATAACTCTCTTCAATTTTTTGTAGGGGGGGGGAGGAGGAGGAGGGCTAAGATCCGTGGGTGAAGCTGAACCACTAGTCATGAACACGGGCCAGGGCCTAAGCCGTTCCTTGCCACTCCGTGTCGTAAATGGCATATTGGCAACTTTACGTTTCTCCTCAGATGATTTTAAGTTTCTCTTTTTGCTACTTTTTCTTAACTTGGGCTTTTTGGATTTTACATGCCCGGTACTACGAGATTGGGCATCGGGCTTGGAAGACGACGTTGATGGCATTTCATCGTCTATGTCATGACTAGTGGCAGCAGCTTCAGCATTAGGAGGAAGTGGGTCTTGATCTTTCCCTACTTTATCCTCCAAATTTTTGGTCTCCATTATATGTAGCACAAGATACTGCAGAATGTGTGAACTTGGTAATATTGCAGTACCAATGGACTTATACTGCTGGATTGGTTTTGCAAATTTGGTTATAATTATTATATATTTTTTTTTTTTTAAATTTTTTATTTTTTTTTACTTTTTTTTTATTTTTAAAAAACTTGGGAATAGTGGGGAAATAACTATGCCCTTAGAAGCACAGAGCACAGGACACAGCACCACTGGACTGAACAGGACACGGCACAGGACCCAGCAGCACTACGGAACTCAGCAGGACAGAGCACAGGACACAGCACCACTGGACTGATACTGCAGAATGTGTGAACTTTGTAATATTGCAGTACCAATGGACTTATACTGCTGGATTGGTTTTGCAAATTTGGTTATAATTATTATATATTTTTTATTTTTTTTAAATTTTTTATTTTTTTTTACTTTTTTTTTATTTTTTAAAAACTTGGGAATAATGGGGAAATAACTATGCCCTTAGAAGCACAGAGCACAGGACACAGCACCACTGGACTGAACAGGACACGGCACAGGACCCAGCAGCACTACGGAACTCAGCAGGACAGAGCACAGGACACAGCACCACTGGACTGATACTGCAGAATGTGTAAACTTTGTAATATTGCAGTACCACTGGACTTTTACTGCTGAATGTGTGAACTTGGTAATATTGCAGTACCAATGGGCTTATACTGCAGGATTGGCTGTGCAAATTTTGTGGTAATTAAAAAAAATTAAAGTAGTTTTTGGTATTTTTTAAAAAAACTTTTTTTTATTTTTTTAAACACAGGGGAATATTGGGGAAATAACTATGCCCTTAGAAGCACAGAGCACAGGACACAGCACCACTGGACTGAACAGGACACAGCACAGGACCCAGCAGCACCACTGACCTCAGAAGGACAGAGCACAGCACACAGCACCACTGGACTGATACTGCAGAACACAGCACAGCACAGCACAGCACAGCACAGCACAGAACTAAACAGCACAGAGGACCACCTAACACACCCTCCCTCTACCCTGATCAATGCCCGAGTGAAGATGGCGGCGACTAGCGGGGAATTTATAGGATCCGAGTATCGCGAGATCCGACAACGGGATTATGAGTCAGAGCCTCAGTTTCACATTTGAATTTGGCGCCAATACCCGGATCTGTCTCGGATCCGACTCGGATCCGCAACGTTCGGGTGGGCTCGGATTTCATAAATCCGAGTGCGCTCATCCCTAATATATATATATATATATATATATATATATATATATATATATATATATATATATATATATATATATATGTTGAAGTTTAACAAATAGAACTTAGTTCCCTCATTAATATTGCCTTCCCCTGACATTTTGATTGAGTTTAATATTTCCCTTTTGAGTTGAGTTTTAATATTAAGTCCTTGAAAAAGGTATTAGAAGATTGAATTAAAGTTTGTTAGTGGCGTTTTAAGACTGCTGTGACTTAAGAAAATCAAGACAGAAATCAGGCCGTCAAGCAATAAAGAGAATTTAGGACATGCTTGATAGTTTAGGAGGAAGTTCTTGGTTCTCCGCACTAGATTAAGGAAAGTTCTGTCATCAAGAATTTCTGCAAGAGATCCTGACAACCATTAACAGTCTCCATCACTCATTGAGCTTTGTATGAATGCATCTGCATTCATTTGGCCTTAGCTCGTTGCCAACAAAATTCCAGAGAACCATGAAGAATGCCTCCTAGAGATATTTAAAATATGAAATGCCTTACCTTGATGATAACTGGGTTCATTGCAGATTGTTCCTGGACCACAGTACTAGCAACATGGAATAAAATTAAAAGTCTGAAAGTGTGAACTATTCAAAGACAAAGAAAGACTCTTAGAAACAATTGTGTCAAAAGATTCAATGGATCCATCTGAAACTGCATCAGTCTTAGCATTAAAAGAGAAAACACCTGGAAATATAGGAAATCTCTGTAAAATATTGATTTTTATCTAATACTACAACACCATGAAAAGTACTCATCCTCAAAAATTACAAAGCAAATCTATGAAAGCTGCTCAGCAGACTTAATACTTGCATTTGCTGTTAAACATTCTAACAAAACTTGCTAGAAAGCCTAGGCAGCTTTGTACCATAATTGGGAGATTACAAGTATGGAGGTCCCCTACTACAATGAAATATGTCTTACAGGGTCTGAAATCACTGTGGCAGAGCTAATTTACTAAGGTTCTTCCCAGCTCCCAAGGGGTTGTGAAGAAGGGGCTAATCAGCAAGTCCTGGGTCCCTAAGACCCCTGTCCATTATGCCAAAAGATTAAAAATAAAACACATACAATATTAAAATAAACTTTAATTGAATTAAGAAAACCTTGTTTACCACTTTAGCAAATATAAAGTAAAATTATGTTTGCTTCTCTCTTGATCAGTCTTAGTACTAAATTCTAAGAAAAATCCCTGTAAACTAGTCTCTTTTTAACTATTGATGTTATTGTTTTTTATTTGCAAGGTGCCACAGTGCTTGCAGCACTAGACAGTGGTAAAACAGAGCATACATAAAACAGGGACTATGATTAGCAGTAACCAGGACTCCTCCATCAGCCAACCAAGGTGTCAGTGAGAGACAATGCTTGTGATCGGCTCTCAGTGATTTGGACTTCTAAAGATCCAGAAATAAGAAAAGAAGATTTTGTTTCTCATTTGAACTATTTTAATATTTAATAAAGTTGTGAAGGAGATTTTGGGGTGTATTTTATGCAATTCAAGTTTATTTTAAAATTGTGTGTATGTTATTCATGGATACACTTTTGGTACAATGGGTAGGGAGCTAATGGATTCCAGTTAATTATGGAGCATGGCTTCTTTATCAGTATTGTAAGTGATTTGCTTATTTGTAGAGAGTGGTTGAAATACAATTCAATTTAAACTCCGGTGTTGTGTCTAACAAGTAGTGGAATTTATAACAACTAATAATGTATAGGGAGTGGGTTAAAAGGCAACACGGCTTGCACGTAAGTTTCATGTTTAAAAAAAAACAGAACTTGTGTGTAGCTCCGCCCATATTCATAACCAAGCGTGTGTTAAGATACGTTTCAATTTGAATCTAGGTGTAATCATGCTCTGACTAAACAGTACTTGCCGTAAATAGACACACAGAGACTGCAGTATATGCACATATGTATGTATAACAAAAGGTCACACCAGAACACCTAAAACTTTTACTTGATCAAAAATCAAACTCCAACTTTTAACAGTATAATCATTTACAAAAATAGTTATTTTCCGAAAAATGTTTGATATAATTTTCTTTTATATTATCTACATAAATAAAGATGATTTCAAGGCGTACTGTACATACAATACGTTTTAGGGGGGAATTCAATTGGCCAAGTTACTGCGGCAATAGTGCACATTATTAATGTTAGTACGGTACTTTCATTGCTGATTTTTGCTCACAGATGTGAGAGGCGCGATCAGAAATCTGTGTTAAAATTACCCTACTATCGGTAATAGACCGCGGACCACCTGACTTTCATGAGTAACGCGGCCAATTGAATACCCACCTTATAGTGTGTCTTAGTTGCACACAGTTGTTCTGTGATAGCATGTGGCATGCATATGTGTCATTTATCATTTAAAGACTATGCTGTGTCAGTTATTACAATCAGTCGGCATTTAAACCTCACTTTTGTGGTGGCAAAAGATATAGGTGAAAACAAGCATGCTTACGACAAACACAGAAGTTGAATGGGTCGCATCTGCGTCAAAACCCTTACTATACATAGGCTATGTTAGTCTGCCCCTTCCCTCACCTTTTCCATCTCTCAAGACATAGGTAGTCGTAGGTGTCATTTACGTTTAGACATGAATTGCGCGTTCATTGACATAATGTCCTTTTCTGGGTCTTTCTCAGAGCTATTTTACGTAAGATGTGCTACTCAATTGTACTTACGTTTGAACATAAATCAGGCCTATTGTCCCAAAGGTCAGTATGCCAGCAACAAGCTCCTGTTTGTTGCTTGGCTTATCCATAGATGTTATATATCAATTCAATTGCACCCATACCAGTTCAATAGGAATAATGTCCGGTGAAAGAGACAAGAAAACGGTACTGTAATCCCTGTATTATTACGTTTGTTGAATGCAATATTACAGTAATATTCTGGTTGTGTTCCAGTTACTTTTCCTGGATGACTGCAGTACAGTGTTAAAAAAAATGGTGGAATGCATTAACTTATTATTCATACAATAGAGTATAGTATGACTATTATGTGCTACAGTTGTGATAAAGTATGATAAAATTAGTGAAAGTATAGTGCTGTAAGTCAAAATGATACATACATTACCGCATACTACCTTTAGAAGCAAGGGACCGTCGTTCCTATGTTAGATGTCATTGTAAAAACAAACACTTTCAGTGGCTGATGCAAAGTTGGTCTCAAAATGAGAGTAATTTATTCTAAGCAAAAAGGGCAGAAAAATAGCATATTTCCTCCATATGCAGAGCAGTACACATCTCAAGATGCCACTGCAGCCGCAGTATATGTGCCTGGTTTATGAGAAGTCATTATTTGCATTTGCCTTATAGCAGAAAGATGCGCTTCCTGTTAGGAACTCCTAAGTCAGTACAGTGAAACTCAGGAACTACTCAGAAGGCCAGGTGTTCGCTGGAGCCCCTAGTGGTGGGGACAGACTGAGCTGCAGGCCGACTGAGGGTCGAGTAGCGTATACTGACTTAAAGGAGTTTCCCAGAAGTGGAGTGATTGGTGGACTGTAGTATAAGAGAAATCCAAGGTCCAAAGGTCACAGGCACAGAAGCGATATCCAAGGGCAAGCAAAAGGGTCAAACTCACAGGCAGAGAAGCGAAATCCGAATTCCAGGCAAAAGGTCAGGGTCAGAAGAGAAGGGTCAAAGGTCCAATAACAAGCAGGGGTCAAACACGGGTGGTCAAATCTAAGGTAACAGGAACCTAAATGGATAGCACAAGCAGGCAGCAGGACTGAGGACAGAACGCTATAACCGGCAATGAGGCAGCAGACCTCATTGTCTTAAATACATAGTTGGCCCAATCAAAACTTACATGCACCCCTGCAGACTAACGAGAACATAGCACCAGACCAATCAGGGCTAATCCCTGATAGGTGCACCCAGATGCAGGCTAATGCCTGTAACTATTCCCCTAATTAGCCCACAGGCTGTGTCCACTTTTGCGCATGCGCCCGGCTTCCAACAGCGCCGGGACGCAGCGCTATGTAACAGGCGTCCGGCCGTTGCCTTGGCAACGGCCGGGTAGGAAGGGGAAGTGACGTCCCGGTCGTCATGGTGACGGCCTGGACACTGGAGCAGGTAGGAAGCGATCCGCGGCGGCTGTGAGTACCGCCGCGGCTCATGACACTTCCTAGCAGGCATATATTCGTGTTACTGCAGGCCTGCACAAGCCGCATTTGCTTAAACACACTTGTACTGTACTCATCAAACATTATAACACCCATTCCTTCCTGTCCCAACTTTCCAGGCGGGAGTAAGTCTGCAGGGGTGCATATACAGGCATCCTCTTCCTGGGCATGCTGTTAAGTGCGTATTGTCGCTAACCAATAACGATTGTCGAATCTCGATTTGTGTTTCCAACGCACAAAGATTTATTCTCAAAAAGTAGCAGTAGATATTCAAGCGAAGATTATAATAAGTACAGCCGTTACTTATCGCAGCTGCTCTGGATCCAGTGTACAGTCATTCAATCCTGAAGTCTGGAGACAAGATGTCTGCACACTAGATGAGGAGCTGCTGTTTATATGCACACAGAAATACAGTAAAACAATGCAGAATGGTATAGCTTGCTTCTATTGGTCCAGGTTTCAGGAAGGTCCATGGGGTTGTCAATCATTGGCTAGTTCAACCTAAAGAATCCAAAGGAGGGGGTCATCTCTTCAGGGGGTATGCTCCGATCTTCCTGCCAAGATTCCTTAGTCTGAAATAGTTCATAATTCCCTATCATTCATAACTTGCATATGCACTCTGCGATTCCTTCGCAGAGTGGCCCAGACAGTTGCAAATGTTAAGAGGAGTATTATGATACCACACATGATATGATTCCTTCAACCTGTACTATGTGTTTTACTGATATGCATATAACTTATGATATTACACATAAATACTACTATATTTCGACATAAATGACTATGTGTTGCAACTACCATTAATGTGTACTATTTTACAAGCGTGTGTGTGCGAATGTATGTGAAAGACTAAATACTGTTGTTGCCACGTGTTGCAGCTGCGTACTCCCTTTTACGCCGTAGCGTGCCCTTTTACGCCGTAGCGTGCCATACGCATCTTTTCAGACAAAGACAACCAAGTTTGCTCGATTTTAATTGAAATGACTTTATCCAATATGCTGACTTCGACAATGCGTAGAGCGATGCAAACTGACATACTTCCCACTTTGCATCAGCCCCTCAGTGGGAGGTTTTTGGGACTTGGCTTCATAGAGACATGGGCATTAAGTGTCATCAGTGAAAATGACATTGTGAAATTTTAGACGAGCCTGTAAAACTCTTTTCTATCATCGGATGCATAAATCGGCTTTGTTTTACTGCGCATGCCTAGTAAAGAAACATGAAATTTTGAGTTTAATATAAAACGCATTTGCAGTCCCCTATTCTTTGAGAGGCAGATTTGGAGTATGCAAGTGATTTAGAGTAAGGGTGTGCACACATAGGTTTGTCTCACATCCCCTGGAGATGCAGCCAATTTAGAGGATAGGGGCAAGATTTAGTAAAGAGCAGTTTGATGAAATCGACAGTATTCTGCAGTTTTTCCGGTGGTTTAAAAACCGCCAGATTTATTAAAGGCCAAACTGCTAAAAAAAAAACACCTGAAAACCATAATAGCACCACATTACAAACCACCACCCTAATTTTTAACATGATAAAGTGACAAACTGTCAGATGTTCTAGGCTACAGTTTCCCAAACCAATGGAAAAGCAGACAAAACAGCAACCAGGAAAAAGAAGTGGTTGTTAGGGGCAAGATGATCAAACAGCATGCAGATTGAGCTTGTATGTCATCTTACATAAGAGGAAGTACCATTGACTTCTGAATTACAGGGGTCAATCATTATTTATTGATTATGGGGACAAAATGAAATGATAGGGGGAGATTTAATTTTTCATTATATTATGGGGGGAATTCAATTCAACGTGAAGTGTCTCACATGCATTTCGGAGACACTTTGCACCGTATATTTTTTCAGAAATATACGCTCATCTTTGAGGGCAATATGAATATATGTTTTTTTACGGGAGCAATAAAATTTGATTGTTAATTGGGGCAATAATTATTTATGATTGGGGCAACACTTATTAACTCATGATGGGGGCACCATTTATACTGTACACTTAAAAATACCACATATTTTCAGTTTAAATGGTGCCCCCATATGTTAATTATAAATTAATTTTGCCTCTAGAATCAATAATAAATAATGATTGTCCCCATAATTCATAAGGTAATAGTGACTCCTCTTATGTTCTGAGCATGTTTGAGCTATCTAGCTAATAAGAAGCAGGTCTAAAAAAAATCTGCCTGGTGTTTAGATGTTTTGAATCATCACACATTGCCGGCAGTTCAGTATTCCAGCCTCAAACCGCCCTATAGCAAATGTGGTGCTTTGGAGTACTTAAACCGCTGGACATTTGTGGAAGTTTTAAACCTAAATATCTACCCCTAGATGTAAAACTTAGAGTTATCCGAGCAGTGGTCTAAAGATATGAGCTGAGGATTATTTTCAGCTGCACATGTCTATACTAGTAAAAAAAAATACAAATTTTAACTTCATGGACCTCGTATTTTTTCAGTCTCACTTTCAATGCAAGTCCTTGGAACTGAACAGATTTATACAGTAAAAGCAATGCATGACAATGGTAAACTGCATTAACAAAATATTGTAACAAGTTTTAAAAATGTGGTTTCAAACTCTAATATAACATTTTTTAAATGATTGTTCAATACCTTTGTACCATAGAACATTGTCATTTGTTTTCAAGAACATATTATATGTCTTTGAGCGGTTTCTATATATCATTTTCTGTAGTTCCATTACTTAAGCATTGTGAACAAATGAAAATAAGGTATTATTTGTATTGTCCTTACTCTGTATTGCAAAACACAAATTTCTTCAAGTGTGACCTTTATGAGCTGAAATCGGAACAATGTGCATCTGTTCCTGATAAACACATTAGAATATTGACATTGAAACCTCTGATGAAAATGAAAGAAAGTGTTATCTCTAGATTTAGAGCTAAAAAGTAACTATTTTATACCTTTTGTCCCATCTCCCAGCTAGCAGAACAAAGGAGATATCTGGGGCACTCGCTGTCACTAACAAAGCTGTCCTCAATCTCTGAATTCTCCAACATTACTCTGCTAGTTAGATAGATAAAATATAATGCAGACATAGCTGTAATTGCTTTAGAATGGCCTCCGACACTACTAGATTGAACTACTTTATAGTTTTCTTTATTCAACTGAATGCAACTCCAACCATTTATCAATTCCAATCAAATCATATCCTTCATTCAATCAGCCCCCTCCGAGGCAGCCACTTATCTTGTTTATACCTAGGCAGGGCCATCTTAACAACATTTTGGGCCCCCGGGCAAAGCAGTGCACCGGGGCCCATATATATATATATATATATATATATATATATATATATATATATATATTTATATATAAAAATTATTATATATATATATATGGGCCCTGCAGCCCAGGGGGGCCCATCGGAGGCAGCACAAAAAAGAAAAACCCTGAAAAAAAAAGAAAAGACAATACTTACCTTGCGGTCAGCTGGCGATCCGGCTCCCTCCATGGTCTCCTTTTTGGACCTCCAATTGAAAGCAATTACAGCCAATCTACATCACTATTCCCCTGCCATACAAGTTCAGAGGAATAATAGTAGGTAGCTGTAGAAGAGAGCTAGAATGACTCAGACATTGAAGTTGACATATAGCATTTGCATATAATTTGTACTAATATTTATGCTCTCTCCCAGATAGAAAGTCTTCACTTATTTGATCAATCTAACCTCTAATAAGCCACATGAAGAAGTCACGGCCATTCGCTCTGGAGCATTCAAGTTTGTGTTAACATTATGCCAAACAGAAAAGACATCTGATATCAGAGAAGTCATTGTTGCTGCTTATCAGACTGCAATGGGTTATAAAGCAATTTACAAACAATTTGTCCATCATTTTACAGCGAGAAATATTATTTGCAAACATTGAAGACAACTGCTAATCTTCCAAGGAGTGGGTGTCACCCCAAGATCAGGTTGTATAATACTCTGAGAGATTTCAAAGAATCCAAAAGCTACATATATGGATGTACAAGCCTCTCTCAACATAGTAAATGTTAAACTTCATGACGCTATCATCAAAAAAGACTAAACAAGAATGATTTTTATTGAATGAAGCCAGGAGAATGCACCTTCTCTCTAAAAAAACATTGCAGTAGAGCTTAAGTTTGCAAGTTAGAAAGGGATGAAATGAAACCAACAATGAACAATGTGCTTTAAACAAAGAATAGAAAAGTTGTTTGGTCTTAATGTACAATGTCAAGCTTGGAGAAAACAAAGCACAATGCATCATGTCAAGATACATGTCAACTGTAGTGTGTTGGAGAGGGTTTTTTGATTTGGGTTGTTTTTCAGCTACATGAAATGGTCCACTTTATAGCAGAGCCAGTGTTGGACTGGGGCATGAAGGGTCTATTGGGGAAACCAATGACTGGGGCCCACCTAATATCATGTAGCGCTGCAAAGGGGGAGTTGGGGAGCCTGGTGCACTTAAGACATTCATTATCATTTAAGACAAATTTTAGACTAATACACAGGCAAAACTGTGCACTACTGTTAGATGCACGCAGTTCTGCCTTAACGCACAGTACAGTATGAACCGGGACAGCCACACAGCACTTTGGGACCTAGTGATTGGCTGACTGTTGCTGGCCACTGGCACCAGTGTTTTTGAGCATCTTCTCCTCCCTCCGTGGATGCCCCCACCCGCACTATCGATTGCGCCCCCACATAAAAAAAGCAGCTAACAGCTCCGCCCCACCACTGAAGGGACGGGTATATCAAGCACCAGGGTCCACCAGCGGTCCAGTCCGACGCAGAGCATTATAGGGAAATAATTTTATTTGTCAATCTTGTATTGTTCATATGCACACTGCACACCTTATATATAAAACAAATCCTTTTTACAAATATATATCATTAAGGAAACCACTTTGTTTCGAAATCATTGTTAAGTCCCTTAGGGATTAAAGTGCCCATATAATAAATTGGTTTCATTTCTGTTTGGCCATAATAAAGCTTGAATCCTTTTTCTGCAATCTTCCCTTACTTTCTTAAATCCACAAAAAGATGAAACAATCATTCATAGTTTTGCAATGTGACGAAAATGAATGTAATTCATATCCTTTTTTAATGTTTCTAAGATGTTTAGTCCATCTTTCCCGTCATTTTCTAGATGTTCTGCCTATATATTGTTTTTTACAACTGCATTCTATTAAATGTATATAATTTTTAGAATCACATCTCATAAATTCATTGATTTTATAAACATAACCTGTAGTGGAATATTTTACTTTATTAAACTTAGAAACATTGCTTATTATATTTTTACGTATAATGCATGATCCACACCTGAAAAATCCTTTTGATATATTTTGATTATTCTCTTTGATTTGGATATATTATTCTTTAATAAACAGTTTATTAGGTTAGAGGTTTTTCTATAGATAAGATGAGGGGTCTTAGATATGAAATCTTGTAAGGAATGATTCCCTTATCAAAATGAGCCAATATTTTTTTAAATATTCTTTTAATGGTTTTATAATGAGAATTATACTTTGTGTTAAATAGATATTCCTGTTATTAGCGTGTTCTTTCTCTCTTTCCTTTGTAATAAGGAGGGATTCCCTGTCCAACTATCTAACTTTATTAAGATACTTATTTAATTTTCTCTCATCATATCCCTTCACCATAAATTGTGTTTTCATTTGTTTTGCTTGTTTGTCAAATGTTTCGATTTCAGTACAACTACACCTAATTCTTTGAAATTGGCGGGTTGGAATCCTCTGCAACCATTTTATGTGATGATTACTAGTCATAATTATAAAAGAATTAGAATATGTTGGTTCATTATAGATACTTGTTGATAAATTATCTTTAAGAACAGAAATATCCAGATCTAAAAAATAGACTTTATACTTTTTCCAAATGTGAGCCTGATGTTGTACATATTAGTCTAGAATTTAAGAAAATGTAATCTATATAGTGATGGCATATGACTAGGTTTACTCCCAGGGTGGGGCCACTCCAGATATGGGTTTCATTCCACTACCCCATAAACATGATAGAATAACTGGGAGCAAACCTGGTTCCCATAGCCTTTTCTTTTTGTTGGATATAAAAGTTGTCATCATACCAAAATAAGTTATTCTTAAGGATGAAATGTATCCCTTCTATAATAAAATCTTTTAAATTGGCTTCCATTGTGGTTTCATTAAAAAAGTATTCTACTGCTTTTACACCATTTTCATGACATACAATAGGATAAAGGGAATTTACAATGGCTGTTACCAATGTGTAGGAATCCTTCTAATTAAATCCCTGCAATTTATTTATTTTTTTAACATCAATAATTTTTGCTGAAATATCCAAAACATACAGAAATCAAAAAAGGAGGGGCAAAACAAGGGGAAGACATAGGAGAATAGTCACTATTAGGATAAGACAATTGCATCAGTAGCCGTTGAAGAAATAGAAACAAGCAAACATCAGTGTACTGTGTTGTCAATGAGTGCAACAGATGTTCCATAGCAGTGGGGGCATTAAGGCTCAGCATGACAATCATGCTAAGGAGATCCGATCAGGACTGCGGGTGATCCCTGCAGTTTATTAAGAATGTCCATGTATCTTTTAAATGTGATTTAATCACTTTCATGAATCGTTGTGAATGAAAATCTAAAAAGTCTAATAGACTTGAAGTGATCGATTCCATCCCTGCTATGATAGCTCTTCCTGGAGGATGTATGGGATATTTGTGAATTTTAGGGAGTATATAAATGACTGGAATAGATGGATGTATTATATTAATCTACTCCCTTGGTTGGGTAATAATCGCTTCATTTTTTATAAATCTATCCAAAAAAGTTTTAAGTTTATTGGAGATATTATAACTTGGATTTCCTTTTAGTTTTTAACGGTTACATTGCCCTCCAATTGTCTCATAACTTCCTAATGATACATATTTAAGTCTTGTATGAAAACGCTTCCCCCTTTATCCATGGGTTTTATGACTATTTCTTTGTTAGACTTTAACGTTTTTAAAGCTAACTGCTCTATTTTCATTAGGTTAGGATTTGTATTTTTATATTTTAATTTATATAGATCTTCTTTTGCCATTCTCTCAAATGTTTCTACAAATGGATCCTTACAATGTGAAGGAAAAAAAAGTGGATTTTTTTCTCAAACATGAATTCTGGATCACAAGAATTATGTGAATCCTGTAAATAATCATTTTTATTAAATACAAGTTTTTTGTTTTTTTTAAAGATTTTATTTTTGCAAGGGTCAACCAAAAGTAACATTCTATACAGCACTGTGTTAAAAAACATCTGAAAAATACATATGCATTAAAACATACAGCGTCTTGTTAGAAAAGAGTATTAATCAGGATGTTGACCCAATTTTTTCAAGAAAGCAACAATTTTAGAAAGAGAAATAACACTGAGAAGAGTAAAGGGGGGGGGGCGGCGTGGCGGGCTGCCTAAGAGTAAGATGGAGGAAAGAGTGTAGTGGAATATGGGAGAAGATAAAGAAAGAGAAGAGATGGGAGAGATGGAACAGGGAAGGGAAGAAAGGATCCAGATGGAGTGATGCTGTAGAATATTAAATACAATTTTTAACGTGATCTCTCTTACAAATTTTTGAAGGTCTACAAAAACATTAAACTCATTAGGCTTACTTAATGGGAAAATTTATGCCCTTTTGTGAGGAAGGATTTTTCTTCTTTTGATAAAATGTGTTTGTTAAGATTATACATTTTCTGGTTTGATATAAGTTTCATTTACTGTATGTGCCATTATATTTTTATCCGTCCAGGATATTTTTGAGGGTTTTTTTTGTTTTGATTACTATGATACTCTTTCTTATCTCCTCTTTTTCTCCTTTTCTTTTCTCTTTTTCTATTGAATAATTTTATTTTCCTATAAAAATAAATTTACAACTTAGTGTCCCATACCTATTTTGTGTAGGTACTGAGTATCGTGGAGAGTACCAGTTGTTCATATCTCCTTTTCTACAAATTCTCCAATTAGAATCCGTTGACTTTCTTACAGTTTTTTATTTGTTTTGATTTCTGTTCCATTCTCATAGTGGCTAACTTAATCCATATGACCCTTACGTTAATGGGCCGGTGATCTGTCATATTTAATGGATGACTTTGATTTATTAATCTTTTTCTCTTACTGGGAATTTAACTTCATTGTATGTATTATTTTCCCTTTTTTCTTAAATTATCTCTTAAGCTGGGTACATTCTACACATTTTTCAGCCAATAATCGGGCCAATCAGTCGTTTAGCGTCTAATTGGCCCGATATCCCAGTAGTGTGTACCCTGTAACTATGACCGATCATCGTTCAAATGCACACAGATCATCGTTTGATCGGATTGGACGTACTGCTTAAAAAATATCGTACAAATATGTGCAATGTCGGTCAAATTCTGCAGTGTGTATGCAGAATTGGACAGACATTGCTTGAAGCAGCACTTACCTGTCACTGGAAGTGTCCAGCGCTCTGCTGTCATCTACCCTCTGTATCCTCCTGCAGATGCTGCTGGCGCTTCTAGCTTTCACTTTCAGTGGAGACCATTAGTACAGTGAAGGCACACAGGGTTAAGGACGCAGTGGTTGCAAGTAGGGGAGGGTGGCCATTGTGCTGAGGGTGACTTTTGTGCTGTGTGTGCATGGCCAGACTTCCAGGCAGCAGCAGAGCTTCATGCAGGGCTGGATTAACCAGAGGTCTAACTGGGCTACAGCCCAGGTGCCTCTGGCATCCAAGGGGCCCTTGAAAGTACTCAGCGGCATTATTGATCGGTGCAGGGACGGGAGCGCCCCCGGCCCTATCAATGCTGCTGAGCCTGTCACTGTAGTCCTTCTGCAGCGCTCAGTAATCTCCTTACTGAGGAGATCTCGTGACAGTGAGATTATGATTATAAATTGTAAAAGAACAAAGTTTAATGTCTGAACTAAAAGTTTAGAATTTATTATTATTATTATCATTTATTTGTTAGGCGCCACAAGGTATCCGCAGCGCCGCACACAGTACTAACAGTAGACTATACAGGGTGAAACCATACAGAACAATGAACAAAAAGTACCAATACTTCAGAAACTCCGGCCAGTCATATGCAGTAAAGACGGAGCAGAAGAACAGGTATGGAGACAGGAGGGGAGGTGTTTTAATTAGATTTAAATAGAGACTAATTTAATTTATAAAGAAATGGAGAACAAATGTGTTATAAGAAGGTAGTGTCCCTCTGTATGCAATAACACACAGCAATGAGATAACGATTCTTTTGCACATGCTAACACAGTGATTGTGCTGAGCATACAAATACAATGGGGTATATTTACTAAACTGCGGGTTTAAAAAAGTGGAGACGTTGCCTAAAGCAACCAATCAGATTCTAGTTATCATTTATGTGCATTCTACAAAATGACAGCTAGAATCTAATTGGTTGCTATAGGCAACATCTCCACTTTTTCAAACCCGCAGATTAGTAAATATACCCCAAATGTTTGTATGATATGGTAATCTAAACTTCAGGTTATCGAAGGGAAGCAAATTGCATCTAGCTTCCAATAAGGAAAATTCTTTATTTTTTATGTAGAATAAGTATGAAAAACATCTACGGTGTATAAACACCAAAATTTTGTTGAGATTAAAGGTCTAGAAGGTAATATTTGATCAGAAACTCAGTAAGCTCATAGAAATATACTTTACATTTTAGTGAAATCGATAATACATAATAACATACATCAATAAGATAGCAATCACTGTGATTATGGTGGCTGCGGTGAATGTAAAAGTGCAGCGTGTACGTTAGACTGGTCAGTTCAGTCTTTGACTAAATCACTGCAAAGAAACCAATTTAATTTAGTTTTGTCTTGTTATACATCTATGATACTTGTGCAAAATCTTTGTATGTATTATGATTATGTAATGTGAGTATGTAACATAATGCTGTTTGAAAAAATGTTTGTCAGATTTGTTAATGAGATCTGTGGTAAAAATGCTAAGTAAAGGAAGATTAGTACGATTGCTGAAAAAACACAGTTTCTAATTAGAGCAATACTTTCACTTGTGAAAGTATTGTAAGATCGTGGAAGCTTTCCGAGTGTAAGAGATTTGCTTTATATAAATTTCTCCATATGGATACATATATTCTTGTCCAAAAATGAGAACATAGTTTAAATATGCAAAGATCAATTGCATTTTCTGTTTTTATTTATTTTACTGAGGAAGTGTATTACAATTGATAATTATGCTATGTACAGCCATATAGAAGGAGATTGGTTGTGGACTATTTAAATGCTTACACAACGACACTTCCCCATGTCTTGATAAAGTTTTTTTAATTGAATCGAGCTGGGAGGGTGGAAGGCACTTGAAAGTGAATGCCGTATCCCTGTTAGGACTCTGACATTCGTTGTACTTGGCTTGCAGTACCTCTTTTCCACCAGAGTTACTGATGTTTTATCTTTGAACATTCCACCTCGCCTGCTGGAGTTAACCTCTGTCCCTGTTTAGTTTCTGCACCTGTTCCCCTGCTTTATATATTTGCCTCAGTCATTGCTCCTTGCAGTTCGTTTATCCTTGCTGCTGTTATTGCTGTCTGCAGAGCCGTAACTAGAAATTTTTGTGCCCTGGGCGAGAGAGAACACTGGTGCCCCCCACCACCATCCCAGATCTGGGTATGAATAGATGTTGCCTCCCAGCGGGGGCGCCTAGCCACTTACTTGCACGAGACCCTTCTCCAACCCTGTGCTGCGCTTTCCTACCTGTTCTTGCAGCTTTGACTACCTGGTGTTATTGCTGGTGTCTTAAGCTCAGTTGCTGCTTGGACGGATCCTGAAATGTCGGGGACCTGTTCACCTACTGCAATGCAGAGCAATAAGCAAACACTCTAGGTCACCCTACATCAACCTGCCCTAATATTAAATTAATAGTGTTTTTATTTAACAAATAGGCCTCTTTCCGAAAACCAGCCCTAAAATTAAATTAACAGCATTCACATTTAAATAAATATGATTATGTCTTGCCAAAAAGCCCTGACATTAAATTAATAGCACTCAGCTTTAGTAAATAATCCTTCTTCCCCCCCCATCCAGTAGCAACATTAAATCAAAAATATTCCTATTTACTAAGTACACCCATTTCACACCCGTTCAGCCCTTCCATTAAATGATAGCGTTCCCATTTAATAGTAAAGCATATTTCCCTCAACCAGTCCCAAAATAAATTTAATAGCATACAAATTTCATCCACATTTACTACAGACTATTATGACTAATACAGACATTGGGCCTTTTTGAATATATTACTGATATTCATCAGATTGATTATTAAGCACTATTATATTTGTATCTTTTATAAGGGTTTCTATCATTTTAGGGATAACAAAGAAAATACCCCTTCCCTCCAACCCCACCCCACCTTGAAATATGACAGTTTGTTTGGGGGGAAGTAGAATTGGTTTCCATGCTGTTATTCCTATTATTTTCCTCGCAAAGTATTTAATTACAAATCCTTAAACATAGTAATAAACTATTATATTTTTTAAAACAATGTCAACAAAATCTGAGTTATAGTACTGATTGTAATTCAAACAAAAAGGTTTGCCCCAGGATTCTCTATAGCCCCCCAATCCCCTGCAATAAGCAAAACAGTACAGTGTAACAAGGCGTTCCACATGCAAATGTAAAAATATAAAACTTTAATAATAGATAACACCACCTGTATTGACAAATACAAATAAACACAAAAAAACCCCAAGAAAGAATAGCACCTGGCTGTGTATTATATGTTTCAATAATGTCCAAAATAAGGAAATATATTAGAAAGAACTCAATGTAATAAAAAAAATATTTAGATAAAAATCATATAATACCTGGCAGAATTTGTAAGCAAAAAAATGGCTCCACTTCAACAAAATTATCAAAAAGGATCCTTTATTAAAGTTACAGGGCAATAAAAAATTAGACACTGACACAGTACTAAAAAACTATCTAAAGCAAAAAACGCCTAATAAAATTATATGGGTAGTATTGTGCTCTGTGGCTATGCAGTCAGTCTCATTCATTCTAACTTCTCTTTGATTTCTATAGGTGTACTTTTCACACCCTCGCCCTGGAACAATAAATTGCTAACTTTTCCCAGTCCCTTGCCCACTCCCTACTCCACTATTTCCCCCTGTAGTTTACTTACCATAGAGTGTCTCTTCGCTTCTCCTTGCTGGCACCGGTTGGCTAAACAGTGAAAACAGCTTGACTCGATTAGGTCACGTCACGCTACAAGGAACCAGCGCCACTAGCCTCTATGGTTTATGGGTGTATTTTGGGACCCGTACAGGTGCTGTGTTCACTTTTGGTCTTCTATCTTCAGGAAAATGCTTCATTCTTGGGGCACATGGCGGACGGTCGTTGCACCTCCCACACTGCCCTTGTTATGGGTCTGTCTGTCTGTATACCATGAGAATATTGTTTCACTTTGATACTCAGTTCTGACCTCTGCCTGTGACCTGACCATCCCTGATTGCTGGCTGGATTGACCTATTGCTTGTGACCTCAAATAAGCATATCGCTGCCTGAACAGACCTTTTGCCTGGTATTTGCCTATTCGTCTGTGATTACATTTCCCAAACCCAGGTTGGTGGTGTCTGCTAGCTGCTTCATTGGACTAACATGTGCTCACTGTTTTCCACCATCCAGACTTGCAGCTTGATTTGGCCTCTGCATAACTGTGTTGCTCTCCAGCGCCATCTCCATACAGGCCACAACTGGTACTATACCCAACCTTGAATCTGTGTTGCTAAACACTGAACTAGCTGAGCTTCCGAGGCTCAAACCTGGTTGACCTGCTACCTTGTACTTTGGTTAACCCTTCATATCATGGAACTGTTGTGCTATGGTCTAACCTTGCTATTTTTTCATGTGTTTGAAACACAACATTGTTTGTTTTGAGTTGCTGTTCAGGTTATCCACACCAATTGGCTTTCCATGTGTATCTGCCTTAATAAGTATACTTAATTTTATTCAATTACTTCCGCCTCACCCTGAGTTCATGTTAGGAATCATAACAATCCCAGGTTTGGTGGAACATCAGTTTTTGTGGGGCATCAGCTGGCAACTTGTCAATTCTATCAGACAGTAAGAATGTTTTCACGCTTTTGTTACACTTACCTGTAGTCGCACATATCAAATAATTGCTTGCAGCACACAATAGCAGCATATAATATTAGTGTTTAATTCCCCGTCTGGGATCTGTCAGACTTCCTACCATAAAGCCATTCATTATTGTCACATATTATGGAAGAATGTCTGGGTTCGTAATCTGCTCTTCTGTGAAAATGTCAAGGAATCCAATTTATCCATCTCAGTATAACCTTTATTAGTTACACATTAAAGGATCAAAAAATAAAAAACATGTTGTGAAAGACACCAATTGCAAATTATCCTCTTTCGCTAGTGAGGACCTATCAAAATATCATCTGCCATAAATAAATATTTTGAACTCTTCGAATACAATAATTATTAACAATGTGTTCTAAAATATTCTCAGGTCACTGATGGAGATAATCCGTTTTCCCGAAACCCTGACTCTTAAAGGCATCACTATAGAATAAAGTCACATGAATAGCAATGATATAAATAATAGTAAATCTTACTATATTGCCTGGGCACATTAGTACACCAAATGCATAACCAAATATTGCTCTGAAAAAGAAGCATGGGACAAATGATTAGAATAAATGATAAGAAAGCCAAAATACATATAATAATAAAATAAATAAAATTGCAAGGACCTCTAAAGCATCAAAATTTATTTTATTCTAAAAATCATTTTAACCACAATCTAAGATGAGCCCATTAGGAGACAAGGTATTCAATTTATGAATCCATCTCATATCCTGCTTCCAAATCTGCCTTTTACATTTCTATTTTTCCAATTACTATCTATCTTTTCTATTCCCCAAAAATTCTTTAGTGACTTATCTTAACAATTGTGGGTTTTCTCAAAATTAGATGATACTGGTCAGGTAGGTAATACCCCGCTATGCGAGGTATCACTTCTGATAGAGCAGAAGTGCTGGTGGCCATCTTGGACCCTAGAACTACAGGTTCTGACAGTTAGTGAGAAAAGAAAAAAAAAATCAGATGGTCTGAGGAGAACTGACAGGCAATGACAGAATGGAGACAGGACAAAGAGGTGCATAAGCAGTCAAACAGTAAAGAAATAGAAAAAATGGAGGTTGAAGGGGAGAAATGGTGAGGAAGGGGGCATGGATAAACCAAAACGAGAGAGCGCAGGTGAGATCCAAAGCAAACAGAGAACTGAGTTAAGGAAAGAAGGGTAAGATTGTACAGAGTTCAGTAAGAGATGTGAGTAAAGGGGAAAGTGCTGAATATTGCTATAAGCAGAGGAGTCTGTGAAGAAGTATCTAGAAACACATATCAGAGATTATGCCTATAAAATGATTAGAGACGAGCGGTTCGAATTACTTGAAATCCATCAAAATACGTCATTGGGGATCCGAGTGAAACAGAGTTGTGACTCAATTTCTCCCGCCAAACTCAGATCTCAAAATGAGGCAAAACGTAATTTCCGCAATTTTCTTTTTTCAAAACTCCAGCGAGTGTTGGACCACCATCTTTTGTATATATAGTACTTCCTCGTTCTCTCAAGTGCCATTTTAGAAGAGAACGTGTGTAGGGTTTTTCGCTCATAAAATAGCGTTGAGTGTGAACCAGGAGCATAGGAAAGAAATAGAATCATGTCATTATTGACAAAGCAATTCTGTAGGGAATAGTCAGCTACAATAGTTTGATGATCAATTGCTTTTCATTTCAATCTTAAATAGACTTTACACAGACTAGTGGCTACTGGTTGTTGTCAATGCATTGCATTACATATATATAATAGTACTAGACAGTAAATACAGACTGAGATAGATAGATAGATAGATAAATATTATTCTGAACTAACTAGTGTATTTATTTATTTCTTTGAGAAAAAATGAGATTTTGCTGTCAGACTATTAGCAGCAGAATCCAAAAAACAAACAGATTTTTTTCTTTTAAAATTGAAAATTTTTCTAGTGAAAGTAATCTTGTGTGGGGCATTGACAACTGAATAAAAATTGTGACCTTTTGCCAAATTTAAAGCTAAACCAACCGTGGTGTTAAATCAATAACACCCATGTTTAATAATTAGGCCTCTCTCCCTGCAACCAGCCCCAACTATTGAACTAAATAAAATTAACAGTATTCATATTTAATAAGAGAACTATTTACCCCAACTAGCCCCAACATTAAATTAATAGCATATACATTTAATAAATAGACCTATTTCTCCAAAACGAACCCAAAGATTAAATTAATAGCATTTACATTTAATAAATATACATTTCCCACAACTATCCCGACATTAAAAAATTCTCATTCACATTTAATAAATAGCCCTCTTTCCCAAACTCAGCCCCACATTAAATGAATTGCCCCCAAACCACCCCAGCATTAAATTAAATTAAAGGCACCATCACTTCACTTTAGATTAATAGGTCCCACTATTAAATTAAATAACCAACCAGTACACCACAAATAAATTAATAGCATCCACCATTAACTAATTAGCCTCCAACCACACTCCACCATTAAATTTATAGCCCACCTCCCATCCTCAATAAATTAAATAATTACTTCCCCCCCACCCCCCTTCCCTCACACTTACCTTCTTCCAGCTGTGTTGTAATGGAGAGAGGGAGACCTGGGGCATGTGCATAACTCAAGGTACCGGTATCCCTGCATTCATAACATCTGAGGGTAAATGTATCAAGCTGCGAGTTTCCAGCGGGTTTGCAAAGGGGAGATGTTGCTTATAGCAACCAATCAGATTCTAGCTATCATTTTGTAGAATGTTCTAAATAAATGCTAACTAGAATCTGATTGCCTGCTATAGGCAACATCTCTACTTTTCAAACCTGACGGAAACTTGAAGTTTGAGACATTTACTGTACATTTACATTTACACTGTACTTGTTGGTATTATTACGTTTCTGAAGGAATTCAGCTGCTATGCCATTGCCTATAGTAAAGTTTGCTTTCATTAAACAGTTGTTTGCTGTTTAATGCTCTAACAAAGTTGTTATGTAACAAATACAACTCCTTTACTTCAACATGACTCCTTGTCCTTTAAAATGGTAACTTTGACTACTTTTCTATATTTAGAAAAAATCCTGTTGAGATCATTGTTGGGCAGCAAGAATGGTAGGTTATATACATAAGCAGTACTCTTACTAGGTAGTGGAATATGGCTCATTGTCTATTCAGTGTGGATATCTCCCCTTCACAGACAACTTCCAATGTAGCCTTGTATTAGTTATGAGGTACTATCATCCCTTTCCCTAAATAAATTACCTTGTTCGTATGCCTCCATTATTACTCTGCAGATCTGTCTCTTCTTGACTGGATGTGACAGCTCTCAGTCACTGATAGACTGAGGGTGCGCCACGTGGTACAAAAAAATTACTAAGCCTTGCCACCACTTAAAGTGTCTCACATTTTTAAAGTAATAAATTAAGTAACAATGACTACTTATGAAAAGGTACAAGTACATACATTTTTCAAAAATGAAGAAACAATATTGAAATTAACATATATTTAACCATTTTTATTTATAGCCATGTGTGTTTATATAGGCTCTGCAAATTTACAGTAGATGCATGTACCAGTATACCAAAAACTATTGTTATACATACACTGCCCAACAATCTGGTTTTGCTTTAATAATACTTAACACATGGGAGCTCTTTTGTTGTAATAAAGTCAAAGAAGCATTTTCAAAAGGCCATTTATACTTCAAGACAGAAACCAGAGCCACAGTTGGGTGATCATTGCAATATGGCTTTTATTCAGAATAAAGATCTGTAATGTATTATATTCCTCCATGTAACTTTAAAGTCCCTGCTTATCTTCATGAGATGCATATTTTTACTCAGCCATGCCAAATATATCTGTTTTGTTTAATATAGTCATCTCTTGTAAGGAAATTTAGCAAATAGACTCTAGAATCTTTATATCGTACATCTATGTATCAAATGCTTACTTGGACTATCTGAAAACAACATTAAATCCATGTTGTCAAGAGCATTTACTTCACAGGGTACAGACACAGCTTGGCTTACTCATTCATGTAACATGAGGAGTGATGTAATATGTGGATCTCTGGAGCTTTTGCAGGGGATGGAGTTCAGCCTAGACACACCATTCATAGAAGAAAAGCTTATCTTTGAAGGGTCTGACATGTTTTGGTATACGTTTTAAGTTCTACAAGTGGACACTTAACATGCTAAATGTCTGATGACTTTATTGCCATGAAGTCTTTCTAACGGTTTACATGATGTCAAAACAAATTCTCCACTGCTGGTAAACTCTACATATGATGTAGACAGTAGTTTACTAGTTCACATATTGTGGGATACCTCTGTGCTGTCATACAATCTCACAACTTACACCCATTAATTTATAGTTATTACCTGTGTAAGTGTTGTCATAGTTATTAAAATATATAGCGTTGATTATTCCTTTAAGACCCCTAACTAACATCTTATGTTCTACATCACTTATACTATATTAAATAAAGACACGACACGTAATTAAGTTGGAAAAGAACGCAGTTTATTAAACCTTTATAGTGCAAAATGTGGTGGTGGCAGCAAGAACAGTGTAGTCTACTAGATATGTAAAACCAATAAAGGTGTAAAGATCAGACCATTGTACCACCAACCCAGGCTATACCTTATCTATTGGCCCTTGCTAATTGTATCAAGTAGTGACTACTCCCTTTCTGGACTCGACAGAGGCGTGCAACCATTCAGCAGGCCAAGGGGTCCTCCTCTTGAGAGACCCATTGTGTAAGCTGAATGTAAAGTCGCTACTGGAGGGCTGGAGACTGGATTGGTTGCTATATAAAGAGCAAATGCTGTGCCATCAAACATACACTCTGCAACCTGGAAAACTGAGTGTCAGGGCTTGTGTTGGGTTACTATTGGACTGACCAAAAATTGTGGATCTGTCAGGGCTGGTAGTGCATGGTAGTGCCAGGAGAGAACCATCCACAGAGATGTTAAAATCCAGGATTGGACAACCAAAGATGGCTATACCGGTATAGAGTTGCATTTGTACCCCTTGTGTGATGTATATGAAAGTATGTTCCCACTTCCATGGTATTGAGGGTAAATAGCAAGTGGGTAGCCTGATATGACTGGCAGGGGCAGACTGGGCTGGGGGAAATATGCATTTTTTTCCTTTAAAATGTTCCTAATAGGCTGCTGAGTCGACTCTTGCACCCAAGGCTAAAATTTGCCAAACCCCCCCCCCCCTTCCCCAATTATGCCACACCAGTTTTTTACCAAACGAATAACACTACTATGCATAATATGCAGCCCATGACTTTCATGTTAAGGAGGCCCCTATAACTACTACTATATGTTATACAACATCATCTGACCAGTATACAATACAGCACCCATTATCAAGTATACAAAGAAATTCCCATTAACATACAGTGCAGAACCAATTCTATCAATATAAAGTCATGGGCAAAAGTTTTGAAAATGACACAAATATTTATTTTTCACAAAGTGTGCTGCCTCAGTTTTTATGATGCCAATTTGCATATACTGCAGAATGTTATGAAGAATGATCAGATGAATTGCAATTAATTTCAAAGTCCCTCTTTGTCATGAAAATGAACTTTATTCCAAAAACATCATCTCCACTGCATTTTAGTCCCACCACAAAAGGATCAGCTGACATCAGGTCAGTGATTGTCTCGTTAACACAGGTGAGAGTGTTGACAATGAAAAGGCTGGAGATCATTCTGTCATGCTGATTGAGTTATAATAACAGACTGGAAGCTTTAAAAGGAGGGTGGTGCTTGAAATAATTATTCTTCCTCTGGTAACCATGGTTAGCTGCAAGGAAACACGTGCAGTCATCATTGCTTTGCACAGAAAGGGCTTCACAGGCAAGGATATTGCTGCTAGTGAGATTGCACCTAAATCAACCATTAATCTGATCATCAAGAACTTCAAGGAGAGAGTTTCAATAGTTGTGAACAAGCTTTCAGGGAACCCAAAAACGTCCAGCAAGCACCAGGACCGTCTCTTAAAGTTGAATCAGCTACAGGATCAAGGCACCACCAGTGCAGAGATTGCTCAGGAATGACAGCAGACAGGTGTGAGTGCATCTGTACGCACAGTGAGGCGTAGCAAAAAAGCCACTTCTCTACTGGAAAAACATCAGGGATAGAATGATATTCTGCAAAAGGTACAATGATTGGACTGCTGAAGACTGGGGTAAAGTCATTTTCTCTGATGAATCCCTTTTCTGATTGTTTGGGGCATCTGTAAAAATGCTTGTCCTGAGAAGGAAAGTTGAGCGCTACCATCAGTCTCGTGTAATGCTAACAGTATAACATCCTGAGACAATTCATGTATGAGGTTGCTTCTCAGCCAAGGGAGAGGGCTCACTCACAATTTTGCCTAAGAACACAGCCATGAATAAAGAATGGTACCAAATCATCCTCCAAGAGCAACTTCTCCAATCCATCCAAGAACAGTTTGGTGACGAACAATGCCTTTTCCAGGATGATGGAGCACCTTGCCATAAGGCAAAAGTGATAACTAAGTGACTTGGAGATCAAAACATCGAAATTTTGGGTCCATGGCCAGGAAACTCCAGAGACCTTAATCCCATTGAGAACTTGTGGTCAATCCTCAAGAAGCGGGTGGACAAACAAAAACCCACAAATTCTGACAAACTTCAACCATTGATTAGGCAAGAATGGGCGGCCATCAGTCATTATGTGGCCCAGAAGTTGATTGACAGCATGCCAGGGCGAATAGCAGAAGTCTTCAAAAGAAAGGGTCAACACTGCAAATATTGACTCTTTGCATAAACTTAATAATTGTCAATAAAAGTCTTTGACATGTATGAAATGGTTGTAATTTTACTTCAGTATACCATAGCATCATCTGACAAAACGGTCTAAAAACACTGAAGCAGCAAACGTTGTGAAAACCAATACTTGTGTCATTCTCAAAACTTTGACTGTACAGTGCATCATACATTTCACCAGTATACAATGTACTCCCATTTATTCAGCAAGTAGTACAGTCAGCAACTGATTGCTATAGAGCATAGATCCCAATATTGCACTATACACTGCATAACTCAAGTGTAACCAGTGTACAGAGCAGGCCCCAGATCAGAAGCAGTCACTAATTTTGCATTTCCTTATAGAAATTCAGGGGCTCGTGTAGACACAATTTATGCAATTTATGCAAACAAAATTTGGAGTAAAGCACATCATTTAACATCATTTTTAAATGGTGAACTACAGGTCCCAGTGGTAAAAGTGCCAGCATGCTCTGGCAGCTATGGGTATGCTGACACTGCTAATACCACAAGTGACATCATACCCAAACACTTTAACACATGCTGGAATCTTTAGTTGTAAAATGCTTAAATACAATTTTTACATGTATTACCCCACAAAACCCCACCAGCGGTGTGGGATCAGCCCCTTTTAGCACAGGGCTGTTTTATCCTAGGGGATGGGTGGGTCTGCAATCTAGGGAATCAGCCCCATTCTGAAAATACTAGGGTTGGTTACTACTATGGTAGGCAGGCCACATGCTGTGGATTTCCAGGCTATAGTGGAACCAACCCTGCTTGGCATAGCCTAGTGTTGGTATCTGCATTTTTAGGTGGACCACAGGCCTTTTGTCACCTCAACTTTGCTGTTATCTAGGTTATGAGCACCAGTGCTGCTAGTACAAGTATCAGCTTCATTGCAGCACGTGATCTTAGAGAGGGAAGCTATCTGTCCCTCACATGACTCCATAATGAGACCCATAAGGCACAACTCCAAGCAGTTGAGAGAAAAGGACTGCAGCCTTTTATCATTTTATCATATTCACAATATCCTAAAAGGGAGGGGCATAACCAGGCAACCATGGCTTATGTCCAACTGGCCACATGACCATCTGTCCTGATAATAAACCTAAAACTGGGGTGGGACAGGAACCCTTCAGGACTGCTGCCCAGTTGATTCCTAAAGTTCACCCATAATCAGGGGGGTGTTACGGATTACTGGATACACTACTAATCTTGATTAGCGCTGGCTTACCTGAGGTGCGGAGTCTAACGATTTCCCCGGTATTTATCAAGAACCGCCGCAAGGCAGGATGGGCTTTGCTGCCAGGAGCCGCATCTCGCGGTCCTCAGGTTTGCCCCAAGATGTAGTACAGCAGAATAGGAGCAGATGAGAATAGTCGGACAGGCCGGATAAGTACACAGGCAGGCAATGCAAACAGAATCAGAAGGCAATCTCGGAGTCAATCAAACCGGGTCAGTACACGGGTCACAAAAACAGATGCGGGGTCAGCTAGCCAGGTCGGTACACAGGAATGGCAGATAAACGTACAGATAGAGAAGCGTGACAATCCGGGTCAGGAGCACAGGCAATCAGGAAGGTCAGCAAGCCAGGTAGGTACACGGGAGAAACGGGATCCAGAAGGGTCAGCAAGCCGGGTCAGTACACAGGAGGTCAAGCACACAGGAAGCAGGAACAAGGAGGACACAGAAATCAGGAGCCAGGAACTGGTAAGTTGCTCTGACATTACCCAAGTGTCAGAGCTAGGCTTTTATACTGTGTCCACTTTTGAATCCCCCCCCCCTAAGTAGCGAACGTGTGACCGCCCTAGGTAGCGATCACATGACCGCCGAACCCGGAAGTGCGGCTTTCGGGTCCGACGGAACGGCGGGGGAATGCGGAGAGGTAAGTATTCGTAACAGGGGGATACACACAATAAGCCTTCTCCTCTTAACCGCAACACAGGCTGTGACAAATTATCCTAATAAAGATAAGTACATATATTTCCATTCTTTATTATACACATACATTTTCTTCACTTTAGTGTGATCACTCCCCTTCCTTGTGCGCACACTGCCGCAAAACGGAGGTGCGCTCACGCTATTCGGATTTGGGACAATAAAAATTTGTGAGGTATGACAAATTGACAAACAAGGAGAAGATAGATTGTCTAATGACTAATGGTTATGCTTCTAAGATTGTATAATAAAAAGTAATTATGATAATAAATCCTATTATACTAAGGTAAAGTATCCTGCCATTACAGCATTTATGAAACTCATGCTTTGGATTCTTCTGTAGCTCCACATGGGAGGCCTTGTCTGAGAAATTAAAAAAACAGGACTCACAAGTCCTAAGAGAACTCTTTGATTTCAGAACAGTGGGACTTGAAACATTATCCACTTAATATTAATAGTACTTGATATATTTATTGGAAAATCTAGTTCAGACCTACACGCAGTTTAAATGGTTCATTTCTTTACATGAAACTAGCACTGAACTGAAAGTGAAGTATCACGGAGCCCTCTACTGCCTGACCAACCTTTTTGAATGCAGTGTTGTTGCCAAGAATAACTATTACAATTTTACTGAGATGCCAGAAATGTAATTATTGAAAAATTCTGAAATATTATGGATGAAAGAATGCACATTATTTCACATAGATTTACTAGCATCCACATTGGTGGGAAAAAAACATTATAGTCCTTTTATTTACCTCATCAATTTTCAAAATGACTAAATATGTTAAAATATTTTTTGTTTTATAATATATTTGTTTATCTTAGGGGGGACCATACTGACATTTAGCAATCTGTCATAGTGTGTTCAGTGACATGATGCTCATTCAGTTTGTAATCTGAATCTAGCCTTATTGGTCACATTATAATTTCCCATTTTCTGTTTCTGAATAGGTCATCCCAATTATACCTGTACTTCCAATTGTTCGAGAAGGGCAACAATGGGCACTTAAGGGGAAACTTTCTAAAGTACGGTTTCATATTTGATATGCAGTTTGTAAACCATGCAATTTACTAAATGCAAAAACGCACATCAAATCTCAGCAATTAAATCAAAACTGCAAGGTGTCAAACAGAATTTGTGGTTTGGAGATTTTCCTGGGATACAAAACGTCCTATTTCCCAACCAGGAGGCAAACCACTGCTGGATAGTCAAAAACAAAAAAAAAAGGGTTGTAACACATGAGTTAACCACATGCGGTTTGAGTGGTCTCATCTGTCAGAAAGTCGTGATGGACTTAGCAAGGAGAAAAATGTCTTAAGTGTCTTGAAAACCTCAATAGCCTCAGCGGACCATACGTTGGAGTTGGCTGTTTTACGAGTTAATGCTGTGATAGGTGCTATCAGAGTGGAGAATTACTTTTATAAACTGGCGGTAATAGTTGGAGAATCCCAGAAATTTTTCACAAAAAAGAATCCTGCACCAGCGGCAGAAGAAGATTTACAAATAAAGCCACTCTTTAAATTCTCTTGAATATATTCTGCCATAGCGTCGGATTCAGGAATGGATAGAGGGTAGACACGACCCCTGAGAATGAGTTTGCCAGGTATGAGGTCAATGCTGCAATACCAAATTCTATGAGGAGATAATCTTGTGGCTTCCTGTTCACAAAAGAAAAGAGCGGGCAGGAGAGGAAGGGGAGACACTCTGGAACGATGCGGTGAGGATCTGGGAACCACCTTTTGAAGACAGTGAGAATGGCAATGCTGCCCCAGGATAATATATGGGCAGTCTGCCAGTCCAAAATGGGGGAGTGTAGGTCTAGCCAGGGAAGCCCTAGGAAGACCGGGTTGGTAGTCCTCTGGATCACTAGGAAGGAAATAGCCTCCTGATGTAATATACCAATCTGAAGGGTTATAGGGACTGTACGAAGCAAGATGGGTCCCTCAGAAATCTTACTCCCATCTATAGCTATAGGAGAGACAGATTGCTCCAGGGGTTGGGTGGAAATGGCATATTGCTTCACCAAAGCGGCCAAGATAAAATTACCTGCTACTCCAGAGTGCAGAAGCGCTGACAGCGAAATAGTGGAGGACCCTATCCGTAAAAGTATGGGGGAGAATAAGGCTGTCTTTATTTTGGGGAGTCTGACCAGGAAGGCACAATGATACTTCTCACAAACTCGTTAGGCCTTGTAATTTCCCGGACGCTTAGGACAGGCCCCTAGGATGTGACCACTCTCCCCACATCCTGTTCCGAGACCTCCTCTCCTTCTCTTCAGCCATCAGGCGAGTTCTTCCTAATTAGACACAAGGGTACTACCAGGTGCAATGATTTGAACATAAGATGAATCTAGGTGTATATGTATAGTTGATGTGCATCTATTATTTATTATACACAATACCTTCAGTGCACTGGGTATAAACAGAGTGACAATACAAGCATTAAAACCAATCGATTAAAGGTTCCCCATATAAACATAAACAAACAAACAATCAACTATTATTGACAATGTTGTTGAAATTGGTATGATGTACTGATATATGGCTCCATTCTGACTTTTAAGTTCACAGATAGCGTTTTTCTTAACTCTGATAACAGTAACATCCAACGGCAGGTAAACCAATTTAGATTAGGTAAAATTTCTCTTTACAGATTCGTACCTTTCACCCAGAAGTATTTGATACTTAGGCAGTAAGGCAGTCCAAAAAACAGCGACCACTTCATAAGTTAATAAAAGTGCACTCTCTAAAGCATAATAGGCATATTATAGAGCGTGATACAACACAGATAAGCGGATCCTAACAACGTTAGGATCCGCTTAGGACCTAAAAAGAAAAGAGAAAACACATAGAAATCTCAATTGATTAAATAGATTTCGTCCCATTCAACAGTGGAAACTTATAGATAGTAAATAAACACTATTTGGAACTCCTTAATCCTTAGTCATCCTCTGTGGAGAAGAATCTCTCCACTAGTATACTGAAAATTGGGCATACGCATGTCCTAATTTAACTAGGAGCCGATCTGAAGAAACGTCTCTTGTTGAATACGGGTCTAAGTATGCTCTGGTCTAACACATAATACATTGCAGGACACGTCCAATGCATATGTGGAATATAATGGAATATAATGTCTCAAAGGAATGCACAGACAAAAAAATTTAAGTATTCAAAAAATCAATGATCTTAGTAATATTACATTGCTTTTTAAAAAAAAAAAAAAAAAAAATCACTCCAATACATTTATCATTATGTTATTAATGTCTACTGTGCATGAAATGCTTTATTACAGTTGCTCCTGATTGCAAACACATGTTCTAGCATGCATACACAGCCATCATCCCTAGTAATCGGTACTTACATCAAACCTGAAGCTGGTGAAAGCGATAACAAATAGCATGAATTAGATGCTGCTGTGTGCTCATGCTTGACATGCCCTTACTGTACATTAACTACCGTGTATGCGTCCAGTCCCTTCCCTTGAAATCATTGGTTGCCGTAAGGGTCCTTTGCGCTCAAAGATCAATTGGATGTTGCTATGGTCACTGGCATATAATCAAGTTCTGGGCAAGCACAGTGCAATTTTACCACAAAATACAGCACATATCGGCATTTACATTCCTTAATGAATCAGGTCCATGGTGCAGTGTGGAGCCATGAAACCCGAACCACCCCACATGCCCTTTGCATGACCCTCAGAACTCCCTACATGCCCCACAACCAGGCGCGGGCTGGCATATGTCAGCCCGGGGGGCGCACAGGCGGCCGCATCACATGACACGCGAGGCGGCCGCTGAAACTGAGCGGCCCGGGGGACCGATGCCCCCCTGCCACCCGGGCCAGCCCGCCCCTGCCCACAACCCTCCCCACATGCCTTTTATCAAAGAGAGAGAAAGAGTTGGGTGCTTTGATGAACTCAGATACTGAGAGGAAGAAAAGGATATCTCGCATATTGCACTGTTGGAAAGGTTTTACTAGTATTAACCCCACCAGATCCCGCATAATATTAATACTCATATTAAAAATTAACACCTCACCCTTAACAATAATATTCACCCTATAATTTAAAAAAAAAAACACACATCCACATAACATTAATCCCTCCATGTCTCTTACCTATCTTTATAAACAGATGGAGGCAGCGACACAGCCACAAGTAGAGAGGGGAGGGGTGGAGCACACAGACTAGAGGACAGGACGTAGGAGGAGATGGGATGATGGGATAGGAGAAGAGAGGTGGATGATGGGAGACAGAAGGGAAGGGGCAGGACTAGAAACAAGGCAGCTGTTGGTGGCTTGTTCCGGGGAGGGACCAACCACCAGGAAGTACTACAACGATGGGGCGTGCCCTCTTTAGGACAGGGCTGGCCCTGATAATGCTGCATAGTCCCGCTCCTTCAAATCCAGGGCCCCACTCAGAATGAGTGAGGGCCACAACAGATTGTTAAAAAAAAAGCTGGTCTCCTGGTCTGTCCGGCCCCATATACTGGTGCCACCTGTATCCCCCCTGATGGCAGTTCTGACTGTATGCACAGTGCAATTTAACTTTAATGTATGAAGGCAGTTATACAAAATATAATAGTTTCAGTTCCATAAAGTGCTAGGAATCTATATCATTGTAGGTCATGTTTCCTTTTAGTTTCCAAGTAAATTGTATGCAGTGGTGAACAAACTTGTCTTATTTATAAGGCTGTGTTGTGTTTTAGCTATAGTTTTCTTTTAAAACAAATTGCACACCAAGCAGTAAGAGCGTTACATTGTGAGCTAATGTTTGTAACACATTGTTACATATCACAGCTCAAATCTTCTGCTTTTAATGGTTACAAAGATAAATATTCCAGCACATTTCCACTGACATTTTTCCAGAGATCTGCTGTATTGCACTTTGAAAATAATAATTTTTATAGACGTAAGCATTTACCAATCTGGTGCCTTGGTTATAGTTCATATGCTAAGGATGCACAGGGTCCCACAAGGGACAGCAGAAATGCAGAGGTGTGATGTTTTACTGACTCCATCTATTATGGTTCCTGTGATGTCATGGTAAAACATATTATTACAGTGGCATAAATAAAACATAAATAAAAAAACTTCTCTGTAATGGAATTTTACACTAATTCCTATTTAATGGGTATTGTGTATGTGCAAAAAGAGATTTGAATACAATCCGACACATAAAAAATGAATAGGACTTAGAGAGCTCTCCAGAGAGAAATTCTTCTCATATTAATCTTCTACGTCTTTATTTACAGCCCTGAGCTACACTTGCTTTGTTGCTGTGTAGTAAATGTTACTGCTGCCCTTGTGGGTGCATAAATTAACACTAGGACTAAGATTTATTACACATGGGGAAATCTCGGCTGTGAGGGAAAGCAGCGCTGATTCTCCTAAGTCTATTTATCAAGGTGTCTAAGAAGTATCTTAGCTGGATAAATAATATGCAGGGGAGAATTTTTTTGCCGCATGACAAATATTGCTCATAGGGAACTAATTTTAAAACAGGAAAATTCTACATTGATCTGACCTGTTTCATCCAAAACCTTGCATTAAATAGTTAACTTTGTTGTACTAACATCTTCACATGTAAAATGTTGTCTGTGCTCTGTAAGTTAGCCTGTGCAATTTTCAATGCAAAATATTTGCTGTCCAGTGCAAAACCAGCTTTGGACCCACAATTCACCTTAATTTGTGAAAGCGAGTGTAGATTGGCATATAGGTTTAAAGGGCAAGATGGCGGCATTTACATAAAAGGAGATGATTGCCCAATATGGAGTGCACTAATGTGCTAGAATCCTGTGTGTGCTGCAAACGCTAGTTCCTCTACCTAGTCAACCTAGAAGTAAAGTTTTACTTTTCTGTCTGTAGCAGTGGAGCGAGCCAAGGTCCATAGATTGTAGATAGGGTGATGTACCTGAGTTTTGTAGATGGTGGACGAAAGAACTTGGTTGAAGTAGGAGGTGATGGGGCCGCAAGAGTTGGTATACAGGATGAGATTTTTTTTGACTCGGAATTTTGAAGTGACAGTAATAAGACAAATTCTATCAATAGGTACAGGAAAACCAATAACAATAAGATAGGGATAAATTGTAAGTGCAGCAGAATATATAATAAGGACTACTTAGAGTAGTATTAATGGGAGAGGGATAGAATTTATGATCAAATAGGGATAACTGGTGCACAAATCCAAATATAATGCAATATAAATTATATATAACAAGATATAAAAAGTGAATAAAGATATTGAGATATTGGACTGTGAATAAAGGGTTAAAATAAATAAATAGTGTGAGAGGGATATAATGGAAGTGCAACAGAATATGGTAAAGGCAGTGTAAAATGTGTGTATACATATAGTATTATATAATCCAAATATATATATATATAAATAGGTGGATAGGCGAACTCAGTATAATGTTTGTAAAAATGGTAACAAGCGGTGAGGAATAGTGATGAAAAATGTGGCATAAATAAAATGGAGCAAACCATCCCGGAACATTTCTTGCAGTGTGGCAGGATGCGTTATCCTATTGAAAGAGGCTACTGCCATCAGGGAACACCATTGCTATTAAGGGGTGTACTTGGTCTGCAACAATGTTTAGGTAGGTGGAAAATGTCAAAGTATTACCAACTTGAATGCCAGGAGATTTCCCAGCAAAATATTGCCCAGAGCTTCACACTAACTTTGTCTTGTTTTCTTCCAATGGTGCATCCTGGTCAATCTCTTCCCCAGATAAATGACACACATGCATCTGGCCATCCACATGATGTAAAAGAAAAAGGAATTCACCAGACCAGGCCACCTTCTGCCATTGCTCCATGGTCCAGTTCTGGTGTTCATGTGCCCATTGTAGGCACTTTCGTTGGTGGACAGGGGTCAGTATTTTTCCTGTTTCCAACACATTAGGCATGAGTCATTAAGGAGTTTTTTTTAGTATCCTCTGCAATATGAGTCTGCACATGCTCACAACCGGATGATTTAGGAGTGAAAAAAACACTTACTACATTCTACGATTTAGGGGAGTGAATGGGGTGGGGAATGGGAGAATTCATGTGGGCAATGGACAGGAAGGGTGTTCCCACGCAGGCACCTCCAAGCCAGCTTCCAGTGCGCTGGTTTTCTGCTGCATCTCATGGGCTGAGCTACATCCTGGCCTAGGATGGAGTTTTAACACCTGAATAGACTTTTAGGAATCGCATAGCATGGTGTCTGGCACAAGGAGACCATGTGATGAATGGCTATAGTTTATGTAGAAAAAAATAATTCAGTTTTCAAATATGCCACTTAAATCAATAAAAGTAGTGATCAACCACATATTCCTCAATAGCATGATGAAGGGCAGCTCATATGTCAAATTAAGAATTCTGCCACACAGAGAATTTGAGGAAATGAGTATAATCGTAACTAATAGCCTATACATAGGCCTGTTTGGTATCAATAGATGTGTAAATTCATAGGGGATATATTAATAATAAAATTGGGTCTGTGTGACACTCCACAGGAAAGTTAGGTCACAAAGCAGAATTGGGTAGTAAATCAGGCAACATGCAAATGGTGATTGTAAAAGTGACACAGACCAAAACCCCTGGAGGTGGGATAAGGGGTGAAAGTGTCATTAAAGATACGACCAGTTACCAGAAATCGTCAGTCTTTTGGGAAATCAATCATTCTTTGATAAGCTGTCCATCTTCAAGCCAATTTCTCTTGGCTCAGAATATACCACTTATATGTAAGTTATACTCTGAATTTAGTCACTTTATTTGAAACTGTTTTGCTTGTGTATATTATGTCAATTGTTTATAAATAGTTTATTACCTGTAAGCATTGTACTTTTTGTGTATTAGATCTAAAAATTTAATAATGATGACCTTATTGCTCTAAATGGCCTGTCTAGAAGAGATAGATTGCTTGACCATGCTAAACCTTTCATTGCTGAGGTGTGAACTGTGAAAACATTTCTATACCAAGCTGAGTGTGTGCCTGCATGTACATTTGTGTCATAGAGCCTTGAGGGGTTAAGTGTTAACCTTTTGGTTGCTGGTGTGTATCTTGCTAAACTGTGGGTAACAAGGAGTGCTCATTGTATGCCAGTGTGAGACAGTATATTGGGGTCCTATTGCTCTTGTTCAATAGGTGGTGTCAAACCTGAAGTGTGTGGGGGGTGTGAGAGCACTGTTTGAGGGCGATTCAGCAGGTCTATAAATGGGGTGATAGGTAAAAAAGAGACTGAGTGTTGGAATGGTGTGTAACCTCATACAGTAAACACTTTTATTTCACAAGTGTGCATAGTGCTGTTTGTGACAGGTAAAGGTTGTCAGGGGAAGTTTCCTGACAACATAGAGGTGATATATTGTTTGACTGTGTGAATATAGGATAAGATATTAAATCAGGGAATAGCCAGAGGGGGTTTATCCCTGACAATCAGCAACAACTTCCAATGCTTCCACAAAAATGAATTATTTAATACATATAGCTATATGACACAACTTTCTCAATAGTACAGTATGTACCATACAACTGTTTTGGCACCTGTACTATGTAGTTGCAGCACTTATTATTTTTTTCCAGTGAAGAAATCTGGTTTGGCCCATGTTCAAAAATTCATGGCTGAGTGCCACTGAGACAGTAAAGATTAATGTCATCTTCCTACTCAGATACAAGGTCTGGGCCACTTTAAACTCTCATTTGTCTCATTCCAGATTGAAAATTCTCAGAGGTCTCTAACATTCCGTAATACAAAAACAAGTACAGTATCAGCTTTCATTGTGATCATTGTGGAGTAAAAAACTGTTATTTGACAAAACATGCCTGACAAGCCAGGCTGGCACCAACTAACACATTTTAACAAGTCATTCAAAAATCACGGAAATCAAGCGGTCCCTTGTTTAAAGCGAGAACATTTCAGATTGTGGCATTGCTTTTCCACCGTAAAAAGTAAGTGAGTGAAAATGAAAAGGTTAAGCAACTTCATCACACATAAAATAAAACTAAGTACTGCCAATTTGCAAAAAGAAACCGAATGAGTCACAGGTTGAGTGGTGCATTTCAGCAACATCAATGTCCATTTACAAAACAGAATGGCAAGTTGTCAACCAACCATGCCTGTTGTCGATTTACTGTTGATGTGGTGTTACAGTATTTTTTTGAACCATAGTCTCATGCAATATATTGTGAGCTTTCATTGACTGCCTCAGTACAATTTACTGTTTTGTCTACCTTCATGGTAATTTTTTCTGTTGCCATTAAGAGTACTTCATAACACTGTTAAGAACCATGTATTGATTATTGACACACTGCTTTTGAGACTTTTAGGACAATACTAAGATTTTTGATGTATTATAAATCCCAGTGGGTAGATAAAATCTTGCTGAGTACTGCTTAATAACATTGATTGGGTATAGTCTATAATATTCGAACTAACCAGATATATTGTTGCTATTTGCATCTAAGAACTTTGATTCCTTTTGATGGACTATTAGATGTCTAATGAATGTTTTCCGGATAGGGTAAAGGTTATAATATTTTATAATGCTGGATTTATTATTGCAATCCAATAATACATATTCTGGGTTCTGTGTGGCTTGGAATACTTATTAAATTTACGTTTACGATGTAAGCGTAGATTGTGTTCAACTCTTCATAAGGTCCATACTGTGTATTATGTTATTAACACCAGGCTTAAAACATTTTTTCATTATAATTTAAGGATTACACAGCCTTTTTTACAGGCAGTATATTTCTGTTTGTTTGGGTGTGTATTGTTGATCTGCCTTTATTTAAATTGTTGTTCGTTGTTTAGTGTTATACATATCTTTTATTGCCTTATTTTATTGTGTCACCCCGAAAACCTGCTTTTCATGAAGCAGGTTTGTGAAGGTGAATCATGCTCTGTTTTTAAATTGGAGATATAACCTACACACAGTGGATACAATAAATAGGGTGTAAGGTTGAGGTGGCTGAAGAATATAGATCCCATAAGGGAAGTGATTAGTTGGACTATTTTTGCAGAGCTAGGACATACTGCATTTGATGTCCTGGGACAGTGTAACAACAGAGAACACTCTATACAGAGTCTGAGAATAAGTTGTTGCTTAGTAACACTGCATTATTTAGAATTAATTTGTATAACACATGATCTGTCTTCAAGTCTATTAAACAAGAGACTCATTTTGTTGCTACAGAGAGCATCACCAGTATTATCCACACTCCACCATCTTAGGGTTACACATATATACACCAATGATTATTTGCTTTTTTAATAGGGGATGGGGATTAAAATTAGAACTGTCCCTCTGTCACCTCTACAATCAGTCTCTCTCCCACATATCACACAGTTGAATTAGGCAGCTGAAAAAAAACCTAAAACATTAAAAAGAAAAAAAAAAGACTCTCCCTCTTGGCTTAAAGTTGTGTTGTGGAGCACATATCACTGTTTATGATTTGATCCATAGTACTCTTCATCATCATCATCATCTATTTATTAATAAAGCCCCACTAATTCTGCAGCAGTGTACAGAGAACTCATTCATATTAAACCCTGCCCCAATGGAGCTTACAGTCTAAATAACCTAACATACACAGACCAAGAGAGACTAAGGGCAATTTAATAGCAGCCAATTAACCTATCAGTGTGTTTTTGGAGTGTGGAAGGAAACAGGAGCACCCAGAGGAAACCCATGCAAACACGGGAAGAACATACAAACTCCACAAAGATAAGGCCATGGTCGGGAATTGAACTCATGACCCCAGTGCTGTGAGGCAGAAGTGCTAACCACTAAGCCACTGTGCTGTCCATATTACATTTTTCAGCTATACATGGCTCATTTTTCATATATTTAACATCCATTGAAGGATCTTTTTGACCAATTAAACATTTCACCTGTTCATTTCCATTGCCTTCCATTGAGAAACTGCTATAATTGAAAGGTAGCATATCTATTCAGCTCTTTATTCCTATTTTTCCATTTTAACTTGTTAATGTAATAAAAAATATGTTTTCCTTTGGCCAATCATATTTTATTTTAAGAAAATGGCTGATAGTCGTCCATATTTTCACTGTTCTGCAGATATTTTTTTAGCTTCCTCCATATTTACAGAAATTTGAAAAGTTTGTTTACAACGAACTCTACTGAGGATTTTCATAATCATGGAATTAATGTTCAGTGCATTTTTTAATAGACAAGAAAAGGTAAGTAGTTTTTGTGGTAGTAAACTACCAGTAACATAGAAAGTGAAACCTGTACTATTTTCATCCCACATAAATAAACCCCTTTGCTTTCTGTAATGTGTACCAAGCACTTCTTGTACATAGACAGAGGATTATACAGTACATGGAGCAAGTTGAACTGAAGCAAATGACATAAAGCGACACAAGGTGGCATGAAAAATATGTCACGTTAACATATTAGCATACAGTGTGTTTATGAGTCTAGCACAATGATGGCTAACCTGTGACACTCCAGGTGTTGTGAAACTACAAGCCCCAGCATGCTTTGCCAGTAGATAACTAGCTGATAGCTGGCAAAGCATGCTGGGGCTTGTAGTTTCACAACACCTGGAGTGTCACAGGTTAGCCATCACTGGTCTAGCATGTCTGAATAGACTTTGCACAGCATATGCACCATACAGCAAACACAACAATGCTTGGTATATTTGACTATAAATCACTCCATCTTGTATAATTGGACTCCTTAGTGCATATTGTAGCCACTAGATACTCATGTACTACATAGAGCAATTTTAAACCTATATAGTGTAATACACAATCAGTATAATTACCAGGATGTAAAGTCTTATATTTTAACCAAATTTATTTGCTCACAGTTACCATAATTTGAAATTTTGAGTCAACGGCCTATAGTTTAGGCAAATGATTTGCCAAAATAGGGACTTTTTTCCTACTTGCCCTAAAAATTAATGAACCGAAATACAGGTAAAATGCAAGCGATTCATTCACTTCTTTCAATGATTGTGTTAGGTGGTACATTATCTCCCACTGGCTGCCTATAGAGAAATTGTACAGGGAATATAACAGAAGTGCAGGCTATGCCTAGAGAGGAAGGCTAATGTTGTAGATCCAAAGGCATATACTTGTTATATAAGTGTACAAACAGTAGTGATTGATTTGAAGTGTATTGTTTTTGGCCACACGTGGTGATAGCACAAATTTGCTGGTTTTGCTGCTTGATGTATTCATTCTCAGTCAGCCTTTTCAATGCCATACTTTGACCATTATATCAGGTCACGTAAAGTGCAATCTCTGTGCTTCAGATAAAATGTTCTATGTTCTATTAAATTAGTCTGTCTAGAAACTTTAAACATATATTAAAAGTTATGTTTATGTCATTACAATATTTTCTTTTTAAACAAATCAGTCACTTTGTAATAACATTTGAAAAATTACTATACTTGATGTAATTTAACATTAACTGCAAACAAAATACAAAATGATATTGTTACAGCTTTGACCGTAAGGTGATGCATGTAGCAATAACAAGAAATAAAACAAAGGATTTGCCTATAAAGAGAACATGAAATAAGATATGCTGAATGTCCGCCAATGGAGGTTTCTGGAAAAGAGTCCATTCAACACCTTTAATCCAAATAAAGAATTGTCCTTTTCCTTTAATGTAAGTAAAGCATGATGAAAAGTAAAGAAATACTTAAGCTGAAAACAAAAGGCTTATCGGATTCTAGTTACTTTGAAAAATCCCTATGTGAAAACTACAGATATTGAGTGACAAAAACCACAAAACATTGTGGAAAATCAAAAATTTGGGATCATCTGGCTATTGAAGCATTGAAATATATGAATTTTAAGCAGAAATCCTATGAAAAATAATAAGGCCACAAATATTTAGTATCAGTAGCAGAAGTGCTAATAGGTTTTGCAATTATGTCATTAAACAGAAATTTCAGAAAATTAGGCCTACCCTCAATCCACTCAAACTACGTCCCTGATTCACCCATTCAGCATGATTATTTTCCTCCCATCCAGACAGGACCACTGAGAATGAGTTGCAGTAACTTTTTGGGTCTGTCTCTGCTCCATCCCCTCTTCTCCTTCCTACATCTTCTTCCCATCTTTTCCTTCTCCCATCATTCATCACCTCTTTGCCGCATCCTCTTCCACCTAATCATTTCCAGTGTTTCTTGTCTGGATCTTCTTCAGTACAGTTGGCGCTCTGAATCTACTGGTGGCTTCAAAAGCACCACATAATAGATCTGCTCAATCCTGCAAGACTATCAACCAACAGGACAGGGTATTTACATATGGTAACTTCCGACACTACAGGAGATGTCAGAGGCTCTGCAGAGGCGTGTCTCTGTTGCCACTTTCCCTTTACCTGTTTCCTTTTAGGTGACAGTACAAGCATGTACAGTTCAACATAGAAACCTTCTACCACTCTCTGCTACGCTGTTGGCAAGCCTGCCCATCATACAAAAAAGTTCCAATACGCCCATCATACAAAGAAGTTCCAATACACACAACACAGACAAGTTGAGGCTCCCAAGACAGGCCCGATTCCAAGTATTATGTACAACCTCAGCCCTCAGCATAGACTAAAACCTAAAGGAAAATGTCCGTAATTTGTAAATGGAAATCCTAGACAGGTGTTCTTTTAATACAAAACAATTGTAATCCAATGGGTAATATTCTTACTTCAAATAGAAATGTCTTTAATTTGAATTTTATAGGGAATTCCAAGATCAATATTTTTTTTAACTCAAAAGGGAAATCCAAGTTAGATCTTCCTTTTTTAACTCAAAGAAAAATCCAAACCAGATGTTCTTCTTTTAATTCAAATGGTAATCCAAGCAACATATTTTTATTTTAAACCACTTGGAAAATAAACATAAGAAACAATGCAAACTGCTCCACTTTGAGTCCCACTATAGAATGATTTAAAAATGAATTGACAGGGACTCCTTTTGGCTGCTCACCCAATCACAAGCAGTTTTCCTATGCTAGCTGCAATGTGATTGGCTGGTGTTAAGCAGGGTTCCCTGGACTCTCTGCTTTGATCACACATAATTAGAGATTAATTGAATCTCTATTGATGTGGGGGGAAAACATTTACCAGTGCTATGCAGCTGCATTTATGTCTAAAGCCCATTAATTTTAATATCCTATTAATTTCAATGTAGTCATTGAAATTAATGGGCTGTTGGAATTAATAGGCCAAAGAAATCAATGTGAAAAATATAGCACAACAAACTGCTCTTGTTAAACCTTACTGGGTATGTACGCAAGGCATTTTCATAGAGATCTATGGACTTTTTCAAGTGTGTTCACAGCAATAACCCTCCCTGCAATGCTAGGGCAAACAGATGCAAATATGAATGTAAATGGGTATGGCTAATGGGTTTTATTTTTGTGTTTGTGTTTTTATGTGTTTATGTGTTTTTGTGTTTGTGTATTTATGTGTTTTGCATGCCTTGTACGTAACGTTAAAAACACAAGTCAAACACATCATTTGAAGTCCTGTGGGTAAATGGCTAAAACAGGTGGATTTCCTTCAGTGGCTTTAGTCAAGCTGCCTTTATAGTAAATGGGCTGTCCATACACTGACACCTGACCAGATCTAAAATTGAACAAGCAGCTTTCATGGTTTGGCCAGTGATCAGTCATTTCTAAGATGATGTAAGGCTGAGCTGCTGTAAGCCTACAGTGAATGCAGCATAACCCCACAAGCAGGCCCGGCACTCCCAATAGGCAAGGCTAGGCACTTGCCTAGGGCGCCGGGCTCTGGAGGGCGCCTGGAGGGTGCCACAGAATACTAAATGACTTTAAATCTGTGCGGCGACCGCTGACCATACCTGTCACGGCCGCCGCACAGCATTCAGATGCACGGGGAGAGGGGAAGAGTCTTTTTAGTCACCACCGCCGCCTCTCTGCTCCGTCTCCTCCCCTCCACTTACTAGTGTCAGTGAGTGGAGGGAAGGAGACGGAGCAGAGAGGCGGCGGTGGTGAGACAAGGTAAGGAGAGACGGGGTGAGGGGGGAGGGGGGAGGAGGGAGGAGGGCGGCGATTTTTGCGGGGGGGGGGGGGGGGCGCCGATTTTTTTAAAATGCCCAGGGCGCCATGGACCCTAGCACCGGCCCTGCCCACAAGACAACATAGAAGCCACTGTGAGCCAATCACACTGTGTACTTACTGCACAGTGTGAGGGATTCTGTCTATCCCACCCCCATAGAACTCAATAGTACTTCTATAAAAGTGCTTCTATTGAGCTCCAGGGAAGAGAATGGCCAGATATCCTCTCACCATGTAGCAAGCACACATGTGTAGATTTACTAACACTTCTAAAAAGGAAAAGTGGAGGTGTTGCCTATAGCAAACAGTCAAATTCTAGCAAATGCTAGCCCACAGTAAGATTGGCTCACAACAGCTTCTAGCTTCAGTAACGTATTAAAAAGGTTTAAAAAGTTACTATCCACTTTAATGTTTTTGGCCAAACTCCACCTTCCCACAACTAACAAATGTGCAGCACCCTAGCACTGGGTGCATATTCACTTGATGTATTCTCCAGACTCCAATTGTGTCAGCTTTATTGCCATGTTCTCAAAAGAATGTCAAATCAGAAAGATTTTTTTTTATTTGGTGGAAGATTCTAATAATGAATGTAAAAAAACATAAAATTGTTAGCCGGGTGTAAAAAGAATAGTGGTACAAATGACATAGAACCAAACTGGTGAAAGAGCTTCCACTAAACTTGTGTTTCTACAACTGTTAAATATTGTAAATACATGTGAATTAAACAGGTAGGAAAATAGATGAAGATTACATCAAAGATCATTTGAAACTGAAATCTTCTTTCCTCTACTTTTTTCAATAAGACCTGTGATCTTTTACTTGTTTTGCTTTTTAGTGCTCATGTGAAGCCAGGAACAACATATGTCCTTACTGTAAGTGTATAAACAGATTGCCATTGAAAGTCTGACTTCATACGACTCCAGATGGAAAAATTATTTAGTATGGGTGAGAACAAAGCTCTACAATCACTCACAGTTGAGAGCCAAGTGGTGCATTAAGGCAAATATGGAGATAACAGTGGAGCATTTCAACACTTTGCTCCATATTTGCCTCCACTCTGTCACTTTGTGGGGCCATCCATATGGGGAGTGCACAAAGTCAGGGCAGAGTTACAGCATATACACATGGTAATGGGATTAATCCCTATCCTAGTGAGGGTCAGCTCTGCTCCATCTTTGTAGCAGAATAATGCTGTATGTAATAAACAATCCCTACATATGGCACTATATATATATATATATATATATATATATATCTATGTATCCAAGATTGCCCAGCCAACTATCTTTTTGCTTATTTAACTATCAAGACTGCAGTTTTGTTTTTTCCCTTAGTGCATCACCAGGTGCATATATGGCACATACTAGCTCAATTCTGTGCATATCAGCAAAGCAACTATGCCACCATACAAGCATAGATGCCATTTTATGCTGCTTAACCAAAGCCTGCAAATGCAGGCCTAATAGTGCAGCAGAAGGGACATATCAGCTTTGCTATGTCAATAGAAAGAGGATTTTAGTGCATTCATATTCATTATAATACCCGATTGGGACTTTTAAATATGTATTTGCCGGCTTTTAAACAATGATCTCTGATCTCACCATACTGCTCATGGCAGTTGAGGAAGGTATGTGACCCTAAAGGCCCCTACCAGATTAATATATAGGATAAATTAACATTTGTAAGCAATCTAGAGACTTCAGGGTGCCATGTACAGTTGGACACATTTGCACCCTGAACATAAGCAGGAAAAGTCATACACATGAAAAATCACATTTATGTGTATATGCTCAGTCAGACACATCTCATGATACATCCAGTTCTATAACATATTTGCCAGGTTTCTATCAGCAGCAATAATATCAGCGGGACAGTTCCAATTTTAGGGCTCTGTCCTGCTCAGGGGCGCACGCCCCTAAAAAAAAAAAAATTATAGAGAGAGCTGCTGCGCATGCGCCATTTCGGCAGCACTGTGGCAGCACTGTGATATACAGCAGCCGCGGCACTGTCAAAGAAGTGTCGGCGGCGGTGCTGTATACAATACAGCATCGCCGCGGACGCTTCTTTGACAGCGCCGCGGCTGCAGTATAGTACAGTGCCGTATGTAGGGGCACTTCGTTAGCGGAGGGGAGGGGTTTCTTGGGGACCCAGAAACCCCCCCTGCATGCGCCCCTGCTGCTGTACCACCCAGGGGACATGTTTGTCCAACAGGTGGGAATGTTGGGGGAAGGAAAGTATGTAATGGGCAGCCCTCTGGAGATGTGGCCACGCCCACTGTCCTTCTGGTGGGGACAGAGATGTTAGAAGGTATGGCAATAAGTGTGTGTACATATGCACCATGAAAAAGCATAGCATAGAGAAAACATAGAGATGTGGCTGGAAAGTGTTACTAGTAAATGCGAAGGTTGTATCACCCTAGTCGTACACAATATATTAATGTATATAAACATGACACATGAGATTGTTATAATAAATGCGAAAGTTGCATTTGCCATACAAAATATTTTTAAATGCAAACAGAAATACAAAATACAAATAACTTAAGTTAAATTAAATTAAGTGAAATGGAATTAAATATACACACCTGCTATTTTCCCTTTTAAAAATGAGAATCTTCTTTCCCAGTCCAACTGGAAATCAGGGCCGGTGCCAGCATGTCTGGCCAAAATTAAATTTGCATCCGCCTCTTTTATAAATTATTTGTTCATTCAATACTGCTTTTTCTTTTAAAACAAATCATATAATAAACTTTAATAAAAAGAGTAGTACAAATAAATACATTAAACAGCAAGCATGAATTGCAATATGAATAATATAAATGAGGAATATGTATTCTTTGTAATAAGATTTTACATTTTTGGCAAATTAGTTTGGTTATGCCTCCTCCTTCAGCACACTTTTTGCCCCCTCCATCACACTGTGCCCTCTCAATCATCACACTGGCCCCCCTTAACATAACACTGTGTCCCCTTATGAACCCACTGTGCACCCTTATGATCCCACTGTTCCTCTTCATCATCGCACCGTGCCCCTTCAACAACACACCCTGCACTCTTATCACACTCATCACACTGGACCCCCTTCACCATCACACTGTGCCCCCTTATGATCCCACTGTTCCCTTCATCATCACACTGTGCCCTTCAACATCATACCCTGCACCCTTATCACAATCATCACACTGTGCCCCTTCAACATTACATTGTGCCCCTTTCATAGTCACACAGTGCCCACTTTATCATCACACTGTGTCCCCTTCAATGTCACACTGTGCCCCCTTATCACATGTGCCATTTCATCATCCCCCTGTATTCATCGGACCCCCTCCTCATCCCAATGTGCCCTCTCCATCATCACTGCCCGCCCTCCGTCATCACATTGTGCACCCTCCATTGCTGTCCCCTGCATCACATTGCTATCACCATCCTCACTGTTTCTCCCTCCTTCATCACATTGTGCACCCTCATCATCATCATCATTTATTGAGTTTACTTAATTTGTAATGGCCAATATAAGTAGTGTATGACAATTAAAACACAAGGATAATATAACTTAATTTCTCTTCCACATCAAACCATGTCTTTGTAGTCCTTACTTTGTGCACTGAGGCACAGTTATGTTGCCACAAAGTTCGATGACACAAAGTTGGATGCACAGCATTGTCCAAAATGACTTGACATGCTGAAGCATTAAGATTGCCCTTCACTGGAGATAAGGGGCATAGCCCACTTCCTGATAAACAGCCCCATACCAATAATAATCCTCCACCAAAATTCACAATTGGCATACTGCAGTCATATAGGTAACGTTCTCCCGGCATCCGCTAAACCCAGACTCACCCATCTGACTGCCAAACAGAGAAGCATGGTTCATCACTCAACAGAACACGTTTCCACTGCTCCACAGTTCAGTGTCGGTGTGCTTTACACCACTCCATCCGACGCTTGGCATTGGTCTTGGTGATGTGAGGCTTGCATGCAGCTGCTCGGCCATGGAAACCCATTCCATTAAGCTCACCCCACACAGTTTTTTTCTTACATTAATGGCAGTGGAAGTTCGGAACTCTTAAGCTTTGGAATCAGCAGAGCGTTGATGACTTTTATGCACCATGTGTCTTAGCAGTCATTGACCCCACTCTGTTTATGTGGTCTTCCACTTTGTGGTTGCAGTTGTTACTAAACGCTTCTAGTTTCTAATAATATCACTTACAGTTGACCGTGGAATTTCCAGCAGAGATAAAATTTCACGAACCGTCTTATTGCAAAGGTGGCATTCTATCAGAGTACCACACTTGAAGTCACTGAGCTCTTCAGAATGACCCGTTTTGTATCACAAATGTTTGCAAATAGAGACTGCATGGCTAGTTGCTTGCTTTTATATACCTCTGGTAACGGGTCTGATTGAAACACCTTAATTCAATAATTAACAGGTGAGGCCAAATACTTTTGTCCATATAGTGTATATACAGCCATGGCCAAAAGTTTTACGAATGACATTAATGACAAGTATTGTTTTTCACAGAGTCTGCTGCTTCAGTGTTTTTAGACCTTTTTGTCAGAGTTTGCTATGGTGTACTGAAGTGTCAAAGGCTTTTATTGACAATTACATTAAGTTTATGCAAAGAGTCAATATTTGCAGTGTTCACTCTTCTTATTGAAGACCTCTGCAAATCACCCTGGCATACTGTCAATCAACTTCTGAGCCACATATTGACTGATGGCCACCATCCTTGCCTAATCAATGGTTGGATTTTGACAGAATTTGTGGGTTTTTGTTTGTCCACAAGTTGAGGATTGACCACAAGTTCTCAATGGGTTGAAGATTGACCACGAGTTCTCAATGGGTTTATGGTCCGGGGAGTTTTCTGGCCATGGACCCAAAATTTCGATGTTTTGATCCCTGAGCCAATTTTGCCTTATGGCAAGGTGCTCCATCATGCTGGAAAAGGCATTGTTCGTCACCAAACTCTTCTTGGATGGTTGGGAAAAGTTGCTCTTGAAGGATGATTTGGTAGATAAATAGATAGATAGATAGATAGATAGATAGATATAGATATTATTTGATTATTAATCTAGATCAGTGCTGGGTAACAGGACTGGTGAGTCTGCACCTGTGACCCACAGCTGACTGCTCCCGATTAGACCACGCTTTGTTGTAAAGCGGAAAATAATGTTAAATTGGAGCAGCTAGCTTCGGTCTCATATGACCTCATCTGCCCAATGCAAGAAGGTCACGCAGCATACCAGAGGAGGAGAAGAAGGATGAGGGAGAGCAGTGTGGTTTCCTATGTGCGCTTTCCCTCATTCTTCTACAGTCTTAAGCTATAAATGTAAGTGGAATTGGGGGAGATGTGAGAAGACATGTGTAAGAGGTGTCTGAAGGCAAGTCGGGGAGGTGTGAGAGACATGTATGGGTGATCTGATGGATACATTTGGGAAATCTAATGGGCATGTTGGGGAGGTCTGATGGATATGGGGGGGAGGTCTGGGGACATATGGGGACATGTGAGGAGGTCTGAGAAGCATGTGAGGTTGTTTTGGAGTATATGTGTAATCTAAGGGCTTGTCTGGGTCTGAGTGCTTGAGGGCATGTTGGGCTATTTTGAAGTAAGTGGGAGGTATGAATGGCACAAGGTGGAGTTTAGGGGCATGTGGGACATTTTGCGATCAGTGATGTGGGAGTAACAAGGTTGTTTCTAGCCTTTTTTCCATTCTTAAATCTACGGAAAATGAAGATTAGAAGGCCATCGCTGATTTTGATATTACTCCCAGTGATAGACTACAGGGTTTGCTTTTTATAAACACTTTTTGGTAAATATATTGGCTGGTTCTTTATTTGGTAAATGAGACTGATATTTTTCTATATTTTAATATTATGGGATTATTGGTATTGGGAATATAAGTGAGATAAATAATTATTTTTATTAATAGAAATAGTATTACCATTACTCTTTATGCAATCATTTTGGGAGTGTTGTTATCTACAATAACTGTGTCACACATACCTGGGACGTAGATTTTAGAATATTTTAGAAGATATTTGAACACTGTTCACTTTCCTGCTGGTGGTTAAGAGCATTGCTACGTACCTGGTCATTATAAATAACATCCATTGTTTTTATAGTTTTGAATCATTTTTATATATAAATGTGCTGTGGAGAACCAACAAGTTTAAGAAGAAACATTAAGGGATTCAACTCAAAAGAAACTGGGTAATCACTATAGTGGATCAAACTTTCTAATTCATGACAAGGATACATTACATAGAACAATATACCGGACACTGAAATTTAATTTATGTTATATATTATTACAGAGAACTTTAAACTATTTTCATGTCAAATCTGGGTAGTGTATCTGATAACAACATGCCACAATTCTAAAACAAGTACAAATATGCATAAACTTTGACTGAACATCAATCCAAATGAAATGTTATGAGAACAAATGATCTTTAATTCAGTTAGAGCCTATTGGGAGTCACCAAAAACATACTGTAAGGAGAACTCGATGTGCTGTTGTGATAACTATAAATAGTGAAAAAGATGAATAACATTTAAGTGAAAATAAATGACTTGAATGTAACTTTAGAACTTTATATGGCTGCTAATATTCAGATGGGGACCATATTTACAACAAGTTCAATAAATACCATGAAAATTTACTTAGGTAATCATGATGCATTAATTCACATCCATTTCCTAAGACTGCGGTGTACTATTAAGAAGTGCTCATGTTCAGCTGAAATGTATTAGTTGAAAGCGATCATTTTTATGGATTTGCATTTAACAGATTTCTACTGTTTTTTCACAAGCAATGAAGACTGCCCTAGTCAGGGCTCAAAGCAGAGTCTAAGCCAGCTCATGAAAATGAAGTCTTTTGAAGTCTCAGGAGAAAACTGTATTTTATTTCATGCATGTATGGTGTCTTGTAATTTTAAAGGGTTTGCTTTTATTTCTTTTCTTTTCTTTTTTTTTTTACTCTTTTTACATTATTATTTAATTTGGCTGAAGTTACAACATGTAGGAGTGAAATTTGACTAATCTGAATTTTATGGAGAAAACTTGAGCAGAGAAATGAGGAAGTAGACAGACAGGAATGTGGGCATGAATTGAAATGGATTTTAAGGAACCAACCCCCTCATATTTAGTGTTCGGAAAAGCCGTGCACATAACACTTAAATAGAAAAGGTCTGATCCATGAGATTACAGTATGGTAAACTTAGTATTTGAAGAATATGCAATGTATCCTAATAAATAATCTATCCCACCTATTTTATTGTATAATGCAATATGATGTTTCTTTGTTTCTCTGCTATTTCATAAATCCAACACCTATTTACTAATCCATATTTGTAATAAAACAGGTATGTATTTACCAAGGGATTGCAACTAAAATATGATATTACTCACATAACAAGTAACATAAAGTATAGTATAGAGAGAACAATGAATTCATTTTCTGTCTATTTCTAAATTTCTTCTATGAAAATGTAAACGTATTGTATCATTTATTCCACAATAGTGGTTATTTGCAACTGGGCAATGCATCACTTTTGAATGCTTATGTTGTATTATTTGTGTTGTCATATCACACTATGGATTTTGTGCCTTGGATCACTTTGGATGATAGGCAAATTAGGGCATTCCTTATACAGTATATAACAATTTAATGGCATCTGTGTACAAAACACAAAAACATGATCATCAATCATTTTATTATGAGCACAAGATTACAGCTACGTGGGGTTGAGAAAGGACAGTTATCAAGCTGTTCCCTACTTTGCTCAGCTGCATAGACCTTTTCCACATTGAGAAATGTATTCATTTTAGCGCAACAGGGTTGGTTTTAACTACTGCTTTTAAAACTGTACAGTTTGCTCCTTATTGAATTATCAGTAAACAAAGCAAACATTGCAATGTAAGTAATATATTCAATTTTAATTTACAAAATCTATAAATATGTCATTTCAAATAAAGCAATACCGATGTACAGCTTTAGACAGCAGCTAAAATGTTATTTTTACCAAAAATCTGGAATCAGGACTTTAACTAGGACAGTGTGAGTGGCATCACCACCCAGGGTGCAAGGTTGAGGAGGGGCCTTGCACACTGATTGTCACAGGGACATTGGCAGTCAGAGCAGATATGAGCTTTTCCTCACTTGGATAAATATGATGCTTTCGGCCGAAGGAATACAAGGGGCGCTATTTGGCACCTGCCTGAATTGTTTTTCACTCTTCATGTATGTATATAAAATGTGAATGCTATTAATATAATTTTGGGGCTGGTTGGGGAGAAGGAGGACTATTTATTAAAAAAAATGGTATTGATTTAATGTTCGGCTGGTTGGGGGTATGAAAGTCTAGATTGTTCACTCACTGCTCAGTTTTCCGGGAAGCAAATAGTAACTATTTTTTTTCCAAACAGGACCCTAACAGTCAAGGCTCTGGCCCAGCAACAACAACCAGCACCAGTACCAGGTAGTCAAAGCTGCAAAAAAGGGAGGAAAGAGTGGCATGGGTTGGAAGGTGGCCTAGGCTTGTAAAAGAACACCACCAATCCGCTGCTTAAATTTTCTCTCCCGTTCTTCAGGGTTAAGTCGAGAATGTCCAATTTGCATGGGTTCCTCCGAGGGAAACACCGAATTCTGGAATTGTGGTGCCAGTCGAGGAGCAAAAAGTCTGGAAGAAGAGTGTTCCTGAGTTCGTTCTTGATAACGCAGATCCACTTTAATGCACAGTGATATGAGTGTGTCTAAGTCTGAAGGTAGTTCTCTAGAAATTACCTCATCCTTGATTCGATCTACCAACCCTTGCCAAAATGTTGCTACCAAAGCCTCATTGTTCCATTTTAGTTCTGATTCCAGCGTACAGAATGTACAGCGTATTGTCCAACAGAGAGATTACCCTGGCGGAGAGATAATAGACTTGAAGTAGCAGAAGACACTCTACTGTGTTCATCAAAAATCTTTCTGTAGGATTCAATGAAAGAAACTGAATTTCCTAGAAGCGGATCGTTCTGTTCCCATAGTGGAGAGTCAGGCAAGGGCTTGACCGCTCAAGAGCGAGATTATGGAGGCTACTTTGGTCCACTCCGAAGGGAAGACTCCGGAATTACATTCAAATTGTATAGCACATTGGTTCAAAAAGCCATTGCATCGTTTAGGATCTCCATCAAATTTTTTCGGAGCCAGAATACGCAGGCTGGAAGAAGAGGTAGAAACCGTGACCACACTAGAAGATACAGCTGCCATGGAGACTACTGCGAATGAGGCTGCTAGGGAACTTTGTAAAGCATCCAAATGGCTAACTGCTCCCAGGACACACTGAAGCAGGCGGGCTTGAAGGAGTAGATCAAGGGCTGATGGTTCACCTGTACCCTTGGTTGACATGGCCAGAGTATACTGTCACAATTAATGCTTGGAGTACCTGCTAATGTTGGCGCAGCTCCAGTGGAAGGTACAGAGTCTAACATGCTCCCTGGTTTTCACCAAAAACCCCCGCAAGGGAGTATGGGCTTTGCTGCAGGAAACACGAAGGTCGCGGTTCTTTACTGAGCCGTATAGCAAGGTACAGAATGAGAGTAGTCAGGTAAGCCAGTTCAGTAACGTGCTAGCAACGAGGTACACAGGAAGGAATTCAGGAGAAAGGTCAACAAGCCGGGTTAGTAACTTCCAGGAGTAGGTAATACACAAGGAGAATCCAAATAGAATAGTCAAACAAGCTGGGTCAAATCAGGACACTAGAGAGCAGGAGAAAAGTCTGGACAAGCCAAAGGTAAGGAACACTGGAGCAGGATAGACCTGGTACTCTGGCACTAACATGGTGTCTGAGGCTATCTAAAATAGTGCAAGTACCCAATGAGAAGAGGCGGCGTCCGATGACCGGAGATTTGAGTGGCGTCCCGTTGCCTAGCAATGGTACGCACATGTGCAGAAGATCCGGTAATTCGGTCAGAAGTATTGCATCAGGTTGCCTGGCAATTAGATGAGACGGGAAAAGTAACAGGTGGCCCTCCCGAAAGAGCAGAGGGATGGCGCCTGACAGACCCTTGGCTTTACTTGTGACCTTCTCTCTTGAATTCTGATTTTGTACTGCACTGATCTTCTATGTACCAGTCCCCGGTTTGCTGACCTTCCCTCTTGGATTCCATTCTGTACTGCGCTGAACGTCTGTCTACCAGTCCTGGCTTGTTTGATAGTTGACCAGAGGACAGCGACATGTGAGTTCCTGGAAGCTAAGCCCACCCTACCGGCCACAATTCGTGATGAAATCCAGGAAGCTTGTTAGACTCCATAACCCTAGTTGGTCAGCGCCGATCTAAGTCAACACTTGGAATCCATGCTTTTTCCAGTGGTACCTGCCACTTGGAGGTGGCATCTATTCCCACCATGGGAGGGCTACGTCTCGCCCAGAGTACTAAAATATCTAGTTACGGCTCTGTCTGGTATGCATCACTATTTGGAAATATAAGCCTTACCTACTCACAACCCTAACCATGCCCAAATCAATGGGGTGAATTATCAAATTAAAAACATATTTACAACCATTAAAATGCCCCAAATCTGCTAATTACAAAAATTATTAAATTGTTTTGTTATGGTAAAATTACTGGATCAGAGTAAAACTGGCTGAAGGATAGGCAAGACAATTGAAAACATAAAAAAGTTAAGCAATATTAAGTATAACTGTTTTCATTAAATGTTTTTTGCTGTCTTGCATAAATATGGGTCTGAAATAAAATTAATTTTCTGTAAACTATCTGACCCCATAAATTTCCAGGAAAACCTGTTGACCTCCTATGGGATGCAGAGGAATAAATGATGGTGGTCAGTGGTATGATGAATTCCAAACCAATTATGATCATTTTTATTTTTTTTCTTGTGATATAAAACTGGGTATAAAACATTTTGTATTTGTCATAGAGGTCATGCGACTGCTCATTTTGAGCCAGACATTATATTATGCATGATAGAAACTGAAAAGAAACTTGAATCCAAGTTTTGAATTTTTTGCTAAGTCTGCCATGACAATTTATGTTCAGTTTAATTAATTTACATGTATGCAAGATAATTCCCGAGCCATTTTAAGTGCATACAATAACAATAACCAGTTACAAATAGTTGCTAATATTAACATTAAAGTGCTTCCTGTAAAAATATTATTTAGTAGGAACAATATGGAGTACATCAGTCACTGATTTTGTAAATACTATACTAGTCACAGATGGTTAAAATTCATGGCTAGTACCATCACTATGCCACTTGTTCTAAATAATAATTACCATATATAAATATCCTTTGCTCCACAATAACCTTCTCATTATTCCAAGGTCATCCCTAGTAGTTTGCCCTGACACAAAAGACTTGTATTTGAAGTTGTTTGGCCCTTTTATGTAACTCATAGAATATTCAACATTTTGCATACAACAACCTGATAGAAAAAAATAAAGAAAACTGTAGGCAGCTTAAAAATGTTCAGTAGTTAGATCCCCGGCGGGTTTTATAGCAAAATGCCCGAGGAAGTCCTGTTTGCCTATTTTCAATGAATAAAGAGACGGTGTGCAATATTTACTAAGACACAGGTTTCTGCCCTTAGGCTTTTTACCATGATGTTAACTAAAGTGTGAACCCAATAGTACTTAAAGGACTGACTGACATTAACCATGGATGACTCCAGTAAATTAACTTTTTCGTGTTCAGTAACCTGAAACTTTAAATTTTCCTATTTTTATTATATCTTTAAAATTCAGTTCTCTGGATGATTCTATACATAAGCAGGTTTATTGGCTCAGCTATTCAGGAACATAAATGAGGAACTATGATCCATAAAAGTCAAATCTATATCAACCAGAAATTAAATCTAAGGTCTTGTAAGATTGTAAAAAAAAAAAAATCGCCTAATACTTATGTATTCTCAATATATTAAATTGTTTCTTCTCTTGTTAGTACCCATTAGTTGGTGCATTTTTTAGAAACATCTCCAATAATTTATGTTATGATAAGTAATTTTTATTTACCTACATATTGTTAGGAGCCGCGGCGGCCATGGGAACCGCCGCAACTCTCTGCCTCTCCCCGGCGTCCCGGCCGTCTCCATGACAACCGGGACGTCACTTCCGGATTCTCACCAGGGCAACGGCTTGACGCCGATGGCAACAATGGGCAGCCGTGTGCGTAAGCTGAAGTCTATTCAGCCTGTGGGCTGATTAATGAATCTCCCATTAATTAAACAGCTCCTGTGGAATGTTTCAGGGCAGAGTCCTGATAGGCTAGGTCCGGTGTTGGGGTGGGGGGGCATGGCCTCCCTGCCGGTTGTAGCGTGGGGTTACTCTGTTGCTGACCTGCTTTGTACAGTTCTTGTTGTCCCTGTGGATACTCTGTCTGTTTTCTTATCTGTTTTGCCATTGTGACCCTTTGCCTGTACCTTGGACCTTGCCTGCTTGCCTGTGACCCTGACCCTTTGGCGTGTTATGTGACCATTCTACCTTGCTTGTGACCCCTGACCTTGGCTACGACTGACCATCCGCTACCATCTACTTAGCCTCCTCTGGCCTGCTGCTGCGGTGTTGTATAACGTACTTGCACTACAGTAAGAGTTAAGACCTGGGGGCATCTGAGTACCTGTGAACACCTGAGTGTGTATGTGCTGAAAGAGGATCCCAGGTAAAATTTAACCTTGTCTTCAGCCTGCTGCTGCAGACTAGCTGTGTTTTTACCTATTGTCCTATAGGGGAACTGTGACAAATATGCCTCTTTGCCATAATATATATATATATATATATATATATATATATATATATAGATAGATATAGATATAGATATAGATATATATATATATATATATATATATATATATATATATATATATATATATATATTCTTTACTGATATCACAGATTGTGGCTGTACACACATGTGACATATATTAGTATGGACTAAACAGTCTCATCCTTTAGTTACAGCCGCTCTTATACTATTGTCAGCCTAACCTATAGGCACTATTGTAGAACAGAGTTTAAGATTGAATTTGCAGTGACATCTAGTGCTGTTGTTGATGTACTGCTCACAGTTAAATATTGGAATTAATATATTTTTGAGCATACTTTAAACAACACATATGAAACATAATACTTTTTTTTAATTCTGAATCACTAGTTACAAGAATACAGCTTATCAATTCGCTAAAAAACAGTGATATCAATGAGATATGAAGTAGACTTCAGTTCAGTGTAGTTATTGTCCCAGAAAAGGGACAGATATCACAAAATGTACTTTGTACTTTATATTAGTATAGATTTAAGTAATAATACATTTGTTGGTGAGATAACAGGTAGCAAAAGGTTTGGCCTGGTCATTCATGACTATAGGATTCTTCTATCATCATCATCATCATCATCATTTATTTATATAGCGCCACTAACTCTGCAGCGCTGTGCAGAGAACTCACTCACATCAGTCCCTGCTCCATTGGAGCTTACAGTCTTAATTCCCTAACACACACACAGGCAGAGTAGGGTAAATTTTGATAGCAGCCAATTAACCTACTAGTTGTCACGCGCCGTCCCTGTGTCTCATCCTCCGCACAGGGACGGGCGCTTTCTTCCGATATTAGACGGCCAGTTGCTAAGCAACCGGTCATCACTTCCGGGTCCCGGCAGCCGCGCAACGGGACGCGATCCACAGTATCCGGCGGTGGTGTTCAGCGTCACCACCGCCGTAGGCAGTCCTGCCCCTTATCTCCCCCTATAAAAAGCTGACTCTGGCACATGATGAGTGCCAAAGTATTAGGTCTCATCCTTGCTCCAGCGTTCCTGTTGCATCCTATCTGTGACTCCAGTGTATTACCCGGCTTATTCCTGACCATTCCTATTCTGTGCTCCCTGTGAATTGACCTCGGCTTGTTATTGACCATTCTCCTGCGCTTCTGATACCTGACCCGGCTAGCTTCTGAATACGGACATTGGATTCTCCCTGTGGCATCTACTGATATCTCGGTTCTGACCCGGCCTGCCTGACACCGCTTTCATCCTTGCTTCACTGGTTGCTCCCTCTGAAGACCTGGAACATGTTAGACTCTGCGCCTCTTTGGTGAGTAGTGCCTAAACCAGTAAGAAATACTCCTGAATTGTGACACTAGTATGTTTTTGGAGTGTGGGAGGAAACTGGAGTGCCCGGAGGAAACCCACACAAACACGGGGAGAACATACAAACTCCACAAAGATAAGGCTATTCCTGCTATTAGCACTTACTATAGCTTGAGAGCAACTTAATTTCTTCTCCTACACTTAAAGGCCCACCAAACTGAAAATACGCATCAACATATATAAGACAACTATTAATAACATTCACAAATATAGGTGCAGAACTGGCAGCCTGATAACATTTTATAGTAAGATTATTAGGAACAAGTTAGCAAAACTCTGTGCTACCAGAAAGAAGGAAAATAAATGTGGCGTGTAAAAACTGTTATTTTGGCACTACACGCTGCAAAATTAAGTTATAAAATTAGAGAAAAGAGACCATGCCCCAAAAATTATATGTAGTGTACTGCACAAGTCAACAGTAACTCTATAAGGCAGAATGCAAAATGCATCACCAAATATAGCCTCAAATAAACACTTGTAGCTTATATGCAAGCACATAGCCAGTATGCCTCCATAAAGGATCACAGGAAACCATATAGCCAAAATACCTCCATAAAAACTCATGTGCCAGTATGTAGCTCACATTATGCCCTTATAGCTAGTAGCGCAAAGCCAGTATGCATATATTGGGCCTGATTAATTAATGAAAGTAAAGCAAAAAAAATGAGTAATTTTGAACCTTAGCAAAAGCATGTTGCAATGCAAGGGGTGCAAATGAGCTTATTATTTTGCACATAAGGAAAATACTGGCTGCTTTTTCATGTAGGATGCAAATACTTGTTAGATTTATTCTTACACTGAGATTAAAAGTTGATCTAGGATATGCTCTACCCCAATTATACATCGGTCATCACATTTTAAATTTACCTCTCCCTCCAATGCAACATGGTTTTGCCAAAGTTCAAAGATACTCATTAATTTGCTTTACTTTGCTTAATGAATCAGGCCCATTGTCTTTTATAACCCATATAGTATATGGGGGCTTCTTCTTCTACTGCAAGACTAGACTTGAGCAGAAGAGGACACTCTAGTCCACTATTATATGTTTACGCCTTTACATTTCAAAAAGAGTTTATTTATTTGTATTAAAGATCATCGAGGTATATACTTATTACAATTATTAGTATGAGGAGTTATTATTTCTGATACTGGGATTCCTAATAGGAAAAATGTCATTCAAAAACTTCCCATTGGCTGGAGATGGTTATTGCAAGTTATAAATATTTTGATTTGGTTTATATCGCCACCTATTATTATAGGCATTTTCTATGTATTTCCCCAGTTTATTATTATTCCAATGGTATTCCTTATTTATTGGTAACAGATAATCATAACAGATTACAAATAATTTAATACCGTCTCTATACTTTATTCAGAAAATACTTTGTGTGTATCTTAAATTTTGCTAACACATCAGAGATGTTCTCATTAGCTCATTAGAGATTTCAATTGTCTTAGTTATTATCCTTAGCCGATGAAATATTAGATGATGATCACCATTCACATATCTCATTGTTAATATATGTAACAACAGGAAGTATCACTTGTTATTTTTTTAAAGATTTGTCTCAGAAGTGAGAAAAATTGAGAAACACAAAGTTTTACAGTCGCTTTCATTGAACACTCATACAAATCTTATGGGGGCAGAAGAAACCCAGCTCTCAAGCTTACAGTCAATAGTTATTATTACATACTATAGTAAATGACCCTAAAAGGAACATATATCCAATTTTTATTTCAATGTATTTATTTTTTATCAAATGTGTCAAAATATTTTGCAATGACAGAGAGCTTGCTGTCCTAGTTTGAACAGCAACAAGAACTTTAGAAAACATGGTATTGTTTTTTTTTTATTTGTATTTTCATTTAGCTACAAATTCAAAATACTTAGGATGACTTTGACTCCTGCAGGCATCTCTAAGGGGTACATTTACTAGGCTGCGAGTTTGAAAAAGTGAAGATGTTACTTATAGCAACCAATCAGATTCTAGTTATCATTTATTTAGTACATTCTACAAAATGACAGCTAGAATCTGAGTGGTTGCTATAGGTAACATCTCCATTTTTTCAAACCCACAGTTTAGTAAATATACCCCTAAGTCTTTGAAATATTCTGATGGTCCCAGGGCTGAACTGCACACACTGAATCTACCAGTCAGAAGTAAAGATGCTCGAAATTGTTCCAGAGTGGTTCTCAAACTGGATGTAAAATTTTCTATAAAGTCTCGAACTCTAGATTAAATTAAACATTTTAGCAACAATGATATCCACTGTGCCACAGTATATTGTGTAGTATATTTAATGGTCTTCCATGCAGAGCAAGGGCAAACCTTGATCTCTGATCTCAAAGATGCAAATGTTAACTGTTCACATTAACAAAACTAAGGGATATATTTGCTAAACTGCAGGTTTGAAAAAGTGGAGATGTTGCCTATAGCAACCGATCAAATTCTAGCTTTCTTTTATTTAGTGCATTCTGCAAAATAACAGCTAGAATGTAGCTGGTTGTTACACGCAACATCTCCACTTTTTCAAACCCGCAGTTTAGTAAATATACCCCTAAATATACTAGAAAATGTAGCTCAAACATTCAAACTTACATAGTTTATTTTAATGTTTTTAAGAACTACAAAAGGGAACTGAATCCAAGGTGAACTCCGATCCGTCCCACGGCAGCTGATCCTGATATAATCACAAACAAATTCAAAGCCCTTGGACCAGACAAATTCAATCAAATTTGCATTACATCAGCATCTTTAGGCAGGGTGCAGAAGAAATGACAGCTCATCCATACTGGGATTTTTCTAAAAATTTCACAGGAACATTGATGATGTGCATTGATATTTTTGTGGTGTGGAGTCACATATATCATTGAAAACATCATTCATATTACTATGAAATAACTTTTTTTTTGTCTGCAGAACTGTTAATTATTTCATTATATTATATCTTTTTATAATATTTACTTTACCTTACTTTGTCTCTAATTTGTAAGAAGGAAGATGATGATGATGATTATATTCTTGTTATTACTATTATTATTATTTGACTATAGTTAAAGAAAAGCTGCAACCTGAATACGATCTACATTCTACATATTTGATACTTTGCAAGACAAATAAAAACATTCATGCATCCTGCTTTTTGCTCGTGTGTAACATTCCGTGGCGCCTGAGGTGAAAGTATTAGGTGATAACTAGGCTTGACTGCTTAATCTGTTTCTTGCCTTTGCCAAAATAACACTGCATTCTGTTTCAGTTGTCTGTTTCAGTTGTGCAAAGAATTGTTTCAATAAATCTAAGAAGGAATTAATTTTGATAGCAGCTAGATGACATAGGAAAAGCTATGGTAAAGGTCTGGGAATGCTTAATGTAATCCAGTAACACTGAAACCATGACAGTAACCACAATGAATTCGTACAATATTTTATGTGTAGCAAAAAAATATATTTTAAAAATAATTATTGCAGTACTGTGTGAGCCTGATGAAGGGGCCTCTGTGCTCTGAAAGCTAGCAAATATAATAATATTTTTTTGGTTAGCCAATTTAGGTGTCACTCCTATAATATTTTTGTCTTTTTTTTTTACACAAAAGTATTTAACATCACATTCAATATTTTATAATAGTAATAAAAGTGCCACAGAAGTATACGTCCATCCAATTTTAACAATAATATACATTTAAATATTATGCAGACTGAAAAGAACACTATTGTTAATTACGGTTGAAAAAGTGTCAGGACAATTGCCTCCTATGTTTACAGATAATGAGCGGCACTCAGACTAGGTTGTGGCTTCTATGATGCACCAGGTCACTGTATTGGGCATCTAGGTGTTTGTGTGTTCAATTATAGATGTCACCACAAGATTTAATGGGACTGTATTTTCCAAAAAATGCTCTGCTCAATTGTGCCAAGTACATGGGAATGTATATGCTAGACAGGAACCAGGAAGGCATTGCCAGTATCTTTCCTGGCCTGGGTGGACTCTTGTATGCCTAAATGATGGAGCAGAGGAGGATATGGTTTTAGGCCTCACACAGCAGTTCAGGTCAGCAGATGATTTTTCTGGCTTGGTATATGTGGTTATGGTTGAGGTTTTGGAGTAGCTGGCCTAACAAGCAGTTGGGCCCAGTATGCAGGCGGAAAGGTAAGGACTGTGAAATACTGGGGTCAGAGTCTGTGCATTGTGGAAAGATACCAATGGTGCTACCAGCTCTAATGGTGCTGGGACATAGCAGATGTTTGTTCCAGAAATCAGTGAGGATTAATCAGCAGGGTCTTCCCTTGTGATTGGCCGTTACCTCACTAGTGAGTTGCATTCAGTTCCTGTGGGCACTGGTGATCTGGCCAATGTATTTTCATTAATATGTGGGATCTGTTTATACTCTGAGATCCTTAAGGGTTCCTAGAATGAAAACCACAGAGAGTTAGTTGAAAATGAAACAGAGTCTTTATTTAGAACAAGGATCACACAGGCAATACTAGATGCAGGTAATGGTAAATTCAGTAGCACAAATCCATAGGCATAACAGTAGCAAGTTACCAGGTTACCAGAATTAACAAAGGAACAGAAGTACTGGATACCAGACACAACAGGTTAATTGCACTTACAGGTTTGTCAGGATAAGCAGGTTTAGCTGGTAAGCTGGAAACCAGCATCATTGCAGGTACAGGTTTAGACAATAAGAAGGTCAGGCAAGCCAGGGTCAGAAACTGGGGGGGATCCACAAACAATACCAGGGAGAAGACAAGAACAAGGTCAACCATAGCTGGGGTCTGGTTCGCAAAGAAACAGTGCAGGATGATGAAACAAGCAGAAGTCAGACACCAAGAACAAACAGGAGGACCAAAACACAAAAATGTCTCAGAAGCCAGTAGCAGATACAAATGAACTGACAGCAATCTGTTGGTCCTATAAAAGCCAGACACAGGTGATAAACAGGGGAGTGAGATTAATTGCTACAGTTGAGGAAAAAATGTCTGGGTACAACAGTAGCACTTCTGGTAGCACAGAGATATTGCAGGACTGATTCAGAATAAGGACTGAGTCTTAACAAGGATTTAAAAGGTATAGTATAGTGAGTTGTGAGTAGTGAACCTTAGTGTGATGTGCTGGTTATCCATTTTTCTTTTGCACTATGTATTAATGATATGTCCCTTTGTTGTCATTTGTGTGGTGATAGTGGGGAGTATGGTGGTTGCCAATGTATACTGCCATGGTGTGTGGTGATGTAACTTTGCTGAACTTGTTATTTAGCTAGTGTGGTAGTATATTGTTAGAGGGATTTTTTTGTGATAACAGAGTAGTATAGTATGGTCATATTGTCTGTTTGAAGCACTATTATTTTAAATGGAAGATTATCTGTACAGTTTTATTTTGTTCAGTACTGTGTGTGCAAATACAGTTTAGGCAAACCGTACTTGCACCCAGATTAATATTAATTTTTTTTGTTTGTGATGAGTAAGAAGGAAATATTCCATCACATTTACTTTAAAACAAAAAGACAGACTTGAAAGCCTGTGTAAGGTTGTATACTGGCTTCGATCTCCATAGCTCATATTTGCAAAAATATTTATCTTGAGTACATTGAGAGATTTGATGTAATGCTTCATTTTTATAACAACCTGTACATCCTATTGCAGTAAAATATGCAAAACCATTTCTGCCAGCTGAATGACATATGATCCATCTATTCAGCCTAAGTGCTGATTGATACAGAATCCAAAGGCCATACACGTAAGTGACCAAATTGGATGATATCCAGCTATTTTGCAATTGGGCCACTGGGGCCTATTGAATGATGACCACACACATAGCCCAATAGCAGTACTCTGCAGTCATCTTCAAACCGCTTTTACTAACAGGTACATATATAATAATCAGATTAATTGGAGTATTTAGGCAAGATTTACACACAAAGGTTGTTCTTCAATGCTCTAAAATTCCTCACAGGACTTGTGAATTGTATTGTGTCTACTTATAAGAGCAAGGTATTCAAGCTTTGCATTGCCTGCAAACAAAGGGATTATAATGTGTTAAGCTATGCAAGCGCTGCACGCATTGTTTAGGCATAAAGCTTGCTGTTGTTTGACTTGAGGATGAAGTAATGTGTCTAGAGAATGAAAGACCTTCATTGCCAAGGCATGCAGGTGTTAGAGGGCTGAATATGTCACAGCATATTTTAACATTTCTTATGGCTTGATTATCTAAGTAAAAAAAACTAGCACATGGTAAACACTGTAAAAACAAATATGTAAAATTGGATTGAAAAGGATATTTGTAAAATGCTCTCATTTGCCAGCATTCCCAGTAATCAAAGAAGCTAACTGAGAATTTATTAGGTTAAGGCTAGATGGAGTTTCATGTAAGATTTATCAAGTTTTCCCCTCCCCACTAGATTGTAAGCTGTCACCAGCAGAGTGATACCCAAGGGCAGATTTACTGCTATGTAACCTAGACACCTGCCTAGGGCCCAGAGGTCCCCAGCCCCCCCCCCCCACCCTCAAGACCGACAGTGAGTAGGGTAAGCAAGGCGGGCGGATGCCAAGTCTGAGAGGCGCTCCCTTTCTCCTGTTTCTCCTGCCATCCCCCGCTGCCGCTTGTCCACAAGCCCATTAAAAAAAAAATAGAGGCTAACAAACAAACAAAAAACACCTGATTGATTGTGTCGGCGTCCGGCAGCCTCCTCCCTCCTCTCTGTTCCATTCCACTGAATGTCAGGTGTGATATCATCACGCCCAACGACATGTTCTATGAGGACTCACTGAGGAGCATACAGTAACCGCACGAGTCGCAAAGTAGGAAGACAGAACAGAAGACAGAACAGAACAGAAGACAGAAGAGAAGACGAGAAAACAGAAAACAAGAAGGCAGTAGAAAGGTGAGAAAACAACGGAGGCACAATGGTACAGTGGAAACAAGAAGGAGAGCAAAATTATGGCTGCCACAGTGTGTGTGAGCAAGACATGAAGGGGAGCAAAATTATGTCTGGCACTGTGTGTGTGAAGGAAACAAGAGAAGAGGAGCAAAATTATGGAGGGCACAGTGTGATGATGGAGGAGGACACAGTGTGATGATGAAGGAGGACACAGTGTGATGATGAAGGAGGACACAGTGTGATGATGAAGGAGGACACAGTGTGATGATGAAGGAGGACACAGTGTGATGATGAAGGAGGGCACAGTGTGATGATGAAGGAGGACACAGTGTGATGATGATGAAGGAGGACACAGTGTGATGATGAAGGAGGACACAGTGTGATGATGATGAAGGAGGACACAGTGTGATGATGAAGGAGGACACAGTGTGATGATGAAGGAGGACACAGTGTGATGATGAAGGAGGACACAGTGTGATGAGAGGGATAGTAATGAGGGGCAGCAGTGATGTAAGGGGAGCAGTGTGATATACATGTTATTTGAAACATATGTTCTGGGTAGGAACTTCTTTAGGGGAGTGGAGTTCTCATTTAAGTAATTTTTGTAAAGTCTATGACAGTAGTATTGTAATTTCACTTGGAAATATGATTTAATTACAAATACAGATAATAGTAATAAAACAGCAAGTTTTTTACAAGATTCAGTTACAGCACAAAACAAATATTTGCAAAATCATAAAATAATTGAAATTAAATTTCTTCCACTAAAAATGCTGCTTTTATGTCACTGTCCCACTGTCCTGAAAGTCAGGTCTGCTGGGACATATGTCACACTCCAGCAAGCGGGCGCTGCACACTTCTGCCAATGGTGTATGCTACAATGCAGGGTTTTTTTCTGTAGGAGGGTGGCCTAATTCTTTTCACTTGCTAGGCATGCCCCCAACAATGCAAGCCACGCCCCCTTTGACAGCATGGCGACACACAGCTCAAACGACTGCTCGACTATAGGGGTATATGCTATGCTAAAAAATATATAGTGCTATGGATTATTTTAGGGAGGGGGGGGGCCCAAACCAGTATCTTACCTAGGGCCCCATGAGGTCTAAATGCAGCTCTGGTCCTACCTACCGTCAGCTCCTACTTGTCTGTCCTTGTGTCATATGTAAACTTTGTTTCCCTACTGTCCAGTACTGCGATGTATTGTGGCACCGTACAAATATGCATATAATAATAATAATCTAATATATAAATGTCTAGTGGCGTGTGTTAGTCTGTCTGTCTGTGTGTGTGTGGAAAAAATAAAACCAAGCTGCAGCGCCACCTGCTGGGCGGAGTTATACACTGACCTACTAAATTCTTAGTGTGTGTGGGGAAAAAAATTCAGAGAGGGCTGAAATTTGGTATACTAAGATGTTTTTAATTTGTTAATTTAATTTGTTAATTGTTAAAAGTGTTTATAAAGATTTAAAAAATATATATATATTTCTTGAAGGAGAAGTGACAGTTGGGAGTGGTTGGTGGTTGCCGGGGGTGACAGTGGGGAGTGGTTGGAGGTTGCCGGGGGTGACAGTGGGGAGTGGTTGGTGGTTGAGGCCTGGGCTATGGCCCAAATGCATGACAAGAACCTTTTTAACACCTTAAGTAGCTTGATTTGACTAGAATGCATGAGTATCATGCACGGGTTAACTTGTAATAATAATAATAATAATAATAATAATAATAATATAAGACAATTTAAGAAAAACATAAACATTGTAGGCCTGATTCAGATCGGGTTAAACAAGAGCACAGGCCATGAGCGCAGTTTTGACCATATTCAACTTCAAGCAGATCTCAAGATACATTTAAGTTTGAATCTGGGTGTAAGTACGCTCTGCCTATATTTTTTTATTGCATACATATGTTCTATGCTATCTAGTGGCATGCATGCATGTACTTTTCCCAACAAAGACTATGCTATGTCAGCCTGTAGCTAGTGAAAATGATACGTCTTAAAATAAGCATACTTAAGAGAAACCCCGAACTTGAATTGGCCACATGTGCTTCGGCTCACCCTTGGCATGCCCTTACAGTGCATTGTCTACCTTCTATCTGCATCTTCCCACCCCCATTCTGCCCTTCAAGTCATAGGCAGTAGTAAGTGACATATGCATTCGGATATGAATTGCATACATAGAATTGCGTTCATTGACGTAAGGTCCGTTTCCGAGTATCTGCAGAGCTATTTCACGTAAGATAGGTCATGCAGACGGATTTACGCCTGAACATGAATCAGGGCCCATATGAACAATAGCAATAGTTCACATCAAAATGAGCACTTCTTGAAAGTAAGACTCATAGCAGAGTACTTTGCACAATTCATCTGATAAACAGAGCAGCAGCGCCCTCTACCAGTGTATTTTAAAACATTTGATGTATGATATATATTTAATAAAAAACATAAATAGCAACATTGAAAAGTCAAGCTAAAGCTGGATATTGATATATTTAGTAATAAACTTGATTTAACCACTTATTCTTTATTCCACCCTCAAACCTCTTATTTAAATTGTGTTCTCTTTTTCCATGTATTCATTATTTCCATCAAAATTCTGCAATTAACTTAAACTCATTTCACATTTTTTACAAAATATCATCCTCATGTCCCTCTACTCTAACAACTTCCTATACATTATAGGTTTTTAGCAAACACCATACAGTTGAAAAAATATTTATGCTTATGTTCTTTCTTTATTTTAGTTTTTGGCTGTATTAGTTGAATGTGGTAAAATATTACCTTTTTGCTCTGTTTTATTTACAAATTAAAACAGTAATACCTTCTTGGGATCCATTACCCAGAATTCATAAGGTTTTATGCATATTTTTTTTTTTGGAATTTAAATCCCAATACCTAAAATATAATAGACTACATTTAAATCCCCACACCTTTCCCCATACTGCTACTTGCATTATTTTCCTCATTATATTGTTCTTCGCAGTGACTATAAGAGGAAGCACTCTGTAAGGTTCATTTTGGTGCAGAATTTTCACTGAACTGCACAAATCAGTCAGCAATTAGCTGCTATCTGTTTACTGCAAAATGAAAGCAATGATCTGATTAGTTGCTATGGTTTACTGCAAAATTTCCATCTAAATGCAATGTTAGTAAGAGAGCCCTACTTATCATGTCTGTGTATAGGACATTATTCACGGAGAAGCACTTTACTTTTTGTTACTTTTTCTTAGGACTTTCTGGATAAAGAAATCCCTCACTGTACTTTCTTACCAGGTTTAACTTTGGCATGATTAGAGTTTTTAAGTTGTATAACCTGTATTCACATTTTGTCCAATCGATCTGTCCATGTGTATTCAATATATAAATTGCCCAGTTTTATAATAGAACTGATTTTTAAAATGCACTGCACTATATACTGAATATATAATGAAACCAGTAAAGGCAATACACACTTATGAGAGCCCTCTAATGCAATAAATTCTTAAAAATATAACACATTTTATAAGTAGAGTCTTCTCTTTTTTTGTTCTCAATGTCATGTTAATATATTACATAATACATTGCTATAATAAATATTATAAAAGTATTGTACAGTAAATTCTCGTTCACTGCAATTTTATCTTGTCTGGAATATATCCCTTGACTTCCCCTTCATCAGACTAAAATATTTATAACTGAAATATATTACCTTTTTTTTGTTGGACATTAAACTTTATCTTTCATAAATTCTGTTGTCAATGTAAAATGTGAGAGATTGCCAGCATACGTTGCTGTTCCTTCGAGGCAAGGTGTTACCCACAACCTATTAGATTGCAGTAGATCTTTACACTCTTGAGATATCCAGAATCTATTACTCATGTAAGTACACTTTCATTTACTACAAATTTTTTACATATGCGTAGGCATTATTCACTTTTGCACGTTATTCTTTTGACACATGTTCATTTTGGGGTCTTCAACACTTTAATTTTAAAGGTAAAATACTTCAGCATCTTCTCGTTATATTTTTTTAGACTTTTTTGGAAGAACTATTTAATCTCTGCTATTCGTTTCACTCTGGGTGTTCTGCAAGGTTCTGTTTCTAGCCAAAGTCTTTTCAATCTTTGCACTTGTCTGCTGGGACATTTACTTTCATCACTTGACTTCTCGAATCATTTCATTGTGACGAGTCAGAATTGTTTTACATTTTCTAAACCCTCACTCCAGATGTTGTTATTCATAGCTTGGAGAACTGCCTGCCACTTAGTCGTAAACTTGGAGCAGACAGACATTTTTTCATTTTCCATTTCTGATTGCCTTTAGTATTGCAAACCCTGTTTTCAGTTTTGATAACAGTATCATGGTAATGGTAAAGCATTCTTTTTCTTATTAAAAGTTTGCAAAGAACAGATATAATATAGTGTGTTTATCTAAAGTTAAACAAATAATATCTTTGTTTTATCTTTTTTAATATTTGTTGCTGAATGTTCAAAAAACTACTTAGGCTTTATTGGTTTAGATCTCCATTTGATTGATTGAGATATATCATCAAGTTATTATTTTTATAGGTTGGGCAAAATTAAACACTTGGCCAAGATGGCATCCACCCACATGTGCTAAGGGAACTAAGTCCCATACTTCTGGAAAGCTATTTCATATATGTATGGATTTCCTCATATCTGGATCAGTGCCACAAGAATGGTTGAAAGCAGATGTGGTACCTATCTTTATAGACTTGAGTCTAAGTTCAGCCATGCAAACTATTTGAAGGAATTCTGAGGGATATAATTATGAAACACATTGTAGATAATAACTTGATATCACAGTATTGTATATGGCCTAGGTTTCTAAACTCAGTCCCCGAGAGCTACTAACAGCTCATGTTTTCAGGATTTCTTTAATCATGCACAGTTGAGTTGATCTATTTGGCTGGCTCAGTAATTATCCCAACTGTTTCTACAGACAGAAATCCTGAAAATATGACGTGTTGGTAGCTCTTGAGGGCTAGATGTCAGCATCTCTGGCCTATGCTACTTACACATTAAGGATCTGATTCAAGAGCACAGAACTTGTAGTTTTGACCGCATTTAAATCGAAGCGGATCTCAAAATGCATTTAAAACTGGGTGTAAGTACGTTCTGCCGAAAAGATACATGTAGCCAGGCAGAACAAACTGCAGTATACACATAAGCATATGTGCAATATAAGGTCACATCAGAATGCATAAAAAATATTCTATTGTAAAATAAATGAGCAGTAATTAACAGTATAATCATTACTATAAAAATAGATTTTCCAGAAACATGTGCTGTGCTACCTAGTGACATGCATACATCTAGTTTTTAAAACCAAGACTCTGCCGTGTCAGTCATCACTATCAGCTGGTACTTCCACCTGCCTTGTAGTTTGTGCAATTAATACAGCTGAAACCTAGCGTACTTACAATTACCTTGCATCAGCTACATCTGCATCGGACTGCCCATACATGACTTACATTATTCTGCCCCTTCCCTCCCCTGTTACGCCCCTCATAGGTTGTCGGAACTGTCATTTGTGTTCGGACATGGGTTGTATGCAATTGCGTTCATTGCTTTTACATGCAAGATACGCTGCACAAATGGACATATATCCGAACATGAATCTGGCCCTAAATGAACTAGAATTAGGGAAATTGAGATGGAAAATGACTTGGTAATACTAGAAAGCTGAGTAACAGAACATAGTGCTGGAAATGCTAATAAAATCCTGAGATGTGTTAAAAAGTAAGGTGGAGTATATGATGCAATAATAGTATTAGCATATTTATATATTGCGACAGAAGCACAGGGAAGATTATAAATGTTATGTATATGTCTGGAGTGTCTATCATATGCTTTTTAAATAATCTGGCTCTGGTTGAAAGTATCAATGTAATTTCCAAAACAAAAGTTTTGACAAGTCTCATAATTGCTCTGACAAGAACCCACTGTCATCCCTTTTGAAACAACATAACGCAACTGGGTGCGTGTACAGTAAAGACTATCCATCTAAATATCTGTTTTGGCTTTAAAGTGCTGGATAATTTAGGGAGTGTTATTTGGAGAGTGGGGAGCACTTGATATTTGATTTAAAGTATATATATATATTGTTTGCATTAGATGTTCATCTTTTGTAATAAAGATACTGTTGTATCCATCTTCTCTCGTTGACTGTATGACCCTGAACCCCTAGATACCAGGACTTCTAACTAGGTTTCTACCGTAACGTCCTGGTATCCTCACAGCCATATTTATTGTTCTTCTATTCAATATATTACATCTGTCCATGATGTCCATTGTATTTGAAATCTAGTGAATTGACTATGACTTTCAATTTTGCAATCAACACCAACAGCTTTTGTTTCTCTGTAATGTTTATTAAAGTCTGTGCTTATGAATTCAGCACTTCAATTTCTGATCATTGCTATCAGATTGACTCTACTGTATATATTATCAGATAAGCACAGTAGTTGGGTCTAAATAAAATTAAATATAACATTTTAGTGACCATAATGGAGTTGAGGCAATTCACCCCATGTAGTCACTCCAGATAATCTATTAGTTATGTTGATAGCTACATGGTGTGTTTTGGAGCACAATATCTACAGTTTTTTGACATGCACATTTGGGTGATGAACTGCAGGCTACTGCTACCACCTGCAGTAGTAACAAAATAGTTTAAAACACAAGTCAACAATAGATAAGGCAAGACATGACTATGCTAGGCATGATAACCTCACGAATATCCCCATACACTGTCTTAAAACCCATTAAGGCTTTCCTACCTCTTTATAAGATGATGGCCCTATGAACATGATTGTCATTATTCAAGAACTACAGGTGAACTTCCATGGAGAGACCAAGATTTTCCTTTAGTTCTGTAACCTTTGCATCAATAACGATACTTCCCTTAATTCCCTTAATAGGGCAGCACGGTGGATAAGTGGTTAGCACTTCTGCCTTACAGCACTGGGGTCATGAGTTCAATTCCCAACCATGGCCTTATCTGTAAGGAGTTTGTATGTTCTCCCCGTGTTTGCGTGGGTTTCCTCCGGGGGCTCCAGTTTCCTCCCACACTCCGAAAACATACTGGTAGGTTAATTGGCTGCTTTCAAAAATTGACCCTAGTCTGTGTGTGTGTGTGTTAGGGAATTTAGACTTTAAGCCCCAATGGGGCAGGGACTGATGTGAGTTCTCTGTACAGCGCTGCAGAATAGTGGCGCTATATAAATAAATGGTGATAATAATTATCTACTATTTATTGTTTGCCCTGGTATGGTTTCATTAGTCTTTTCCAAATGACGCTTTCCCCTATTATGTGAGATATGGTTGTCATAACTTGGTGTCACATCATAATAATGCCCACTTGATCACCTAAAAGTTTTTGTTTGTTTCTTTGTGTTTGACTTTGGAGATAACATTGTTAGAACTTGTTTCCATATCAATGAGTCTTCTTTTTCTAAGCAACATTTTTACTATTTGTGCAAGTGGTAATAAAATGGTCATCAAGAAAACCATTAAAAACTTTGCTGCTTTATTAGAATATTGTTTAATATTCAAATAGTACACTGCCTATAATAACATGTCTGCTTCTGTAAAACTGGCCACATGTATCATTTGTTATGTTTTATTAGTAAGTAAATTATTGCATTTCTGTGAATCACATAAATATATTCTAAGGAAAACAGGATTAGAATCAGATTGTTTTAAATCTGATCAATTTGATCCCCTGACAGAGCCTAAAAGACATTTACAATGCGCATGTAAAAAAAATGTTGGATTAAGTAAGAAGATTGTAATGTGCGTAGCCAATTTAACTTGGCTTCTATATTTATAGTTATAGCACACTGATATGTGCTCATAAAACATAATTACAATGGCAGGAGGTACAGGATAAACCATAGGGAAATCACCATAACAAATTACAAGAAATAAAATAAACACAGAAGTATGCAGATTTAGGGTATATTACAGTTCACATGTCAACAACCACAAAAACAAAAAAAAACAGTGAGCTTCTTTCATTGGCCAAATGATTGTCCACCTTTGGTTCTTGAAAGTGACTTCAATTCAGGGCAACAAGATATTCTGCTATATATGGAGCGACACAGAGGACCTTCTCTATACTGTCACTCAGAGCTGGATTAAGGCTTCGGGGGCCCGGGGCACTTATGACAGGGGGGCCCCTAAGATCTAAAATTAAGGGCATAGTGACACATCCTGCATTACATCACGTACAGACCACAGTATGACACTTACAGCTCTCCCAGAGGGCTCGCTTAGGTTGTCTGCATAAGAAAAATTATTGCTTCCACAAACTGAAATACTGTACATTAAAACAATCATCAAAACACCACATTAAAATGGGTATTGACACCACACATTAAAACTAGCAATGATATCACACATTAAAAATACCATTGATAATGTACACTAAAACTAGCAATGATACCACACGCTAAAACTAGCAATGATACCGCACTTTAAAAATAAAATTTATAATGCACATTAAAACTAGCAGTTACACCGCAAATTAAAATACCATTGATAATGCATCACTGGGCATGGCCAGGCCACCCTCCTACAGACAAAAAAACTGCATTGTTGTGTACACCATTGAACAGTCACCAAAAATTGGCATTGTCCCACTAGAATCACAACATTTCACAGACTTTGCTGCTCTCTCCTACCTGTTCTTCTCACTTTCACCACCTGTGCTGCAGGTTTCTTTAGTTGCGGCTTGTCTGGATCCTGGAATGTTAGGGGCCCTATTTGGAGAAAAAAAATGGGTACATTTAGAAAATTACAGCCACCCCCGGCGTTAAATCAGTACCACCCATGATTAATAATTAGGCCTTCCTCCAGCCCCAGGATTAAAATAATAGTATTCACATTTAATAAATAAACCTATTTCCCTCCCTATAAACAGCCCCAGCAATAAATTAATAGTATTTACATTTCAGAAATATACCTATTTCCCGCAACCGTCACTGCCATTAAATAATTCATAGGCACATTTAATAAAGGAACCTCATTCTCCCCAAACCACCCCATCTTAAATTAATTGTCCCCACTATTGTGTCTCTCCCCCCCTTTTTCCTCATGCTGTGTCTCTCACCCTTTTTTCTTATACTGTGCCTTTCTCCCCCCTTTTTTCTCATGCTGTGCCTCTCCCCCTTTTTCCTTACTGTGCCTCTCTTCTCCCCCTTTTTCCCCCATAGTGTGCCTCTCTTCTCCCCCTTTTTCCCGCAAAGTGTGCCTTTCCTCTCCCCCTTTTTCCTCCATACAGTGCCTTTCTTCTCCCCCTTTTTCCTCCATACTGTGCCTATTCTCCCCCTTTTTCCTCCATACTGTGCCTCTCTTCTTTCCTTTTACCTCCATACTGTGCCTCTCTTCTCCCCTTTACCTCCATACTGTGCCTCTCTTATTTCCTATTTCCTCCATACTGTGCCTCTCTTCTTTCCTTTTACCTCCATACTGTGCCTCTCTTCTTTCCTATTTCCTCCATACTGTGCCTCTCCTTTCCCCTCCATACTGTGCCTCTCTTCTTTCCTTTTACCTCCATACTGTGCCTCTCTTCTTTCCTTTTACCTCCATACTGTGCCTCTCTTCTTTCCTTTTACCTCCATACTGTGCCTCTCCTTTCCTATTTCCTCCATACTGTGCCTCTCTTCTTTCCTTTTACCTCCATACTGTGCCTCTCTTCTTTCCTTTTACCTCCATACTGTGCCTCTCTTCTTTCCTTTTACCTCCATACTGTGCCTCTCTTCTTTCCTTTTACCTCCATACTGTGCCTCTCTTCTTTCCTTTTACCTCCATACTGTGCCTCTCTTCTTTCCTTTTACCTCCATACTGTGCCTCTCTTCTTTCCTTTTTACCTCCATACTGTGCCTGTCTTCTTTCCTTTTACCTCCATACTGTGCCTCTCTTCTTTCCTTTTACCTCCATACTGTGTCTCTCTTCTTTCCTTTTACCTCCATACTGTGCCTCTCTTCTTTCCTTTTACCTCCATACTGTGCCTCTTTCCTTTTACCTCCATACTGTGCCTCTCTTCTTTCCTTTTACCTCCATACTGTGTCTCTCTTCTTTCCTATTTCCTCCATACTGTGCTTCTCTTCTTTCCTATTTCCTCCATACTGTGCCTCTCTTCTTTCCTATTTCCTCCATACTGTGCCTCTCTTCTTTCCTATTTCCTCCATACTGTGCCTCTCTTCTTTCCTATTTCCTCCATACTGTGCCTCTCTTCTTTCCTTTTACCTCCATACTGTGCCTCTCTTCTTTCCTATTTCCTCCGTACTGTGCCTCTCTTCTTTCCTATTTCCTCCATAGTGCCTTTCTGCGTTATTCCCTTTTTTTTTTTACTTACCTTTCTGTTGGCTTCTATCTTCTCCTCTCTTCTGTCTTCTTTTTTCTTTCCTGGTCCTCTCCGCGCTGCTCCTCACTGAATGACAGGCGTGACTTGATGACGTCACGCCTGTCATTCAGTATCAACAGTGCAGAGAGGAGGGAGGAGGAGGGACGCCAGCGCCGCGGTGAGGTGAGTAGTGTATCTTTTTTTTTTTTTTTACTACCCGGCTCCCCCCACCAACAAAGGGAGCCCCGAACCCCCCCCCCTTCCGCCGCCGCTAAAAAGAAAAGTGTAAAATTTTTTTTTTAAAAAAATCAGAAGTTATGCGCGCGGCGGCGGGGGGCCCTCGCAGAGAGGGGGCCCGGGGCACGTGCCCCCTGTGCCCCCCCCTTAATCCGGCTATGCTGTCACTACAGGGCTTGGACATTAATCTATTGGAGATAAATATGATTGCTTATTATTAAAGGGGTAAAAAAACATAACTGACTATTGGCAACTTTGTGAAGTACAACATGAACCATTTTATGTTCTTCTGACATGACTGCCCCATGTGTGATATGAGGAGCTGTGACCATCTACAATACATGTCATTGTAAGCAATAGGCCAAAAAACCAGGAGATATGTGCAAATGCCTTTTATTATTAAATTAAGCAAAAAGGCATTTAAGGGAACACTACACATTTACTTGACAACGATTACGGCATTCTATTATATTGAAGGATGTATTTCTGGGAGTTATACTATTTTGGATTACTTACATAGTTTCATATGTATATAGTCTATGCAATAAATGGTTTCTGTATGGCCTGTTTGCCAGGGAAAACCATAACACTGACTAAATCTGGGTACACACTACACAGTTTTCATCCAATAATCGGCTAAATCAGCCGACATACGACCGCTCGTTCAAAAGTCGGGTCAGTGTGTGCAGTGACACGATGGTCGAAAGTCTGCCCAAATGGACGATTGTCGCCTCATTTGGTTGGTTGTACTGTTTAATATTTTCATTCCAATCTCGTTTCCGTTGTGTTGTGTTGTAAACTTCCGACCGATCCACAACAGTGAGTATGAAATTACAGTCATTGCTCATGACAACATGGCTGTAAAAAGTCGCTAAAGGGACATCCGCTCTTCCCTTTATCGTCCTAAACAAGGCTAGTGTGTATGCAGTCCATGGACCGAGCGATCGGACCATCGATCGCATGTAAAATCGCTCGGCATAAAAAGTTGGTTGAAATTTCTGTAGTGTGTACCCAGCTTAAGTAGAGGTAATTCCAAAGCGTCATTAAGATTGATGAATCTTGGATGATACTGCAGACATGTGAGGGAGGGGGACAGAGGGAGATGTCTACAAACTGTCAAGCACAATTCCATAGCAATTATAGACATGCTGGGGTAACCTGTTTGTTGTAAAACGTCACTATATTCACAAAAGAACTAATTGTGAAGGATATGCCCTAACTATAGCCTACTGAAGATGAAAAAGCATTGTGATTGACACCAGAACTAGAGGGAAACAAATAATCATACATATTTATTTCCAACTCTTGGTTGAAAAATAATTTAGATTTAGAAATTCCTAGACACAAGTGGCCTTTTGTGTAAAATCCCAGCTCATTTTACTGCATTCTATCTGAGTGGAAAACTGTAAGGGGGGTATTCAATTGTTCCAAAGTTCGAGCGCTGAAAAATTATTACCGTTAATACGGTAATCTCTCGCTGGATTTCAGGGAGCTGCAAACTGAAATCCAGCGAGTAAATTACCGTATTAACGGTTTTTCCCGCGCAGGATTACTGTAATAACGGTAATCCTGCGCGGTCCGCGGAATTGCAATTGAATATGCCCCTAAGAGTACACAATAATCCTCAAAACAGACTTATTTGGTTACTGATTTTTCTCAAGAGCTTCCTACCTGGTAACTGAAAAGTCTACCTGTAAACTTTAATAGTCGGTCATATCATGATTATACACACTCACCAGGGGACTTGTCTCAGCACACTCATATATTGTATACTAATAAAAACATCATTCATCATTGGGTTAGATAATATCTTTAATGTCTGAACATCAAATCCATATAGATGTTTCAGTTTATATACATGATACAATCTTATATTCTTCCTTCAACGTAAAATTGCTTTTTAAAATTAACTTTACATGGTAAAATGCATTAATATCTTCAAGTTAAACAGCAGTGCAAATAAACTGAGCAGTGCAGCAAGGAACCTGAGGCGACAACTGCAATAAAAAGGATTAAGAAATGGCAAAACAAGTTCTCACCTCACTATGATTATTTAATATTAATTCATGCAATATGTTTACTATTGTATGACTATACCTGAATATGCCTTATCTGTAATTATGCATGATATAATTTGTAAATAAAAGCAGCAATAACATAATCGTATTATATGGAGTTATATGAAGTAATGCAATTACTGTTTTCTGGGGCCCTTTATTTCATTGACAAGTTTATTTATATTTGTATTCCTGAGGATCTGAACACTTTATAATATAACATTTTATTACATAGCAATAATATGTGTGGCAGGCCTAAGCAGTGGCGTATCTTTCCTAGATTATTGGAATTTAAAATTGACAGCTAAACTGCTGAAGTTTGGTAACACCAATAATCTGAGGTTTCCACAAAAGTCCCAGCTTCTGGGTGAGGGTGGGGGGTTGGGGGATTGTGTTTTTTTTTTTACTTTGAAGGAGTAAAACATTTTTCAACAATCGGCTATAGCTGTATGGCCACGGCAAACACATTGACAATGCAATACATGGTCCGGTTTTCCCATCGTACTGTGCAGTTCCCTAAATGGAAAAAGACAAATTTGAGTATGTAAAAAGGGAAATATACATTCCAGACAAAAACTACCATATAACATGAAGTCCTATATATTCATATAAAACATTATTTTGTGTTATGTATACTCATATTGCTAATGATAACAGGAAGGTGCAATCTTGAATCATGGCAAATTATTTCAATGGAGAATGTTCACTTTTCGATGATGATGCAGTTTAATAAAATGTTCTATGAACACAAAAATAATGTGGATAAGATAACTATCACTAAGACAGCATCACAAGACATCACATATCTCAGCCCACACTGGTTTACTTAACAGCAGTAGTATGATTTGACTTCCAGTGCAAAGACTGCAATAAAGTGTGAGGACAGGTTTTCAGAGTTGCAAGCTAGCCTTCTCTATGATTCTTATTGGTTGATATAATTTAGCCCAAAGCTAAACAAATCAAATGAGGACTAAATACATGAACAGGCAAACAGTGCATGTCCCCCTGACTTTTGAAGTTGGGCTGAGAATCAAATCTCATTCTACAATGTATCTGCCAGGAACCATCACAACTAAGACATACTCCAGTAGACATAAGTGCAGCTCAAAATTTTGGCCCTGGCTGTTAGCATTCAGATTAATTTCTCCTGGCCTGGTTTTCGTCAGTGTGAGGAGACAAGAACACCCCAGCACCTACTTCCCGGGTGCTCCACCCGGCTGTTTTTACTTGCCACCCGGGAATTGGAGCACAACAGAGTCCTATTATAATGGAATAAACCATTGTTTCTCCTATTAGAACAGGCTCTATGTGAGCACTACAGTCAGCAGTGTGTGTTAGACCACTGACCACCAGTCTGACCAGTCCTGGCAGGTGTGGGCAATAACCTCCAACATTTCATTATTGTTACAAAGTATTACAACTGCCCCCATGCGACTGGCAAAGTTTTCTGGGGAGGACACTGCACTACATTTAACATATTATTTAGTGTGGTTTTTAAATTATTTCATGGTTTGCTTCTACATAGAAACCAGTCAAATCAGATAGAGAAGTCAAAAGTAAGTAAAAAAAAAAGAAAACCCATCATGTACAAACAGCTACAATTAGACACAAGTAGCTAGTAATTCTTGTTGAATCAGAATACGTTAAATTGATGATAGGCTAACCTTCATCTAGTCCCTGGATCCTATCTGTCCTTAGGTGTCCCAGAAAGTGCAATTTTCCTCATCACAGGTTACTGCAGCACTGTTAGTAAGGGTTTTCATTGCATCACTACCAATAGTTAAGTATTGTTGTTATTCTTTTTAAAGAAAACCCAACCGTGAAGGTTGCAATATACAAAATAGATCCAAATTTATTTAGCAAAAATATTAAGTGAGAAGGGTTTTACCTGACCTGGCTTTGTAGAAAGAGAGAAAATAATTTGAGACTGTGACACAATAGAAAACGAGATGTGCCAAATCAAGAAACATGTAAGAAGGGGTGCTCAGTGGCAAGGGACAATAAACCAGCTAACAAAAGTAAAACACTTTATAGAGCCCAAACAAAACACCAATAAGTGAAAGTAATACATATATAACTCTATTTTCCATAAATGTACCACCTCTATAACCTTTATTATGCTTTGTCCTATTTAAAATTTTAAAAGGAAATATGTTGCTTATGCAAACAGTTCTCTTCTCTTACCATCAGTAGAGTTATCCCAAAATGAGGAACTTGCAGTGTGTAGACCACCTCCTCGTTTTTGCATGACTGTACAGGTTACTGAAATATACCAAAAACAAAAAAACTTTACAAGAAGTACACTTAAATATAAAATCTTCACACCAGAAGTTATAATACTGTACAATGCTTAACCATAGCCTGATTGTCCTTCCTTTTATCGCAATACTCCAAAATGACAGCTTAGAGTCAATGACGAATTGACTCATGCATTGTGAACAAATTAATATATACGTAAACTCTTGTAGATATACATACATAGCCTGTGTGTCAAAAAGGTGAACTAGAAAGCTAATAATGATCAATATGTGGAACCAGCAAACAAATCATACACGTATGTCCTTTAAAACTTGTTATTCACTTTAAGACTTCTCTTGTTACTCTCCTGTCATGGAAGTAACCCTTACTTTTTGTTAAGGAGACAACAAGCCAATCAGTGAGATCCATGAAGCTTTTGTATATTGCCAATTCTCTCCTTACTTACTCCAGAGTGAATGGGACAGTATACCACACAGATTAAGTTATTTTAGGCATATTAATTAGTTAACAAGGTTTCTTATATATGAATGTCCAATAGTGGGTTTAATTGCTGCTTAAACACTCAGAGTTAGAAATGCAGAACTGCCAAAACAAGTAAATGAAATAACAGCCAGCAATAATACTTATGAGTAAAGCTTTCAAATGAGTGTTCAGAAGTTGTTTGGTGCTTGGGACACACCCTGTCATTTTAATGTAATCATAATTGTGTATGCGAAACTGCAATGAGAACTGTTTTAAGTACTGTACAATATTAGTGTTCAAACAAAAATCTATGCATTCAGTAACACAATCTACTTCAGTTTCAGCCGAAGCTGTTTTCTCCCAATTAATATGGTCATAATCCCAGATGTAACTAAAACACAAAGCTATAACTATGATCAAATTGATTAGATAAAACAATTTTTGTGTTTAGCCATGTTTTGTCTTCACTTATTAACTTGAATATTAAAAGGATGTGGAGCATCCAACGCACTAAAGAGCCAATCACTAAGTTATATGTACAGGTATCACACTCTGCACTGTCGAAGTGTATGTAATCTGCTTGGGGGTGCAGCTTTTTTGGGAAAAAGTAGCAAAATCCCTCATGTAGTACACTATAGTACACTATTTTATATTGGTATTTGGAGGCTCATACTGCCACAATGGTCGCAATTAGAAGCTAGATTAGTATCAGCGTAAATAAATCGACACAAATAATGTGTCAAGTTGCCGCTGCATACATGATAAATATCCTGATGGGTGGCATTGCTATTGCACCTATTGAAGTTTACTGTGGACTTGAGCAATTTCTAACCATACACTCTGCACTGTCACCATGCGCGTGTAATTGATACCTTTTGCATATTCATTAGATCATGGGGATAAAACTCTCCTTTTTGAACACTGGATACCAGTCAAGATCCCTTCCATACATAGGATTGAGAACTCTGTCCCTCTCTGTTCATTTAGAGAAAGGACTTTCGTACACAAAAGATCCCTTCTGCGGAGGTGTATTTTAGAGACCTAAGCTCCTAAAATGAATAGAATTGCCGCTGGACTCTCTCAAAAGACTCCTTCTAACTTCACTGTATAAAGGAACGACACATCTCCATTAGAAACGTCGTCTCTCATATTACATCTCAAGGAAAGGAATTCTCTATTCCCACGTAAAAGAGCGCTCGTACCAAGATAACAAGAAGCACTGCAGAAGTGTAAGTTGCTAGACAACACTCCAGGTATTATAAATATACTCACTGTATATGCCATCATATCTACTGTATAGAATAACCACAGCTTGACAACTGGAGGATTTCATTGCCACTTCTCTGCTCGCATCAACTAAACCTAAATCCTAACGTCTAAAATTCACATTACAAAACTATGTAACCAAAAGCTCTTGACAGACTGGGTTACTGACCAATAGGTTTTAAAATACAGAAACTTGTGTTTTTCAAACAGTGTCTTTAGTTTGCTAAATCTAACCCTACTCTCTGATAATAATTTAGAATTAAGGCAGTCCTATTGGGTTAGAATAAATGCTGAAGTACTATACTCTCCTCATGTTTCAATACTAATTTGTTTAGAATATGTAGCCTAAAGAAAGGAATTTCTATGTTATTGCAAGTGCATTCCTTTCATCATACAGTGAGTTCCACATCCGCTACAGAGCTGCCCACACTTTCACATAGAATCATATGCTGGCTGCCAGTGTAAATAAAAATATATCATTTGCAAAGGATACACGTGGATGCATGGTTGTAAACTAACCTTAAAATATATATATTATTTCCCTTTTGCAAGATACGTTGCTAAACAATGCAGTTGAAGAGCACCTAATGCTCACTGCGCCGATCATCTGTTATCCTCTAAGCAAGTTACTCTTTCATATTTGGTCTATGGAGGACTCTCTGATTGTAAATGATGACATCAGGAATCACCATTTATACGGACATTATTTACAGGAATATATACATAAATATTATCATCACTTGTATATTATACAAATTGTTGAAACCATTACTAAATGCAGTCACCATGTCAATCCATCTCTTTGTGTAACCTAGTACTTGAAAGATAGGACTTGTAATAGAAATGCACTTTATAAGACCTAATAAACTTAAACTTCAGTGCTCATTCTAATCTGCACCTGTCCCTGACCCAGTTAGATACATAAACTAGAGCTTATTGCTTGGCTCACAATTTCCCATTTGTACGTGATTGGCTTGACGTTGTGCAAGTATAGTGATTGCACAGATCCCCACAGCTGAAGTTCTGTCAATTCATCTGCCTCTTTCTAGGTCAAGGACTGCAGGAAGTATGGTATGCGTCTAATGTATAGAACAACCCCCTTGTTAAACATTTAGTTAGTTTGGCACAGATATGCCTAGACTGAGTAAACAACAGTGATACTTTTAGTATCAAAAAAGAGCTGAGATCACCATAATTTTTCTGTACACTGCTCGGGTGTAGTCAGTAAAAAAGACCTAGGGGTATATTTACTAAGCTGCGGGTATGCAAAAGTTGGGATGTTGCCTATAGCAACCAATCAGATTCTATCTTTTATTTAATACTTTCTACAAAATGACAGCTTGAATCTGATTGGTTGCTATAGGCAACATCCCCACTTTTTCAAACCCGCAGCTTAGTAAATCTAGCCCCTAGAGTGCTTGTTCAAAAGTTTTTAATGATGGAATGCATAAGTATTTGTGAAGGGTAAATACATCATACAACAAAAGTGAATCAACAAAATCAATGAAGGGAAACAGTTTACACCTCACATGCTTGTTCAGAGCATAGAGGAACTTAAAATGTGTGTCATGGAGCATTTTCTTGGTGAGTAATAACTTTCAGCATTTATAGAAGTAGCATTTGACTTACCAATATATTTAAAGGTTTTTTCCATCTTTACTAGATGGCTTAAAGACTGTTCAACTACGGCAGACATCCACTCATTGACTCGACTTTCATCATAGTCTACTCCACCCAGGATGACATCTACACACTGGATTACAATAAAAACATAATTTAACCAATATGGTAGCACAAAGCAAAACATTTTTATGCACTAAACATCGAACATATTATATGTTTTCAGTCTACTGAAAACTGTTTTCTAAACCAAGTGTGGAATATGCTTAGTTTTGAAACACAATTGATGAAAATTTAACAACATAGATCTCTTGGTTGGTATAGAATGATATAGTGGGCTCAGTATTAGGTTTGCCACCTTTAACTAAGGCTATATACACACTGGAATGATTGTACATACAACTTAAGGTCTGACCGTCGAAGATTCATGTATACACACTATACTCTATTTACCGTCAGATCTGTGCTCTTCATCTGTTTCTATAGTTGTTTAGAGAATGACAGCACAATATGCATTCATTCAGCTATCCACATGTCATAACAAATTTCGCTAGCTTGTGTGACTTTTAAAGAAAATATTCAGCGTCCGAACAAACAAACAAGTTATGTCATCTACAGCACTCTCTACATTTAGTTCCCAGGACATGTCCATTGCCGGCATCGGCTGAAAAGACTATGCCTCTGTAAACTCTATGGAGATCGTGAGTGAGAGTGCATACACACTACATGATCAGCAGGAACGAGATTACTAAACAGTACGACTAACCAAATGAAACCACTATCGGCACTTTGGAAGACTGTCGTTCATCGTGTAAGTATACACACTAAAGCAGGATGTGGGTGAGTGGTCGTTTATCGGGTGATTGGCCCGATAATTGGCTGAAAAACCACCAGTGTGTACCTAGCCTAAGGCTAAAATCAGACAGGTGTACGTAAATCAACGTTATACATTTTTGGATTAATAACTGAAAGTAGCCTTGGGCATATACAAGTAAACGTGTTTTCACAGTTTGCAGTACATTTAAAATTAAATAAAAAAAGCTCTAAAAATAAAAATAAAAAATAGTTAAGAAGTAAAAAGCTATCCACAGAGCCCCCATGTGTGTCAAGAGGCGTATAGGGCCTTTATTTATTTTTTTCCTTTTCTCTAATTTTTCTTGATAATCACTAGGGGCCTGATTCATTAAGGATCTTAAATGAATCCTCTTCATTTAAGATCCTTAATGAATCAGGCCCTAGGTTCTTAACCTCAAAGGTGAGATTGGCGTGTGTTCTCCACCCAGAAGAGCAAATGTTCTTCCCTTCAGCCTCAGCCTTGATATGGTTTTGTTGGCTAGAGCCAAGTGGTAGCCATAGTGACTATGTGCTAGGTTCAATAGTGGCCAATTAGGAATTGGAAGCCTCCACTCTACGTTACATTATGTGTGCCAGAGAAGTGACAACAGATAAGGAAGGCGAAAAAGTGACTGTAAAGGGCACGACAGGTAAGCAAATACGTTGCTGGCAGAAGCACAAGGCATTTCTGGGAACATCTTGATGGAAAAGACACTATTGCTGGGAATGGAACTTAACGCAACCTGTTAGACATGGGCCTGGGCACTTTTTGGTGGTCACTTACTCTGGGAAGGGGCGCACGCAGGGGGGGTTTCTGGTTCTCCAGAAACCCCCCCCCCCTCAGCGAACGAACAGGCAGCAGAAGCATGTATAAACATGCTAAACACTGCCCCTTCCCACAGCACCTCCGCGGACGCTGCGCTGACAGCGCCGCGGCTACTGTACAATCAAGTGTCGTTTAAATGGAGCTGCTGCGCATGCGTGGCCACAGCAGCTCCTCCCAGACTGAGACATTACATCAATGGCTGCCCTGCTAAACGGTGAGTCCCAGGGACCCTGGGCATTCAACAAATTAAATATATTTCCAACAGTTGCTGTAGTGATGTGCAAATGTTGTTGTAGGTTGAAGCTGATCCTGGTTATCCAGGTGGAAAAGCAAAAATAATTCACACTGATATAATAATAGCTTTTGCCATTAACAAGGTAAAACAATGTAAACATTTAAATGCAAAACTATATTCTTAAATATAAGTTTACCCTGCACTGTTTTATGCTAAGTAAGGAATATGTGTATGTAGATATATGTAAGTGTGTGTGTGTGTGTGTATATATATATATATATATATATATATATATAACTATATATCCCAGGATGAAAGTTACTGCTGGCCATTAAAAGTTCACAGACATTTCAGGACAAGCCCCTGATAAATGTCAGTTTTATTTTATTTAATGCCTCTCACATAGGGAGATAACATGGATCAGATACAGATACTAAATGTCCAAGTATTTGGGATGAGAGGGTTAATAGGTTAAAAGAAGCCTACAGCTGAAATATATATATATATATATATATATATATATATATAATATAAATATATATATATATATATATATATATATATATATATGTATGTATTTTTCAAGCTTTTATATGCGAGTCAGGCTTCGATTATTACTTTAATAATGAGTAATAAAATAGAGGATCCTATAACATTTTGGTTTATCAACATCATCAGCTATTTATATAGTATCACGGGTTCCGCACCACTATCTTATTATTGCATAATGTTAGACTATGTAAATAACAATTTATATTGTGACACACATGTACCTGTTATTTGCAATAAAAAAGTTTATGTTGAAGGCTTATTATAGCACTTTATTTTTTATGTTTTATTGTTGCTTTGTTCCGAATTCATCTATTTGAAAACCCCCCCTTAAAAATCCTGCGTTTGCCCCTGCTGGGCATATTCAATAATGGCACTGCACACTTGCTGGATATGTTACAGTGCATATTACATTGACAGCTATTGATTAGTGATCCTTATATTGTGAAACAGAGGGATGTGGGTAATCTATTATTTGTTTCAGTGTATTAATAATCTGTATGTCTTTTCTATTCTCTCTATGGCATGGATAAGGATAGGTAAGTGCAATTACCAAATGGAAGTACAGATATAGCAAGTCTTAAATTGACACCGGGACCATCACAATGTCCAATGATGCTACAAAAAAATAATTCTAGCAGTTATTAGGCTCTATTACTATTATTGGTCTGGAATTGCTATGTCTCCCAAACGCAAAAACAATACCTTGTTTTGCAGCAAGAGATGTTTACCAAGATTCAAGTGGCGGAGAGAAAGCATTTAATCAAAGCTTTTTCCTCCCCGCAAAAATACCTTTTTATGGGTGCTCATGAGGTGCTAAGGTGTCCAGTATCTCAGCAAGCTGCACGGTCTATAGATAAGGCTGGCCACACACATGAACGTTCTATATGTATACACACATCTAATAAATGGGTCATTTCAAATCAAATTTGCCTGAAACTATTCAGTGTGTAAATTCAACATGATCGTAAATTCAACCTGATGAAAACTGAATTAGATGGAATCTTGACTGAGCAGGATGGATGATTCTGTTGGCTGATGACTGCACCACAGAAAGAGCAATAAACTATTATAGGCATTTATTTGTAATGTTTGTATATTTTGCCATAAAACTCCCCATTGTACAATCATGTAGAAAAAGAGTCTTATAAATACTAAACACAGAAATGCAGCGCTCAGTCTTTCCAGCAACCATGAATAGACCTTTAAGTCCCACTAAATGAATAGTAGCATTGTTGTGATGCCAGCTTGGTATTGTGTGATCTTTATATCACAGACACAAGGACTATTTTACAGTACACACTTCATGTAGCACATGTCTTCAGATGACATCAGTACTAACAACACATACTATTATTCTTCTGACACAAGGGAAAGAAATCTCTGCATAGAAATATTTATTTACAAAAAATGAAACGTAAAAGAAGTACTTAAAGACTGCATTTTTATCTCTCTATCTTATATGTAGAAAACCATAATATCATTATTAAATACCGGACCGCAGTGTATCCAAATGATAAATAACTCTAATACAAAGTTTTCTGGAGAAAAATTTCCTAACATGGAATCTCAGTTAGTGATCACCAAATCTATACTGCAAAACAACATGGAATACCACAAATATACAGAATTCATATTATGTAATCTACTACTGCTTAAATGAAGATGAAACTGAATCATCACTCTTGTGTAATATGGTCAAACTGCTAGCTGGAAATGTGTAATGTAGGCAGCATCTAATTGGACAAGGGCATCCCATAGATTGTAAGCTTGCAAGCAGGGTTCTCCTACCTCTCTGTCTGTATGTATTACCCAGTATTGTTTTATTAATGTTTGTTCCCAATTGTAAAGCGCTACGGAATTTGCTGGCGCTATATAAATAAATGTTGATGATGCTCATCCAATCAAGTGTGCATTTTACTATAGCCACTACATTAGCAATTTGAATGTCTTATTAAGTCCTAAAACCATCCAAAATACTATAGACAGTGGCATGAAATTAATGGGGTATTTAACAGGGTGGTAGTCCCTTTAAACGGCTACATGGAGGAGGGTTTAAGGTACAGGTAAGGCAGTTTTTCCCCATTTTCTTATAAACAACATTATTCATAGTCAATGCTAAATGAATAATAAACAATACATTCAAAGCAAAGTTATAGGGACACTAAGGCAATCTAAATTTAGAGGCACTCTAACAACATCATGTTATATTTTACCATAGAATTTTACTAAGGAATTAAGAAGAAACATACATACATTAATATTATACTGAAAGCAATATAATATTGTCATCCACAGGAGTCAGATCATTAGTCATTTGCACAACTTCCATTGCTCTCAATATTCTTATTATGTCATAGCATTGTTAGGCTAATGTTTGCAGTTATCCACAGTAAATGTACCAGGTCTTCCTATACTTGTCCGCTGGGATGGTAGCTGTAGTTCATGCACATACATTATTTTAAACTATAAATCATCGATAGCCACATGGATCAGTTTTGGGATGATGAACTATAGCAAAAAGTTTACTAGTGGAAGTGGTAATAATGTTTTCTGGCTTTTCTGGTTAGATCTGAACAAGCAAAGCCCTTTGTAATTATAAGTTCATTGACATTGACACAATGGCAGGGATACATCAAACAATTGACCAGTAAATACTTCACCATCCTGAGGCTCACAACATAAAAGTAGTTTATGCTTACTACACATGTTCTGACCACAGCAGAAGCAAATCGCTAATAACGCAAACGTGTGAACTGGCCATGCTTTCAGAATTTTTCTTATGCCCGTGTAAACAGATATAATTAGGAAATTAAGAGCCTTTGGTGCAGATTACCCAGCATCTTAAGCAAGCTAAGGTTTATAAATGAAATCTTCTTGCCCAGCCCAGGGGGGGTCCAGTGTGACAGAATACCTTACTAACGTAGACTGCACAAAGCAGTTTTTAAATCATGCATTGTCAGAATACACAGAATAAATGAGAGTGCCTGGCACTTTGGGATTACTAAATGGCTTTACTAAATGTTATAACAAGGAGAGAAGTATAGGTGCAGGGGAAATAAGTCACCTCTAACTCAATCATTCTTAGTGGGGAAGTCTATTAACCGCAAAGTTCTGCCAGAGACTGGAGCGATGTGCTCCTGCACGCACTTCTGGTTATTACAGTAGAGGAATCTCTGCTGATCTGTACTCGCACCTCTAGGCCGGACTTCACCGCGGAGTCTCATCACACAATGCTCCATTTCGCTCTGAATTGAATTTCCCCCATAGTATTTTCCTTCCAGTTGGTGATATTTTGTAGCAGCTTGTGACAGTAACCCAGAACCTTGTCTCTCTAAACAGAACCATCCTAATATAATCATACATTTACCTCTTTTACAATGCTGCTGGCTTCATCTCCATTAAATGTGTTCTGCAATACAAAACATAGATACATAAATCTTTGTACTGATAAAAAGGTGCAGAACATTGTGTTGCTCATAACAGGTATGTTATATAATGCTTGACATACTCTGGACAAAAAGCATTGTTGGATATAAGTGAAAAATAAGGAAAACCTTTTTGTCATGCATAAAAATCACCAATTTGTTTACTTTGATTGAGTGGTTTGTACAGTCCCCTCTGCGACATTTACTTAGTACAGAGCTTTCATTCTTGTGTCAATCTGTGTTTTAAGCCACATTATTTTAATTTTATGTGCTGCAATACAAAGCTGACCTATTATCATCATTTGTTTAGTTATATAGCGCCACTAATTCCGTAGCGCTGTACAGAGAACTCACTCACATCAGTCCGTGCCCCATTGGCGCTTACAGTCTAAATTCCCTAACACACACACAGACAGAGAGAGACTAGGGTCAATTAATCTACTAGTATGTTTTTGGATTGTGGGAGGAAACCCACGCAAACACGAGGAGAACATACAGATGCAGCAGTCTCCAATGCAGAGGTCACAGCAGAACTGTGCTGTTGTTATCCCAGGGAAACAAAAATACAATTCTGCCTGATTATATAAATACACACATGCACGATAAGCACAGACAAGTGATGGGCAACAGCGGCCCTCCGAGCCTTCACCTGCGGCCCCCAGCTCCTTATTGTTTTATTGACAGAATCGTTTGTTATAGCTTGTAACACTTGTTTAAAATGTCTGCTGATATGTTATCACACATAGGTGTCTTTCTTTGATTACATGTATTGTTTTAATTTATTACTGAGATTAAGGGCTAGATTTACTAAGCTGCAGGTTTGAAAAAGTGGGGATGTTGCCTATAGCAACCAATCAGATTCTAGCTTTCATTTATTTAGTACCTTCTACAAAATGACAGCTAGAATCTGATTGGTTGCTATAGGCTACCTCCCTACTTTTTCAAACCCGCAGCTTAGTAAATCTAGCCCTAAGTGTAATGTGTGGCCCTTTTGAAAGTTAGTGGACCAGTCGTGCAGCCCCTGAAGTGCATCAGTTTGCCTATCAATGCCATTAAAGGAAGCCAGAAAGATAAGGCAAATCAATCAGTAAAAGTTGCTACTAATGCATCTGGATCATCATTTATTTAAAATGTCTAAATTAGAGGAACACCTTAATTATACTGCTGTAACGATAGCAGTGTTCTTCCAAGAAAATGTTTGCCATCCGGATGGCATTAAGAAGCAGCTGGGAGGGGGCAGTTGTAATACTTTGCAATAATAATGAAAATGTTGGAGGTTATTGCCCACACCTGCCAGGAGTGGTCAGACTGGTGGTCAGTGGTCTAACACACACTGCTGGCTGTAGTGCTCACATAGTACCTGTTCTAATAGGAGAAACAATGGTTTATTGTATTATAATAGGACTGTGTTGGGCTCCAAGAGCCAGGTGGCAAGTAAAAACAGCCGGGTAGATCCCCCGGGAAGTAGGGGCTGGGAAGAACACTGGATAGAGCAATAAAACAAATGTAAATTAATATATATGAATAACAAGAGAATGATTCATGTAAAAGTATGTCTGCAGCATTCAGTACACTAGATACAAAAAGCACTTCCATTAACAAAAATGTCTATATGCAGAATTTTACTCATTTAGGCAGCTTTGGAGCCTAGAAGATGATGATCCTGACTTGGGGTAGGTCACCAATGTAGAGAGTGATATCAGTTTGAAGGGGAAGTGTATATAGGTAGTGATTTCTCAATGGCTAGTCCTATTTTGCCATTAGATGTTTGATCAGAGAGCTTAATAGCCTTGTTATTGTAATGTCATATGAAGGAATGTGATACATAAATTAGGCATGTGTATTTAGTTTTGGACTACTTCATAATCAGAATGATCTACAACCTGGCTATGAGAGCCACAACTACAGTGAGATGTCCCTGTGATCACTAGTAAATTTAGAATTACTGTGAATGCGTTCTGCAAAACCTTTCAAGATGTTGCTTGATATAATAGAACATCACATTAACTTCTTTAGTGAGCTCTGGAGTTACTAAAGCTCATTAATGACCACATGCAGGAGGCAGCAGCAGAGAGGGGTGAAAGTGAAAAATAAGCATTTGATGGGTGCTTTGTATGTGTAACACATGGAAAATAAATTGGGTACACTGTACTTGCATTATTATGTGTGAGGGTAGGGCTGTCTTTCCGCATGGGCATGCTGTTGCTCATGTGGGCAGTTGGCAGTTGTCCGGGGTCCCCACAGGCATAGGGGTCCCATAGACAGAGCCCGGAACAAATTAAGGAAAAAACGTTTTAATCAGTTCAGGGGCGGCGATCCGGCCCCCTCCCTCTTCCCCTACTCCCTGCTGCGCTCGCACTGATTTTTGGGCGTGACATGTGTATGTGGTTTGAGTTCAGGCATAATCAATGTGTAGTAGCAGAATACTAATAAAATCAATGTGAAACTACAGTGCTGATAAAATCATGTGTGAGGCAATGTGTGGCATAATTATTTGTGGCCACTGTGGCATAACTATGGGTGGGGCACTGAATGGCATAATCATGTGTGGGTCATTGTGTGGCATAATCATTTGTGCTGTACATGATCATGAATAATTATTATGTGTAGGATGCACAGTGCTGGCATTATCACATGGTCAGCAGTACTGACTTAATAATATGCGGAGGCATAATATAGGCATACGTGTGGCAAAGGGCTGGCACAGTATTTTGGGTGAATGCACAAATAAATCTTGTGATCAAACCACAGCTACTATCTTTTATAGAAACGCCTACTGTTCTTTATTGACAAGTTTTGCAATGGGAGCTAAATATGCCTAAAAACTTTCATGAAACAATAAAAACGGGCAATCTGTTAAACTGTAAAAGTTTTATGAATACTTAAGTGTAAAAGAAGGAATGATAATTAAAACACATAAGTATAAAAACTGAGAATGAAGCGTTATTAAGAAATGTGAACATTCAAGACTAGAAGCTCTCTTCTCTAAACATGCTGGAAGCATAAACAAGTCCCCTGGAATAATAAATGATTTGACTAGCTGTGCCTTTTTATAAATACACATGTATATCTGAGGCAGGGAGAAGGGAAATGTTATAGTGCTATGTCTGTCTATTAAACACATCTGAGTCACACTGATAGCTATATATTGTTTCACTGTTTACTACTCATACCCTATACACACATTCAAGTAGTAGGGTGGATACAGATCCAAGAAAATCCCAATGTGGAAATAAAACAAGTGCTTTCCTGATAACCAACTAAAATAAAACAAGGAATATGTAGGTATGATATATATATGCTGATGCTATGCAGTTATATATCACAAAAGTTTTTGTGCATAAATCATTGCAAATAAATCTGATTAACACTATATTCGCAACTCAGACAGACAGTTTTTTGTGCAGACTAGCACAGTAACCCTATTGTGTGACTGCCAGACGTTCTTTGCAGGTTACATTGTAGATACAGTAAGACATTACCTCTCCCTTGTGCGGGTCGTCCATGGTGCTCAGACAGGTGCAGGTGTTAAGGCAGAATATAGATGTTTGTCTTCTAGCTCTGTCTTCCTATTTTCATGTGATTTGTATGTTTTGTAAACAGGTATATAGATAAATATACAAATAAGTCTACATCCTACTCTGGCCCTAGTCTGTTCCGTCCCACCCCGGTTTCCTGTATTATCCTACTGCTGTCATTATGAAGAGGAGGAGCAACGCGGAGGAATTGTGCAGCAGTAAAATGAAAGAAAAATGAAAAGCCTATATTACAGACCTTCTATCTGTGGGTGCTGCCACCCGATGGCCAGATGGCATAATATATATGAGCGATCTGAGCGAGTTCTGTGGACAAAATATAAGATCACAAGCTTGTTTTCCGCTTACATAACAAGTTTGTCAATATTGTAAGATGTTAATAACGTTAAAGAATTTCAGATGGCTGCAAGTGTTGAATTTGCAGATAAAGACTCTCTTACAATTTTCCTTTCCTCAGTGTGAATTTGATGATCATATCAAGGATAGTCCCAGCTGTTTTTGTTGGGTTTTTTTGTTTTTAAATGTCCCTATAAAGGTTTGTGATGATATTCTTGTTTTTTATCTTTACTAAATGCTTAGTACAGCTTTGTTTTGGTTGCTGGGTGGAGTTCCTAGTATCTGTTCTTGTTCGAATACTCTTAAATTTACAATAACTGTAAATTACAAAGTAAGATTCAGAAGAAGGTGTATTACCTGCACATAGTGCTCTGACTCAATATACAGGTTCATCTGCTCATGTTTACACATGTACTGGATTCATTTAACAGTGTTCATATTTATACCACCATTCTCTTGATCCATTTTAGCTCATATAATTTTCCTACTAAAATTATGTAACTTTCTCCAGACTGGCTTTAGATTGACAAACCTATTGCCCAGCCAATTAATTCATGTGCTGTGCCTGCCTCATATACACATCTAACATCTACTGCTGTCAACTCTTTCCACTGTTTGCCTGTAACCTCCAGAATAGCATTTAATGTGCAGACACTACCATCCATCAGACTTGTCTTTTCTTGCCTTGTCCAGTTAGCATCCCACAACATCCATCTAACAACATTCTTTCTCATAACCTCACCCTATCAATCCTACCTATTTCTCCCCAGGAGCTCCCCACCTATGGAATGCTTAGATCCTCCTTCATATTCAACCTTAATTACAACAAGAATGCTTACTTCTTCTAAAAAGCCAATCCCTTCCCTCTGTGAGTCATGTCTACCTTTACTTCAATTCACCTTAACACTGACTACTCTCACCTTCTATTTCACTTTCATTTATTTCCTGATATCCTGATTTAACCCGTTTTACATGTGGGCCTCTGTGGCCTACATACAACAGCGGACACCTATCTCCAGTCCTGTCACTCACCGGACTGTGAGTGCTACTTCTAAGGTAGCTAGGAACCGTGTCCGTCCATTATTATGAGGTACTGCGCATGTGCAGTCCCTTTTAACCTTCAGTTCTGTTCCTTTAACTTAATTGGCTGATCAGGCAACACTCGCTATATTAAGCACCTGTGGTCAATACCACGTTGCCTGATCTTGGAGTCTCATTCCTCATGAGTCTCTGAAGGTGTTCCAGTGCCTGCTCGTGTGTTCAGCTGATGCTGATTCCTGTTTGCCGTTTGTGGTTTCCAGACCACTTCTATTCCTCGTGTTCCTAGTGTCTCCAGCAGCTGATTCCTATCCGCTGCCTCCGTGTATCTACAGCTACAGATTACTGCAAACTCTCCTGTGTTTCATCGTGACTCCAGCAGCTGATTCCTATCCGCTGCCTCCGTGTATCTACAGCTACAGATTACTGCAAACTCTCCTGTGTTTCTTCGTGACTCCAGCAGCTGATTCCTATCCGCTGCCTCCGTGTATCTACAGCTACAGATTACAGCAAACTCTCCTGTGTTTCATCGTGACTCCAGCAGCTGATTCCTATCCGCTGCCTCCGTGTATCTACAGTTACAGATTACTGCAAACTCTCCTGAGTTACATCGCTACTGTTCCAGCTGATTCCTGCTCGCTACTTCAGCGTGTCGACAGAGTCTGCTCGTCTCAGCGCTCCAGTCTGCATTCTACCTGCCGTCAGCTGACCCGCTGCCTACTGCTTCTACAGTGTGTCCATTTGTGTCAACTCGCCTGTTGCATCGAGTCTGCGCTCCTCGGCTTCCAGCTTTGCTACATCGCTTCAACTCTCCCGTGGTCTCCTGCTGTTCTATTCAATATACTACTGCTTCCTGAGTATTTATCATCTGTGCTGGCCTACCTACAGTGCGCTGCACCTACCTGCCGCTTCCATTCTGCAAGGACTTCTCATCTCGTTTGTTCCCGGCCGCTCAGGTATCCCTGCAGCTATCTCTAACAGCCTGCTCATCTGAACCACGGTATGCATACTTCTCATTGACTGTGCTGGTGTATTGCATATCCATCTGGACTGAGTTGTTCTCCTCCGGAGTTTCCATCCTCTGAGACTATTGCTATTATTGACTGTGTTTCCTTTTGCTGGACTATTTGAGTGACTTTGTTTATCTGTGCAGTACTGTTCATTCATTATTATCATTGTGTGCAGTTCAACGTGGGATCAAGTTCAGTGTACCCGTGTAGACTCTGCATAGCATTTATCTCCTCGTGTCCTTCCTCACATATATATTCAGTGGTACAACTTGCTAGAGGCAGACCACTGATTCCTGTTTCCCTGTGTCACCAGTTGCATATATCCTCTCACATAAGCAGTGGTACAACTTGCTACTCGCAGACCACTGACTTCCCCGTTACCTTCACCTGGATTCCATTCCTTCACTACAGACAGCGGTACAACTTGCTATACGCAGACCGCTGACTTCCACCTCCTTATTACTCCTGGACATTCTTCTCACTATAGCAGTGGTACAACTTGCCGTGCGCAGACCACTGACTACCCTCACGTGCCCTTGTCCATCCAGATCCTCGTGTTCAGTTACCTATTGTTTACCAGTGCTGCTAGTCATAGACTTTCTGAGCATTCTCTAACCATCTGCTGTTTCCAGTTCCATTATCACCCTGCCATCAGAGTATCATATACCAACTCTACTGCTCTGATAAGACCATCAGCGGGTGATACTGGGTAAAGCCTCCTAGTGCCCGTGACAGTAAGATCAGGCCATGACAGACCCAGATTTGGAACCCACAGCTAAAGAGATGCTGCAGCATCCTGTCACCCGTGGAACAACAGGATGTTCGTCAACAACTATTACTACAATGTTACCAGACGTTAGTCTCCCAAAGAACGTCTGGGCAGAATATTACACCTTCTGTTGATGCTCCTGTGCTTTCCTCCGTTTCCCCAGTGCCATCCCAGGTGTCTACGGCTTCCACGCTTCACCTGCCAACTCCGTCAAAGTATGATGGAGATCCCAAAACATGTAGAGGTTTCCTCAACCAATGCTCAGTACATTTTGAGCTCCAACCTCAAAACTTTTCGACTCATCGTTCCAGAGTGGCCTATCTCATCTCATTATTCTCCGGACAAGCTCTCGCATGGGCTTCCCTTCTGTGGGAAAGAAATGATCTGTTGTTACAGGATAGTGCCAAATTTATTTCCATGTTTCGATGAACCAGGTCGTGTTATTTCCGCTGCCTCCAGCATTCTACATTTACGACAGGGTTCACGTACAGTAGGACAGTACGTCATTCAATTTAGGATCTTAGCCTCTGAGCTTCAGTGGAATACTGAAGCGTTAATTGCCGCCTTCTGGCAGGGGCTCTCGGACAAAATTAAAGACGCACTGACTACTCAAGAACTCCCTACGTCTTTAGAAGATTTGATTTCTCTTTGTCATCGTGTGGATCTCAGATTTCGTGAGAGGGACTCTGAGAGAACTACTTCAACTAAAACAGCTCTTCGTCCCACTTCTCAAATTCGTCCTGCTTCACCTCCGGTAATACCGATGGAGATTGGACGTTCCAAACTAACCTCTGCAGAGAGGAATCGAAGAATTAAGAATAGACTTTGTATCTATTGTGCTGATGCCACACATATGCTCCAGTCATGCCCCAAAAAATCAAATCGGGAAATGCCAGGCCCTAACTAGTTCTGGAGAGGTGAAGTTAGGGTCCCTGGAGTCCTCTCCATCTTCTACGAAATCAAAAATCTGTGCATTTGACGTGACCATTTCATTTGCTACTAAGTCTTTTGAGTCCCAAGCTCTAATTGATTCAGGAGCTGCGGGAAATTTCATTTCTGAATCCCTTGTAAATCAATGGTCCCTACCAGTGATTACCCTGAAGACTCCTATTACGGTGACGGCTATCGATGGATCACGTATTATCAACGGTCTCATCACCCAAAGTACGTCTTCAGTGACCCTTCAGATTGGTGTTCTACACCGAGAAGAAATTTTGTTTTTAATCCTTCCTGTTACTACAAGTCCGATTGTTTTAGGCCTTCCATGGCTTCAATGTCATTCTCCCCAGATTGACTGGCGCACTCCTCAAGTTACGTCTTGGGGACCTGAATGTCACCAACATTGTCTTTCTCGTGTTGTTCCTCGTAGAATACAGCAAACCTCCATTTCACCTTCCTCACCAGGACTTCCTCCTCAGTATGCTTCATTTGCCGACGTCTTTGATAAAGCTCAGTCTGAACGTCTTCCCCCTCATCGTTCATGGGATTGTCCGATTGACCTGTTACCTGGCAAGATTCCACCTAGGGGTCGTGTTTATCCACTTTCATTACCTGAGACTCAGGCTACTGCTGAATACATCCAAGAGAATCTCCAGCGAGGATTTATTCGACCTTCTACTTCTCCCGCTGGAGCTGGGTTCTTTTTCGTGAAGAAGAAAGATGGATCATTACGCCCCTGCATAGATTTTCGTGGACTTAATGCTATCACTATCAAAAATCGGTACCCCATTCCTCTGATTACTGAGTTTTTTTTAATCGGATCAAGGGAGCCCGGATTTTTACTAAGTTGGATCTTCGTGGTGCCTACAATTTGATTAGAATCAGGTCCGGTGACGAATGAAAAACAGCTTTTAACACCAGAGATGGGCATTATGAATATTTAGTAATGCCCTTCGGGTTATGTAATGCCCCTGCTGTTTTCCAGGGCTTCATTAATGAGATCTTTCGGGACTTGTTATATGTATGTGTCGTAGTATATCTGGACGACATACTCATCTTTTCCCAAGACCTGCCTTCACATCACCAACACGTGGCCGAAGTTCTTTCCAGACTCCGGAAAAATTCATTATTCTGTAAATTAGAAAAATGTTCATTTGAGTTGCCCCAGATTCCATTTTTGGGTTATATTGTTTCCGGAGTTGGTCTACAAATGGATCCAGAAAAGGTGAATGCTGTGTTACTTTGGCCTCAGCCAACTACTCTTCGGGCCATTCAGCGTTTTTTAGGTTTCGCCAACTACTATAGACGCTTCATTCAAGACTTCTCTTCAATTGCATCTCCCATTGTGGCTCTAACTCGCAAAGGGGCCAATACTAAGCAATGGTCATCTGAGGCTCTCCAAGCCTTTCAATTTCTTAAAGAGTCCTTCTCCTCTGCTCCCATACTTCGACAGCCTGATGTGATGCTTCCCTTCTTCCTAGAAGTAGACGCCTCTAATGTTGGTTTAGGAGCCATTCTCTCCCAGAAATCGGAGCAACAAAAGTTCCATCCTTGTGCCTTTTACTCTCGGGGTCTTCTGCCTGCGGAGAAGAATTACACCATCGGGGACAAGGAGTTGCTGGCTATTAAAGTAGCATTGGAGGAGTGGAGATATTTGTTAGAGGGAGCTCGTCATCCGGTGACAATTTTTACAGATCATAAAAATTTGTCATACCTACAGTCTGCTCAATGTTTAAATCCTTGTCAGGCAAGATGGTCTCTTTTCTTTTCCCGTTTTGATCTAATCATAACCTTCAAACCAGCTGCAAAGAATAAAAAAGCAGACGCTCTATCTCGAGCCTTCGTGGCGTCCTCAGACATTGAAGAGAATCCTAACCACTTTATATTAGACCCCAAATGTGTTTCTCTGGCTGCTTCTTCCACTAAAGTGCTACCATTTGGGAAGACCCTCGTGCCTCCTGCTCTTAGGAAAAAAATCCTTTCATGGTTTCACTCTTCTCGTTTCTCTGGACACGCTGGTGACCGCAAGACCTTTGAAATCCTCTCTCGAAGTTATTGGTGGCCTTCTATGAGGAGAGATGTCAAAGAGTTTATCGCGGCATGCGATTTATGCTCCCAGTTCAAAACCCCCCGCAGAACTCCAGCGGGGTTGCTTCAGCCACTACCCATTCCATCTAAACCTTGGACCCATATTAGTATGGACTTTGTTACTGAGCTTCCTCCTAGTAAGAATTGCAACACCATTTGGGTAGTGGTGGATAGATTTTCGAAGATGGCGCATTTCGTTCCCTTGTCTGGTTTACCTTCTTCTTCTACCCTGGCTGAACATTTCATTAGAGAAATTTTCCGTATCCATGGATGTCCGTCCGAGATCGTGTCAGATAGAGGAGTACAATTCGTTTCTAGATTCTGGCGGGCCCTTTGCAAGACCTTGGGCATACGGTTGGCACTCTCATCTTCCTACCATCCCCAATCGAACGGACAAACTGAAAGAGTCAACCAAGATCTTGAGACTTTCTTAAGGATGTTCTCGTCAGCCAATCAAGACAACTGGGTAGATTTACTTCCTTGGGCTGAATTTGCTCATAACAACATGTACCATGAGTCATCATCTAAAACTCCATTCTTTGTGGTCTACGGTCACCATTCGTCTTTCCCGGAATTTCCTGCCCTCCCGCCCACCCAAGTTCCTGCTGTTGAGACTTTGTGTCAAACCTTCAAAAATATTTGGGCTCAGGTAAAAACCTGTTTAAAGAAGACATCTGCCAGATATAAGTCTTTTGCGGACAAAAAGAGACGGGCTATTCCACCATTGAAAGTCGGAGACCGGGTGTGGCTATCTACTAAGAATATTCGTTTGAAGGTTCCATCCATGAAATTTGCTCCCCCGTTTTATTGGTCCATATAGGATCATTCAAGTTATTAATCCAGTTTGCTTCAAACTTTTACTTCCCAAGAGTCTTCGTATTTCCAACGCCTTCCATGTTTCCTTGCTCAAACCTCTCATCATCAACCGTTTCTCGGTCCCTCCTTTAGCACCACGGCCACTTCAAGTTCATCAGGAGGAAGACTTTGAGATTACTCAGGTTTTGGATGCTAAATTTTTGCGAGGAGTTCTTCGTTTCCTCGTGCATTGGAAAGGCTTTGGTCCTGAGGAGCGTTCATGGATCAAAGCTGAAGATCTCAACGCTCCAGCTCTCTTGAAGAAGTTCTATACCAAATTTCCGGACAAACCCGGTTCCAGGTGTTATGTGCCCACCTTTAAAAGGGGGGGTACTGTCACTCACCGGACTGTGAGTGCTACTTCTAAGGTAGCTAGGAACTGTGCCCGTCCATTATTATGAGGTACTGCGCATGTGCAGTCCCTTTTAACCTTCAGTTCTGTTCCTTTAACTTAATTGGCTGATCAGGCAACACTCGCTATATTAAGCACCTGTGGTCAATACCACGTTGCCTGATCTTGGAGTCTCATTCCTCATGAGTCTCTGAAGGTGTTCCAGTGCCTGCTCGTGTGTTCAGCTGATGCTGATTCCTGTTTGCCGTTTGTGGTTTCCAGACCACTTCTATTCCTCGTGTTCCTAGTGTCTTCAGCAGCTGATTCCTATCCGCTGCCTCCGTGTATCTACAGCTACAGATTACTGCAAACTCTCCTGTGTTTCATCGTGACTCCAGCAGCTGATTCCTATCCGCTGCCTCCGTGTATCTACAGCTACAGATTACTGCAAACTCTCCTGTGTTTCATCGTGACTCCAGCAGCTGATTCCTATCCGCTGCCTCCGTGTATCTACAGCTACAGATTACTGCCAACTCTCGTGTGTTTCTTCGTGACTCCAGCAGCTGATTCCTATCCGCTGCCTCCGTGTATCTACAGCTACAGATTACTGCAAACTCTCCTGTGTTTCATCGTGACTCCAGCAGCTGATTCCTATCCGCTGCCTCCGTGTATCTACAGTTACAGATTACTGCAAACTCTCCTGAGTTACATCGCTACTGTTCCAGCTGATTCCTGTTCGCTACTTCAGCGTGTCGACAGAGTCTGCTCGTCTCAGCGCTCCAGTCTACATTCTACCTGCCGTCAGCTGACCCGCTGCCTACTGCTTCTACAGTGTGTCCATTTGTGTCAACTCGCCTGTTGCATCGAGTCTGCGCTCCTCGGCTTCCAGCTTTGCTACATCGCTTCAACTCTCCCGTGGTCTCCTGCTGTTCTATTCAATATACTACTGCTTCCTGAGTATTTGTCATCCGTGCTGGCCTACCTACAGTGCGCTGCACCTACCTGCCGCTTCCATTCTGCAAGGACTTCTCATCTCGTTTGTTCCCGGCCGCTCAGGTATCCCTGCAGCTATCTCTAACAGCCTGCTCATCTGAACCACGGTATGCATACTTCTCATTGACTGTGCTGGTGTATTGCATATCCATCTGGACTGAGTTGTTCTCCTCCGGAGTTTCCATCCTCTGAGACTATTGCTATTATTGACTGTGTTTCCTTTTACTGGACTATTTGAGTGACTTTGTTTATCTGTGCAGTGCTGTTCATTCATTATTATCATTGTGTGCAGTTCAACGTGGGATCACGTTCAGTGTACCCGTGTAGACTCTGCATAGCATTTATCTCCTCGTGTCCTTCCTCACATATATATTCAGTGGTACAACTTGCTAGAGGCAAACCACTGATTCCTGTTTCCCTGTGTCACCAGTTGCATATATCCTCTCACATAAGCAGTGGTACAACTTGCTACTCGCAGACCACTGACTTCCCCGTGACCTTCACCTGGATTCCATTCCTTCACTACAGACAGCGGTACAACTTGCTATACGCAGACCGCTGACTTCCACCTCCTTATTACTCCTGGACATTCTTCTCACTATAGCAGTGGTACAACTTGCCGTGCGCAGACCACTGACTACCCTCACGTGCCCTTGTCCATCCAGATCCTCGTGTTCAGTTACCTATTGTTTACCAGTGCTGCTAGTCATAGACTTTCTGAGCATTCTCTAACCATCTGCTGTTTCCAGTTCCATTATCACCCTGCCATCAGAGTATCATATACCAACTCTACTGCTCTGATAAGACCATCAGCGGGTGATACTGGGTAAAGCCTCCTAGTGCCCGTGACAAGTCCTATCACTTTGCACTTCTTCAATACCAAACTAATATACAGTATAAAAGAAAATATTGCACTTTTCAGATCCTCTTCGATCTTTCATCTTTGAGGAGACATCCAGGTCTATTAAGTTATACCAATACAACCAACCATTGACGGATAATCCATTAGGCAACCTAGGCTCCTTCCTAGGGGCTTGTGTGCTCTTAGGGGCTCAAATTACCCAAGCCCTTTTTTATGTATTTTGGGGGGTTTTTTTTTGGTTTTTTTACAAATAGGGGTGAGAAGGGGGCCCAAACAATTATGTTGCCTAGGACCTCATGATGTCTTAGTCCGGGTCTGCAATCATGTGGTGTCTTGTTAAACTGCTTTGGTTACTTACAACACCTTCAAAGTCACCTGCATGTCATGTTACATTATTTTACCACAGTCCTACAAGCTTTGCTTCTTGGGGGAAGATTGGTAGAGCAGTAGTCTCAGAAAGGCAACACATTATTCATAAATGTGCCACAAAGTGAAAAATCAACAACACAAAATATAGTGCATTTATTAGAAGTTTAACAAGTCCCCTAATATTATAAAAAGGCACTCAACACACTAACCAGTTACCACTTTCATTATATAGGATATTAAGAACAATATAGATGGATTACAATGTTTTTCATAATCTCTCTGCAAAACAAATTCTTGAGTTAGGGTGTACAAATTGTATTTCATACATGATACCTATCTTAGCATGCACATACCAACTTCCATATCACAGTCAAGTCAGCCCTACATCACATAACAGACGTTTTAGGGAAAAGAGTACATTTGAGGTTACAACATTACAAACATCAATATTGTAAGAGTTATTTTCCAGAAATGCAATATGTTGTCATCAGGGTTATAACTGCAAATTATATTGGGCAGCTAACCCTATTGCTATGACACTGATCGCTATAGTTATTTAATTGTTGGTTAGTACAGTGGATCCCAAACTTTTTCAGTTCAAGACACCCTTAGAGTTTCCACCATTTTTTTAAGGCACCCCTAAGACAAAATAATTACCATGTAGTCCCCCGCCTTGCTTACCACTGGCCCTGGCTGAGGCACCCCTGTGAGATCACCAAGGCACCCCAGGGGGCCTAGGCACACAGTTTGGGAACCACTGGGTTAGTAACAGATTGTTTCTAATAAGCACCTGTTAATGCAGAGTGTATTCTTGTGTTAAATGTATGAAATCCTCAGCATAGATCTAGCCCCACCCAGTGGCGCACGCAGGGGGGGTTTCTGAGTCTCCAGAACCCATCCCCCGCGCGCTAAGTGGCCGCTATAGCTGCACTGTCCAATACAGCAGCCGCGGCTCTGTCAAAGAAGCGTCCGCGGCGGTGCTGTAGTGTATACAGCACCGCCGCAGACGCTTCTTAGACAGCACCGCGGCTGCTGTATAGGACAGCGCTGAAGAAACGGAGCTGCTGCGCATGCGCAGCAGCTCTCGCGGGGGGTGGGGTTTTTTTTTTGGGTCGGGGGGGAAACCCCCCGACAATCCTCCGTTCGCCCCTGCCACCATCACATCATCTGCTCAATATCAGCTGTTTGAAATGGCTAGCCTGAAGGTGAAGACTCTATTCTAACAGATAACTTTCTTTTAGATTTACTTCAAGATTAAATAAAAGTTAGTAATTCCCTTTGGTTCTATTATTCACATTTTAAAAAAAAGTTATTATTTATGTACACACATACTTAACAAGTTTAGTAATCACCAATGTAAATTTTTCATGAAAATATTCACAAACGGTAATAATGCCACCTAATTGCTTATGAACAAAACACAATTTTCAACAGTTGTCAGGAGGCATGAAGGCTAAAATAAATCAAGAGCGACACTTCTGATCAGTATAAAAGATTTGCGGTGGCAAGTGGGAGAGGGATTATAAACCTTAGTAGCAACAGACTCTCTTCCATCACTAATCCACTCGCAATATCTGCTGCAGTCCAGGTATTCTCTCTCACTCCCTGCCAAGACAGACTTTTATTATACAGACAGCATGTTGTTCGGTACATGAGCAAAGATAACATCCCCTGACCATGGCAGACATCGGATGACCCTCCAGATTGGATGACTAAATAATATTTTATGCATTATTACCATGAGTACAGCGTTTATGCTGTACTCATGGAATTACTCCCAAAGCTGAATTTTCAGTTTTGGTTTGAATTATGCTTTTTTAAATGCCACCAGACTATAGTTCTTGCTTTACACTAATTACCAGATTGGGGATGATCCTACTTTAAAAGAACCACCATGTCACTAGATTGGAGTTCCGTCTATGATGTAAAAAGACCTCACCATGAAGTAGTCTGCAGGCTGTTGGGGAAATGTTCTCCCTCCATATGGTTCACACAGCCAACAAGAATTCATGCTATGATTCTCTCGGTGGTGACATGCACCTATTTCCACATGCTCTCCTCAATCTGGAGTGGGCAATGTCCCAATTAGATGTGGAGGTTGTTCGAGGAAAAATTGGACCCCCTCTGAAGTTTGTACAGCTGGGTGAAATAATCACGATCCTAGTTCCTCTATAAAGATGTGCTTAAAGGTGTGACTCGTTCACAGTGGACTTGGAACACATAAATAATGTCCAAAATAAAATGGCAGATAACAGCCACACAGAGGTAGGCCAGGTGAAAGAGTGGACCTCGAAGGTGGAGAAAGAGGAAGGGTTCAGGGGGAATAACCGAAATGAGCAGCGGGGGTGAAGAAGGATTCCAATGCTACCACCATGCCTCAGGTCTGGGTGTGTGGGAGAAGGATAAGTCTCTAAAAGAGAGTGCAGTGGAAGAGGTGGTGTCTTCAAGGGATAGCCAACCTTCAGTGATGGCAAGCAGGTTGAAGATAAAGAGACCTTGGATAGAGGCCAATTTGCTACATTCTGACCTGTCATTCCAGAGAGCACAGAATAGAGGAGTAGAAGGAAGAAGAGAGGTGTGGATGAGGTTGATGGGGATGCTGGATTGCATGGGTAGGTAGGATTTTCAGCAAGGTTGATGACAGAGATAATGGGGATAATGGTACGAGAAACACAATGAGGATGGGGCCTCTCAACAGGCAAGGAAAGGAGGGAAGGGGTACTGAACTGCAGATGGGAGAAAAGTGGAGATGGGGCTGATCTGGGGGCTTAGATGGGAGAGGGACATGCAGGAGAGAGATGGAACAATGAGACAGAATAGATTTTGGGTGAAGAGATAGGGGAGAGATTAGGTAGGAACAGAAGGAAACAGAGAGAAGAGCAGAGAGAGGGACTACCATGAGAGAGGCTGAGGGGGGCTAGAAGGAGAGAGAGGAAGATGAGGGAGAGGGAAATGAGTCATAGCAGGGGTACATGAGCCTCTCCTGGCATCTTCCCCTCATCCTTTAAAAATGCTCTCTTCTCACCCATTCTCAAGAAACCAAATCTTGACCACACCACACTCTCTAACTCCCGCCCCATTTATATTCTCCCCTTTGCCTCCAAAATAGAGGCTTGTCTGCAATCATTTCACCACTTACCTTTCTGAACACTCGCTCCTTGATCCTCTCCAATCAGGCTTCCGCTCCCTCCACTCCACAGAAACTGCCCTGGCTAAAACGACCTCCTCTCGGCCAAATCTCTTATTACACTTCAACACCCTTGACCGCCCCCACCTGCTCCATACCCTTCACTCCATAGACCTCTCCGGAACCGTCCTTTTTTGGTACACCTCCTACCTTGCCAACCGCTCCTTCTATGTTTCCTCCTCTGCTCCCCCTTCCTCCCTTCATGTAGGTGTCCCACAGGACTCTGTACTTGGCCCTTTGCTCTTTTCATTTTACACCTTCTTCCTGGCTGAACTCATCAGCTCCTTCCGCCTCCAGTACAACCTCTTTGCCTATGACACTTAACTTTACCTCTCATCTCCTGATCTCACTCACTCCGTCCTCTGTCGGGTGTCTGCATGCCTCTCCTCCTGGATGTCCTCAGGATTTCTTAAACTCAACATTGTCAAAACCGAACTCATTGTCCTCCTTCCATCTAGCACCTCCTCTCTCTCCGACCTCTCTATCATTGTTGACAATACCACTATCTCATCTCCCTAGACATTACATTAAGATCTTGGTAAGTATTTTGCAACCATTCCATTGGCATGGAGTTGTGTACATTTAGCAGGATATCTGTAAGCAAGATATAAAGTTGAGAGTCATGTGAAGCACAGGGTTAGAGACTATAACACTAATTGTAATTTATTTTATTTTATTTGGATGGGTTGGTGAGATTAGTATTAATTTTGTAGAGATGTATTAATTTACAAAGTATTATATTGATTTGGCAAGATGGTCAAGATGGATTTATGCAAAGGATGTTAATATTAATGTAGTGTTTTTTTTACATTACTGTACATTTATTTAATCATTCTTTTTTTTGTATATGTCATATGTTATTACATTTATATACATTATAGTTTTCTAATTCTATTATTATTGTGGCAAGTTTTATTTTTGCTTTGTTCTGAAATCAACCACCCCTCTAGTAATCCTGTTATTGGCCCTGTATTATAGCAGAATTCATATCTTCTAACTATCGCTCTTTCGTAACCACCAACCCAGTCCCACTGATCCTGGTGCTATTATATATTTATTGGACACATGTATACAAACAACCAACCACAGACTGATATACAGCATATGGTGTAAGGTAAACATATCTTACGTGACACTTGTCACTCTCGGTTATCAACATTAGGCTTGCCCATACTCTGAGTCTACTTTATTCTGCTGCTTATTCCTTTTTCCACTTTGCAGGGCATAAAAGTAAAATTAAAACATAGTTATAATATTTTACACTGTATATCTACAGTATTATGTTTTATAATCACATTATTATAATCACATTATTACATATGCTTTTGATAAAGTTATTACATACTGATCATATATTTTAAAATATTGATATAATATACTTTGGATGAGTTTGTATAAACTTTATATAATACAAACATGAATTTGTTATCACTTAATATATTGTATTAACTTAATAAAAACTGTGTTTTTAGAAATAAAAGTTTTACAAAGTAAAGCTTTTAGCCTTACAGTATAAGACTAAAAGCTGTTCTTTTTTTAAGATAAACTAATCTAAAAAGAGATAAAAATATCATATGTGTGTGTATATATATATATATATATATATATATATATATATATGTATTATTAGATATAATAAATACTGGCGCTCAAACTCAAAATAAGAGAGTAAATAATAATATAAATCACCGATCTTGGTGTGCACTATTCTTCATAAGAGTAGGCAGCCTCCCTCTTAATTATCGGATGGTACTCCGATCGAGAAATATCCCAGTGATCTACATCGTGTAGCAGTATCCTATGTCCACAGGATTTACAGATAAGCTTTTATACCTTATATATATTGTGAGTGTGTTTTATTATGATACATGCTAAATAAATTATTGCACATAAATACTACACTATATGGCTTTTTCCTCTCTTAATACACCGTATGAGTGGAGTTTGTGAGCAGTGACTGTGCTGTGGCTGATGATCCAGTTACCATATACCTACATAAGATATCTACACGTCTGTTCCTGACCTCTTGAAGCTGACTGGAGCCCATTTCCAAGAACCTCTGATACAGATAAGCTGTTTATTTATATCTTTTTGGTACGTTGCCACCTATCACTTGCTACTGATTGTCACGGATACATCTGAAACGTTGTTTCCTGCTTTCTTCTGTCTGTGTTTCGGCATATGATCAGGAATTATGAACATTGGTTTATACTGCTTATACCAGCCTGACATGATGAACACTTTGTTTTTATATTTCTATATACAGTAATACTGACTGTCTGGACGATCTGTACCAGTTAGCACTACTAGATTTGGCGCCATCATCCCTCTTTCTATATTAACAATATATATATATATATATATATATATATATATATCTCAAGAATAAACTTTTAATGCATTGTGGATAAGTGTGCCTGTGGTTAGGGTACGTCACCGTGTCATGTCAATTGTTTTGCTATCGCTGCTGAGTGCTCTCTGATGCAGAATAAAAGAGAGGTGCACACGCCCGGGGTGCAAGTACCAGGGAGTGTTTGCTATGTGCAGTGTGACTCACACTTCTTCTACCTTGGGTCAACTCCTAGTGACGGTAAGAATCAATTAAGACACCACACAGTGATATAAGTGAATCCCTAATTGAATGCTTGTCCAGATACAGGAGAGTGAAGAAAAAAACAAATAGTGCAGCTCTGCAGACACACACTCCACTGAGTGCTAACAGGGTGCGGTACCTGACAGCAGCAGTGATATCAGCAACTCCTTAAGTGGTTACTTGTCCGGATACCAGGTAAAGTGACAACAGAAAACAAGTAAAAGTTTGGTAACTGAGAAATATTATGGGGTGCTCAGTATTTTAATTGAAAAATGTGATTATATCACAATTTTTATGCAGTTCTAGAAGCAGCACCTAATAAATTACTTCTAGTAACAATATAAGTGAGGTGATTTTTTTTCTGCCCTTATGTTAAAATATCAAAATCATACCTCCCAACATTTCTCCTTTGTGAATTGGGACACTACACAAAATGTTACAGTGTTGCATCCAGCTAGGGACATAGTCATGTTGCATTTAGGACTGCCCCTGAAAACGCTTTTGCATTGCCTGCCAGAGGTGTACACAGCACCCTTGGGCTACTGCTCTGCGGAAGGTACCTGCGAACAATCCAGCAGTCAGGATAAAAGTCCTGACTGTAAATACATTGGAACAGTCTCCTAAAATCTGGACTGTCCTACCTAAATCAGGACAGTTGGGCATGGCAAACCTTATAGTAACAACATATGTAGTAACAGGTAACTTGACATATTTTCAGGGGTCTGTTACAGAAATATTTTTAATTGAACCTATACATATAGGGTCTCATTTTATGTACTCATGATGTATATAGGAAAATTATTAATTTAAAAAAGTGTACATGCATGCATATGTTCCTCAGATGGAAAGGTCACTCCACAATCAGAAGTAGCTAGCTAGTGCTACTGATCGTCATCATCATCATCATTGCATATCATTGCTCCAGTCCTGCATCATCTGCAAGAGATAGGTATCCTAAAAGGCATATTGCAATTATGTAAACACACCCTTACTGTACTCTGTCCACACCTGCCGGCCACCCGCATCACCTCTCCAGATGTAATGAGTCGCAAGTCATTGATACCCAAAAAACTGAATCAAGGTGTATGGCTATGTTTTTTTGTCGGGCATCCACAATACGGAAATGCAAATCTAAATGAGCCCAATAGTTTGTATCCATGGAATACTTTTTAGTACTGAATAATAATCCTACTTCCTAGCAACTGTCAGAGTGATGGGTATCTTGAATGACTCATTAGTCTATCAAAAAGATTGTTTCCTTTGGTCTTGAATATCAATCATATGTTAACATGCTGATAGGTGCTGGTAAGCATATCTACTAAATGTTTACAGGTCTTATACATGTTCCCACTAATAGAACGACACAGGCCAGTTTGACAATACCTCCCAACTGTCTCAATTTAGACAAGGCTCTCTTGATTCCAGGGGTTTGTCCTGCTGCTTGGTACCATACCAGGAATATTTGGAGGTGTGTCCTGTTAACATCAGTGAACCGGTGCAGCGGACGCCAAAAGTTATTTTTTTTCAGGAGGGGGTAGATGAGTGGAAGTCTATTGTTTCAGAAGCACTAGGCACACACCTGGAGGATGTTTTCACATTGTCCCCATTAAAAAGATAATATTGGAAGGAATAGTTTAAAATATTGAATTTTTCAAAACAGCATAAAAATATAGATTACAAGTAAATTATGTATATTGTCAGGAAATGAAATACGGACTATTAATGATAAAACAATGTACACAGACAAGAATATAAGGATGCAGCTAGTTATATATTAGTAAGTAATGTATTTATACAAAATGTCCACTAGATGGCACAAGTACTCTGATATAGGTAGTTGAAATGCCAGCAAATCACTATGACGTCTTCAGATGTGGCTGATCACGGGGTCTCGGTTCCCCTCAGCTGCCTGCAGCAGCAGCAGCAGCTTGGAGAGCAGGGATGCGCACGTAGTGAAACTAAAGGGGACCTAGCTAATCCCTGACTCACCTGTCGTCTTAACAGTAAGTGGTTTTCACTGATAGTTAATTACTGCATGTTTCTCAGTTATGTGCCCCTTGTAAACAATGTGCTTCTCTTATTTTGGAGTTCTTGATGTTGATGGAGCCCGGAATCCTTGACCCTTGTACATCAAGTATAGGTTGGTTCTGTAATGTCACAAAATATTAAGATACAATAATCCAGCACCTCCTGCTTGCTTCATAGCAATATCATGCAGCTAATTGAGGTAATTGAAGCCTTGCGTGTTATGCTTCTGACAAATTGAGAATAAAAGAAATTGACAGGTCAATTTTATGGTATTACTTCAGTATTATATTGTGAATGGCATTTAATCGTGGCCAAATTTATTCAGCAAACAGTGGTCATTATTTTAAAAACATGGCCATTTCTCACTACTACACGTTAACTTATAGTCAATTCTGCCGATTACATGAAAGTTTGATTTTTACTCACTGACACCTATTCACAGTGGTTTCCTTGTGGTTTGACCTGGTGTTTTTCTGACATGTTCCCTTGTAAGCATCTTGTGTTCATCTGCAACTGCAGAATGTTGTTACCTGCTATAGCATGTAATAGAGATTTACTGTGCCTAGTTGTCATCTATTGCTAGGCAAACAGATTTGTACTATTTGTAGTAAGAATAATATTTATATATTTTGTGTATTATACAAGTACATGATTGAAGTATGTTTTTCCTGTTTGTAGCCATTAAAGTTATCTTAAAGTATGCTTGTTATGCAAAACATACAATTTTCCCCCATATAACTTATGCTATATGGCAAAATACATATTTTTTCATGGGTCAGATATTGTTTAGGGCACTGCTACTTCTATTATTATTATTTTAGACTTTTTAAGTTAAATGTTTGATGAAAAGGAGTTTGTGTCATAAAACTGTGCACTAGGGTTATTGTACATGAAAGCCAGAAGCAGAGTTGTGTCCAATTTATTCCGGTCACTACCACAGAAGACACTACGTAGAGCATGGGGTCTGGTGCAGTTTAGAGTTTGGTAGAGGTGTCTGTAAAGAAAACGTTGAATCCAGACAAGTGAGCAGAAGGATAGTTAAGCAAATCCGAAGTCAGGGCTGGCAACGAATGTTCATAAGCAATAGACAAATCCATGGGTAAGGCGGTAATCCAGAGAGAAGTCTACATACACCGTCTAAAGTCAGCAACAATAATCCAGGTAGCTGAAGTAATTAGAAGTAACATAAACGCCAGGAGACACCCAGGGAATGATTTCCAAGCATGAAATGAAGAGGTCAACAGAGTTATTATAGTCCCACCAAATTATATAATTTATGGTCAATCAGTTGGGTCCAGCTGGTTAAAGAAGTGTTGATAAATCATTGCTTGGGCATCGGTGAAGAAGGGTAAAGCTTGCGGCTTTCTGTAGCTGAGGGCCACTGCCCCAAGTCAGGTGCCTTTCCCTGGCACACTGCAGGATGAGGTAAGTGTTTTCTTGATCCCCTTCCTTAGGACACTGTCAGGATTGGATTGATTGGTTTAGTTTGGTGAAATATCCTCAGATGCTTCTAGCACAGGATCTGTAGGTGGTGGATTGCAGTAAAGATATGGGGTGGATCTATATGGTATCAAAAGTAACATATAGGAAGACTTGATGAATTGGAAGAGATACAGTCAGTTTCAACTTGTTTGCAATAGTTTACCTGACTTTCGATAGTAAATTGCCCCAAAAACTTAGGACCGAAATTCATGGGAGAATATGAAAGGTGTACAGTAGGTTTGCTGAAAGAGTTAAATTCAGGGGTCTTAATTCTTTCTTCAGTTTTTAGCACAGTTATGGGGTTCCATGATCATCTGTTGAAGAGTGAGAACATTCTTTATTAGAAATGTGAAGTTATCTTTCACAGTAGGAAGTGCATTTTCTTTGGCCAATCCTGGCATCATAACTGGGTGAAACCTTGGCAAAAAAAAAAGGGAGGCTGAGCTTTGGTTAAGTGTATAGCGTTTTTGGTTGTAAATTCAACAAGAGGAAGCACAGACACCAAATTGTCTAGTAAGTGGGAAGAAAACCATTTCAGTCTGCTCATTGATCTGTGGGTGATAAGCAGCTGACAGTGACAATTTAATGTGAACATTTAAACAAAGAGTCCTCCAGCTTGCATGTAAACTAATCTATCAGGTAAAATTACATTTTCGTGAGGTGACTCATAGCTATAGAAATGGTATTACAGCTTTGGCCCAGCCAGGCCCACTATGACATCGCACCACCACAACTGATTTTATAATACGTTTTTGTGGTAACCTATGACTGATAAGCAACCTAAAGTATGCCCACTCAGGATTATTTTCTCTACCATAAAACTGCCCATGTTGTCACTAGGGACATTCAGCGGTTCATTTAATGGTGATGGAAGGAATATGGTAACTTTAAGTCAAATATGTTTTGGGAAGTGATAATTAGACTATTTTCATAATTGTTTTTTAAAAGGTCAGCAGTTTTGTAATTTTGAAAAGTATGTTTCCCTCCTTAGACAAAGGCAACAGAGAATTTAGCATTTCCTAACCATTGCCTATATTAAGCTTTTAAGATAGGCGCTTGACTTATTAATGGGTGAAAAATCCAGTTTCTGACGAGATTGCTGTATTTGACCACAATCAGGAATCTGGAGATTTTGCGGTGACACATGGCTAGACGGAAACCATGGCTAGCCAGTTTTGTGCCACCTGACAAATAAAATTGCACCCACCCTGTAATCAGTGAAACTATAGGCCGGTATTCAATAAAAATGTGTCATGAAATGTAAAACAGGAGAAGATGAATATGTTTTAACCAGCCATGTGTTTTAATTTTTTTGAGATGGAATTGTTTTTGAGAACAGGACCTGTTAGGGTGTAGAATTGCTAAAAAACAATTGTTTAGCGATACTAAAATAATGTATTTTTTGAACTACACACAGATGCGAAAGTCTGTTTGTGACACCACCTTTAGAAATAGTCATCAGTTGTAGACTCGAACAATAATTCAGATTTGCCAAGGCAGATTCAGAAATTATATTTCCAAACTATATATTGCTAGGTACTAAAATGTTAAAGAACATTTTATGGGCTGATCCAGAGTGAGTACTACACTGAGTGGGTTTCTTATGTGAGATTGCTCTGCACATGCCCAGACTTGTATGATTCTGCCACTTGCACTAGCCAGCAAGCAGAAGGCGGAACGTTGGCGTTCTAACATAGAACGGTCAGTGGCAATAGCAGATGAGGATCTCCAGCATTAATGAATTGCTTGTGATTAGCTGATTGCGACTGCACTGCTGAAGCCTACTGTAAACAAGTATTTACCTGGGCCATGAATTAATCACAGCAGTCACAGAACAGTGGACCCAGGTGTCAGAGGCTACACTTCCTCACTTACCCTGTCGTCCTATAAAAGAGGAGGGTCACCTAGGACTTTCTTGCTATTTACATTCGTCCCTTTTGCTTCAGATTTCCTATAGCATATTATATCCAATCTAATCTCTTCTTCATTCACGTCACTGGACAGATGCAGCAGGACGAGACTTCTTACTCTTTCCTGCCTGGAGTGTTCCATCCAACTGAGTCGGCCCAGTCATTGAAAATATAAATCTCTTGCAGCTGAATCTTGACGACAATGGGATATCATAGGATGCCACCAATACTATGTTTTCAGTTGGATATCCCTTTTCACTGATAGACATATTGCTTAAACATGAACATACAGGTCTGACAGCTGATTTACATTGCCATAAATGTACTATTTGCTACCTCTAATCAGTTTCTTCCACAATTACTTGCACTCCTAACTAGGTTTTCATCTAAAAACACCATATTACTTTATTAAAAGCAAAATGAACTCTTGACACTAGTATGCTGTGTCTGACACTTGTAAGCATATCTTAATAATGTCTCAAGTGCCTGACAGTGTAATATTTGAGAACAAAGTTTGAGAGTGCTTAGCAACAGAGTATGGGCAGGCTAGTCAGTAGTCTGAGGAGGTTGGCAAGTTTTGACTAAAATGCAATAGTGCATACACAACATGCTTTTACCAGAAGTTTGGCAAAGGTTTGAGTTATTTAAATCTTTTTATGTATCTTTTCTTAAAGGATTCGCAGTGCATATTATACCTCTACAAATGAGTGAAAAGAAAATTGTGTACAAATGAGTGAAAGGAAAATTGTCCTGGTCTTATTTATTTGGATTTGATTGACTTTATTAAAACTGCAATAGAAGTTTTATATATTTTTATATTTTAAAGCTGAACCCCATAGCATATTTTCACCTATCTACATATTTCTATATGTAATGGATTAAGACCCATGAGCATTTTGTTACTTTTGTCTCTATTCTTTTTTGTTTTCCACTGCTTTTCGCTGTTTTTTTTCTGCTTTGTTTTTTCCCTCAGATTAAATTTAAAACTAACAGCAAAGTAAATGCAGAAATTTTATGCGTGTCACAAAAGAACAAATACATTATGATAAACACTCCCGTGTATACAGATACTTAAAAGAGACCACTATTAAATGTATATAGTCTACTATATAAATGCTTAGTGGCGTGTGTGGAAAAAAAAAACAAGCTGCAGCGCTACCTGCTGGGCAGAGTTATACACTGACCTATATATTTCTTGAAGGAGAAGTGACAGTTGGGAGTGGTTGGTGGTTGCCGGGGGTGACATTGGGGAGTTTTTAACACCTTAAGTAGCTTGATGAAGGATGTGGCGATGAAGATGAAGGATGAGGTGATGGAGAAAAATGATGAGGTGGTGACATGTGGACAAAACCACATTAAAAAAGGGCGCTTGCGTCGGGAAGTAACGCTCTTCCCCTGAGGAGGCCTGGGCTAGGCCCAAATGCATGACAAGAACCTTTTTAACACCTTAAGTAGCTTGATTTGACTAGAATGCATGAGTATCATGCACGGGTTAACTTGTATAGTATAAAAAAATAACATTTGAGGCTTTCCATATTTATACACCATTATATAATATTTTTGTATCTTCAATTATCTGCTTTTGTGTTATAGTATACTATATGTTTTTCCTAGTGAAGCATAGCTCCAGCTTTAGTAAATGAAAGGTGTATTGATTTTTTATATATCATGTCTGGCCAGGCAAGTAATATGTGTTGCCTATCTTCAGAACATGTTAATGTTCTCTTATGAGAATTCCATTTAATTGTTTGGCTTCTTGAGTGGAGATAAATCTCCAATTTTCCAGCACCTGCAATAAATGATATGTGATACATATATATTTCACATACACGATGAATAGAATCATCCTTCTGAAATTGATAAGTAAATGTTTACTTAATCATAAACATATTGACTTTAATATGTCCAAGACTCTTTTTTTCTGGTGTTTAATGTAATAATTTTCAAGGGCAGGAACCCATAAATGAGTTTTTAAGAAGCTGTGGTGGTAATGAAGATTGTTCAAATACATCAAAACATGTTTGTTCATTTGCATCAGTCCGTGCCCAAGAAAATCTTAGAATCCAATCTCCCTAACACCAGCACACAGACATGCAGACATATTACAGCAATTTAGTCAGAAGACATTTACCTGACTAGTTCGTTTTTGGAACATACTAGAGCACTTGGAGGAAACCCAGGCAAACTGATGTGAATGGACATATATTCTGTGTACAATTCTGCAGAATATGATGGTGCTATATAAATTAAAGGATAATAATATTTTTGTGTATATATATATATATATATATATATATATATTTATTTATAGGTATATATTGTGATATTGTGCCATAAGTGTATGTTCTCCCCGCTCCGGGTGCTTCGGTTTCCTCCTACATTCCAAAAACATACTAGTAGGTTAACTGGCTGCTATCAAATTGACCATAGTCTCTCTCTCTCTCTCTCTCTCTCTCTCTCTCTCTCTCTCTCTCTCTGTAAGCTCCAATGGGGAAGGGACTGATGTGAGTGAGTTCTCTGTACAGCGCTGAGGAATTAGTAGCGCTATATAAATGGCTGGTGATGATAAGTGCTGGGAAAGTTGTCAAAGGCAGACATACTGTATATCTCACAGGCTTCTGTCATGTACGTTTTACAGTCCCAGGGAAATACTTTATGTGTGGAAAGGAGCTTCTCAAAGTTGTCTTCAGCTATAGGAAAAGCTGATAAGAGTCCCTGGGGTTATGTATGGAGAAAGAAGGGTGGGTTCCATTCATAATACCCATTTCCGGTTCTTCTAAATTTCCTGTGTCAGTGTTGGATAATCAGGAATTGTACCTACGTGGTTCTGGCAAAAGGCTGCAAAGATGCTCATTCATTCTCTCATTACCTGGGGAGGTGGTCAAGATGGCTCCTGATAAATACTGCAATTTATGATCTGTAAGTTCTGTTGTTTTGTATATGTGTGGGGCACTAGGCCCTCACTTTAGAGTGGAAGTGACTGTGTATTAGTTAGAAGCCAAACGGCAAGGATTTAGTTTGTTTTGCCTTATTTTCATGCTAGTGAGTAAAACTAGCTGAAGCTATTGAAAACAAAGCACTGGTGTGATTTACCTGGCTGAAGTGAGTAAAGTGCTGCTCTCTAACCCCAGAAGATGATACTACTAACCCAATCTTATGACATATATATATATATATATATATATATATATAATGTGCAAGTAAATTGTTGGGTAGCAGTAGCTTATACTGTAATTTACACCAGGATCTCAGCAAAGACTCTTTCTTCTGTCATATAAACATTAAAGTTCATATAAATTGTATTATTGTTAATTATTAAATGGAGGATTCTTCTTTTATGTATATATAAAAGAAAAAGTTTGTTGGCGAATATCTTCGACACCCCTGCACCGATTGGGATGGAACCGACGTGAGGTGGTCCAGTTGGATCCTGGCTAGATTTTAGTGTGGTTAGGGTCCCAGACGACTTCCCTTTGGTGTATGGTGGGCAGAACTTTGACCCGGGGTGCCTGTTCTGAGCCTTCGTCTGGATGGATTTGGACAAAAACTTCACTGACTGTTACGACTCTTCCTGTGTTTTGTATTTGGCAGCAGTACCTTGTTCCACCAGAGGTGCTGCTGTTCTGTCCTAGACTCTTCTGCATGCCTGAAGGAGTTAATCTCCTTACCTGAGACCTAATTGGAACTGCACCTGTCACACTCCTTTAAAGACCTGCCTCAAGCTGTGCTCTGTGCAGTTCATCCCGTTTGCCATGTTATGAATCCCAGTGTATTTACTAATAGCAACAAAAATGTAAAGCAAAGTGTCTTTATTAAAGTAAATACACAAACAAAAGATCCACAGGTTTGAACAGGTTTCCTAAAGAGACTGTATAGTAACAATGGCAGGTGCTGATAAAATAAATTTTACCCCAGTCCAAAAGGCACAAGGCAGTCCAGGAGAGCAGACAGAGTCCAGGGATCAAGCAGTGATCAGACAATAAATCCAAATAGCCAGGTTGAGATGAGGCAAAAAAACGAGGTCCAGAAGTCAGGCAAAAAGATCAGGGCAACAGGCAAAACAGCATGGTCCACAGTACAGGTAAATGATTCGGGGTCTCAGGCAAGCAGGCAAGGTCCAAAAAACAGGCAGGGGTCATACACAGAAGGTCAGTCCAGCAGGTATACAACAAATGAACAGGAGCAGGAGTAGCAGCCAGGAACAAACGGGATTAACTGCACAGAGCACAGCTTGAGGCAGATCTTTAAAGGAGTGTGACAGGTGCAGTTCCAATTAGGTCTCAGGTAAGGAGATTAACTCCTTCAGGCATGCAGAAGAGTCTAGGACAGAACAGCAGCACCTCTGGTGGAACAAGGTACTGCTGCCAAATACAAAACACAGGAAGAGTCGTAACACTGGGGAGGTGGTCAAGATGGCTCCTGATAAATACTGCAATTTATGATCTGTAAGTTCTGTTGTTTTGTATACGTAACATATACATTGGTAACATTGGATCTCAGAAGACATACTACGCGGTTGAGATCTCGGTCAGACTGCCCTTTGGGGTGCACTGGGCAGTACTTTCACCCAGGGAGCATATTGTAGGCCTTCCACTGGATGGATTGTTTGTTTGTCTGTCCAGTTATGCATTCGGACACCTCTGCACTGATTGGGATGAAACCAACATGAAGTGGTTCAGTTGAATCCTGGCCAAGTTTTAGGGGGGGTTAGGGTCCCGGTCAGACCTCCCGTTGGTGTACACTGGGCAGAACTTTGGCCCAGGCAGCCTGTCCTGGGCCTTCCACTGGATGGATTTGGATGACATTTAAAGCTAAAAACAAAAACAACACTGGGCAACCACCTCATGGGTGTGTTGGAAGAGCTGCTAAGCTGCTAATTATTTTTAAAATGTAGACCGTTACTTCCAACTCATTGATAACTTAATAACTTTAAGATTTAAACCAGGCAATGCCGGGTACTTCAGCTAGTATACTGTTATAATGTACAGTATGTCACGTTTTGTTAGTAAATATCAATGCATCTTCCCCACCATCTCTCCTCAGACCTCCCGTCCATCATCCTAGGTGACTTTAACATCCCCCATTGACAACCCACAGTGGTCATGGGAAATTCAGATTAAGATTAATTATTAGATTTGTGTAGAGTATCTTGCGTGAAATAGCTCTGTACATGCTCAGAAACAGACCTTATGCAAATTAAAGTGGAATGGGGCAGACTAAGGTAGACTATGTACAGTAAGGGTGTCGCAAAACAGTTGAGGCCAATTCCTGCGTTTGTCGTAAGTGCGCTTGTTTTCAGACTTATCAGTTGCACCCACAACAGGGCTGGTGTAAATGCTGACTGATAGTGATGATTGTCACGCCAATCTCTTTGATTTAAAAAGGACACGTATCCGCGCCACTAGTTAGCACAGAACATATGTATGCAAGTATGGTAGATTATAAAAACGCAATGCATATATAGTACGCATTGGAAACATCTGTAAGTATGTAATTATTGTAATATATATATATATATATATATATATATATATATATATATATATATATATATATGTATACATATATATATACAAATTATTTATTATTATTTGAAATCTAACATTTATGTAATAGATTATGCTGATAACTGTTGTTATTTTATTTCATAATCAAAATAGTTTTTTATGCTTTCTGATGTGACTTTTTATTATACATACGCATGTATAATATACTGCAGCCTGTTTTGTGTGTGCAGGGCCGGATTTACCACTAGGCAACCTAGGCAATTGCCTAGGTCCCCAGAGGGCCCTCCCAGGGCTGGCGGTGAGACCACCCTTTAAAAATAGGCTGCTGCTTATGGGCCACTGCTATGTGCTTGCCCCCCAGGGCTAAAATCTGCCAGCCAGCCCCTGAATAGGGGTATATGTTATGATAAAAAACTATAGTGCTATGAATTTTTTCAGGGAGGGGGCCCCAAACTAGTATCTTGCCTAGGGCCCCATGAGGTCTAAATCCGGCTCTGTGTGTGTGTACGTACTTGCACCCAGATTAAAATGTGCCTGGAGGTACACTTGGAGGTATATTTACTAAACTGCAGGTTTGAAAAAGTGGAGATGTTGCCTTTAGCAGCCAATCAGATTCTAGCTGTCATTTTGTAGAATGCACTAAATGATAACTAGAATCTGATTGGTTGCTATAGGCAGCATCTCTACTTTTTCAAACCCACAGTTTAGTAAATCTAGCCCTTGGATTTGAATACTTTTGGAACCACTCTCAAGTTTCGTGCTCTTTTTTTTTTTTTATTATTTTTTTTTTTATTATTATTATTATTATTCTTGGGTCTTTAATCGGGGTTTCTCCTTATACCACAAAAAATAGTAAATTGGACATGTTCTAACTCTCATGTTGAAGCAGTTTGGAGTGTTTTATTAGCAGATGGGAATCTCTGCTTAGAGATGATAACAGAATAGCTTAATGAACAGATGCCTGCACACTAGAAACAAGGGCCCAGGCTTCATTTGCATACAAATAACACATCATCATGTTAAACAACATAATTACACATTTTATGAAGTTATAAAGTAAAGAAATATATATTTCCCAGACATTTGCATAACAGTTGATCATGATGGGCAACTTCTTGTATTTATCATTTGAAATTATTCTTTTTTACTCTATGGAGTTGTGTTATTGTGAATTTTATGAGAGACTGTATCTGCCATTGGTTACTTTACATTCTGTATTATATTTATGTGTGGAAGAAATATAAAATAAACCGCTAGACACCTTTGAAGATTTGCTTTTAATCAAAAAGAGCTTGCATTATATTTCTCTAAATCATATCTGTAACAAAATAATATTTTCTTAGCCCTTAGTGGCTTTTAATCACACTTAACTGGATTCACACTCCTTTCTTCTTCACCTTTAGAGACAACAAATTAGGAACAAGGTTGTAAAATGAGATCCTTCAAAACCCACTTGTTGTGGGTCCATTGAAGTTCCCTCACCCAAATAGCAGTGAGCAAGGAGAGTTATCAAGTAAACATAATAGCTTGTTCTTCAGTGACAGGCAGCATGATAGAGGCGGCAGCCTTCAAAGGGTCTGCACAGAGGAGGCGGGAGAGCACAGTGCACTCCCTCCACCCGCAGGTATGCCCCGTGACCTCCCTGCACTGTGTAGAGGAGGTCACATGACACGGAGGTTGACTTCGACAGCTCCGATAAGATCGGGAGCAGCCAGTTGGGGGGCTGCAGGTGAAGCTTCAGTGGGCTGCTGACGGCCTGCGGGCCGCTGTTGTAGGCACTCACTCCTATTAAAAAATGTTGTGTTATATTTTGCTATACTAATGTTAATGTTTGATATTAGTGAATAAAGTTTATTATTTTATGAAATTATTTTAGTTATCCATTTTTCAGATTAGCGGTCTACTTCTATCTTGTGTATATCATTTTTCAGTTGCTTAAGCTATTATGTCAGCATGAGCCCAACATTAACACATGTGAGGGTCACAAATGCTCAGATCTGCCAAATTAAAATATGATTGGATTTAATCAGGCCAGCCTGAATCCATGTCAGCTGTTGACCACATTTGTGTGTGAGGGCATAAGCCAACCAGAATGAATAGGTTCATTACAATACAGTTGTTTAGGATGGTTTGTGTACACACTTGGCCTCTGTGTGTGTGTGTGTGTGTGTGTGTGTGTGTGTGTGTGTATGTGTGTGTGTGTGGCAAATTAGCCAGAGATCATATTCATTGCATTGTCTAACTGTAAGAGCATGAAGTTGTGTTGTGACAATAGATTTGTAATTATGACCCTATGATTGTATCAAATTATTTAAAAAAAACAAAAAACCTATTTTTTAACCATAGTTGGAGTTGGCACAAAACCTCAGATTACCTTTTGTTAATTTTATGTTGGCAGTGAACGCAATCCATGTCTGCATGAGTAAACAAGCTGACTTCTGCATCAGTTCAACTCCCGGAGAAGATTAATTGTCTATACTTGAAAATGTTCTGTGCAATCAGAGCATGAAATATGAGAAAACCATTGCCTCCTTTCAAATAGATTTTATTAAATTAAGAAATATAACTAGAATATGTGGAACAAGGTGATACTGTGATACAAGATGGATATATTAGACTGTAGTGGAAGAAAATTCATGATTTAATAATTTTCTCATTCCTTCTTAGACATTATCAAATTATTATTCTACAAAAATGATGCTGCTATGCTCCCAATACGCTACCAACTCATGTTACACTATGGCACGAGATATGTCATATTCCATGTTAAAATTACAATTCTTCAAATACTTTGATTAAAGTTTTTGGCTTCTCATTGTTGGAGTCAGAGTTTATATATTTATTTGTTGTTACAGAAGCTTGCTTAAAACAAGTGTCACAAGCTATACCAAACAAATCAGACAATGAAGTAGGAAGGAGCTAGGGATGCAGATGAAGGCTCAAATGGCCTTTTGCAGCCGGTTACCCATCACAGGTGTAGGGGCTCTCAGAGATGATGTCACAGGGATGTTGTTGTGTGCGTAGGCGAGCGGCATTGAACCAGTGTTGGGGAGCTCTATCTAACCGTTCCATTCCAGGGGCTTTCAGGAACAGCACATATTGTTGATGGAAGAGTCGGGAGCATTCACCCCTGGGTAATTAAGGGCAACTGTATATGTTTTGTATATAATCAGGGAATGGGTATTGGGTAAATGGGTATATAGCAAGTTGTAAAAATCAATTTTCTTCACACCTTAAAGTTTATACAGTAATGCTTAAATAGGAGAAAGTCCTATTAGTCACTATTTAAAGTATTTTGCTGGAGATAACTGCAGTTGTCACCCAATCAAAACTCTTATGACATTATAATTAGAGTTCAGTGAAGTTGCTACAAAATTTAGTGTAAAGCAAGTTTCAAGGCAGAACAGGCCATTTTGCAGTGACTTGGACATCCAATGATACAATCATATTCTACTTTTGCTTCACCATCCTGTGAAATGTCATTCCTCAATGTATTTTGTAAATTTGTATTTTGCGGAATTTGTAGTCTATTAATAGAGCTAGATAAACGAGAGTCACATCGTTTTTCTGTGCAGTTGTCACGAGCCGCGGCGGGTCCGGGCACCGCCGCGACTTGCTCTCTGCTCTGGCCCAGCGTCCCAGTCATCGACATGATGACCGGGACGTCACTTCCGTTGCCAATGCAACGGTCGGGACGCTCTCTCACTAAAGCGCCGCGTCCCGGCATCCAGGGCAGCCGGGCGGGCATGCAAATTAGGTAATTAGCTTTAGCCTCAGGGGGCTAGTTATCCTTGCTGTGCCCCAATCATTTCATTGGTCACTACTAGTATATTAGGCAGGAAGCGGAAAGCCTCCCCAGGGCCGCCATCAGGGGGGTACGCGGGGTACTGTTGTACCGGGCCCGGGCTCACCAGGGGGCCCGGTACAACAACTCAGCAAAGACTTACCTGGGGCCCGCCGCTGGTCTCCGCTATTCTGTCTTCACCATGACAGCCAGGCACCAGGATCCGATCGCAGGGGTGGAGGAATCATTCCCCCTGCGATCATGTGATCTGTCACAGGCATGGGGGGTGGCACGGGGGCCCGTACTGGGCCCGATTTTTTCTGAAGGCGGCCCTGAGCATCCCTGCCGGTTATAGTCCCTGCTTCCTAGCATACTCCTCCTGCTGTGTTGCTGCTCCTGTTATCTATATTACTGTTGCCAACCCCTTACCTGGATAGTGACGGTGTTAATTTGCCTGTGACCCTGACCCCTTGCCCGGATACTGACAGTGTGGATTTGCCTGTGACCCTGACCCCTTGCCTGGATACTGACGCTGTTGATTTGCCTGTGACCCTGACCCCTTGCTCGGATACTGACGCTACTGATTTGCCTGTGACCCTGAAACCTTTTCCGGGATCCTCACTCCACCTCTTTGTTAAACACCTTTACGTTCTCAGGTAATCAGCTCCTACTACTAGAGAACAAGACCTGGGGGCATCAGAGTACATGTGAGAGCGTCTAGCTCTACTGGAAAGGCGGCTGCTATAGGTGAAGACCTCTGAAGCGGTTTTAGGAGTTGATACCTGGGGCGTGAGCCTTAACAGTAGTTTTCAAAATTTGGCGGCCAAATGATGACATAGGTGACTATTCTGCAAAACGGTTTGGAAATTTCGCTCATCTCTATACTCAGAATGATCAGTTCGTGAAAAAATCAGTACCAAACCTTGCCTAGATAAACATAAGTGTATCTTAGCATAGTTTAAAGCCATATACTAGTAATAGAAACTATTTTTTACAAATTTTGATGTTTGTAACACCTATTTAGCTACTGTATGTGAATCATGTGTTTTTAGTATAAACACAAGCTTGTGGTTTCCATGTTATTGAGGAAACTAGGCTCTTTAGTGCTGGGGCTGGTTGAGTACATGCAGCCTATTTATTAAATTTGGTATTTTCAGTAGTGCATTGTACATAGGAACTGCTTTGTCTCATTAAAAGTATAGGATGAGACCTGATCTCCACCACCTCTGTGCTGGTGCACAATTAAGGACCTTGTACCAAGTGAAAATGACTATGCATATTTCAGGGGTGTTCCTTGCCATGCATTGCCATTCTTACTTCACAAAAGGTCACAAGTAACATAGAAGCATAGAATTTGATGGCAGATAAGAACTACGTGGCCCATCTAGTCTGCCCATTTTTTAACTTATGGTAACCTCAAAACCTATTTGATCCTTGGTTCTTTGTAAGGATATCCTTATGTTTATCCCAAACATGTTTCAATTGCTCTACTGTATTAGTCTCTTCCACCTCTGATGGGAGGCTATTCCACTTATCCACTGCCCTTTCTATGCAGTAATTTTTCCTCATATTTCCTCTGAACCTACGTCCATCCAGTTTCAGGGCATGTACTTATGTTCTAATACTTCTCTTTCTTTGAAGAATATTTCCCTCCTGTATTTTGTTAAAACCCTTGATATATTTCAAAGTTTCGTTCATGTTCCCCCTTTCCCTTCTTTGCTCTACACTGTACATACTAAGATCCTTTACTCTTTATGAGTAAGTTTTGTGCTGTAGGCCATGCACCATTCTAGTTGCCCTTCTTTGTACAGTCATACAGTAATGTATTTATATCCTTCTGGAGATATGGTCTCCATAATGGCCATACCATTGTTCTTTCTGCTACTGATTTCTCTCACTATGCAACAAAGCATCTGACTATTCGTTCTCATTGCTTTGTTACATTGCTTACCTGCCTCTCTGCCTCAGTAGTTTCCATTATAGTGTCGTTAATTCGTTTTTTAGCCTTTGGGTTCTCAAAACCTAAGTTCATGATTTTGCATTTTTAGCATTAAACTGTAGTTGCCACACTCTTGACCATTCCTCTAGTCTACCTAGATTATCCATCATTTGTTTTACCCCTCCAAATGTGTGTGTACCCTGTTGCATATGTTTGTGTCTTCTGCAAAAAGACATACTTTCCCTTCAATATCATTTGCAATGTCACCAATAAAGATAACTGGTAACCTTTCCTTCATGTGAATGCCCTCCATATACTAGAAAGTTCTGTTTTCTATCCTGCAACCAAGATCTTATCCAGTCAATCATCTTAGAATCCACTCCCAAGCTTTCAAGTTTATTTAACAGTCTGCGAGGTGGGACAGTGTCAAAAGCCTTACTAAAATCTAGATAAGCTACATCTATGCCCCCCCCCCCCCTTGATCTATTACTTTAGTTACTCAGTAATAAAAGGCAATAAGATTTGTTTGACATGATCTACCCCCCAGTAAATCCATGCTGCTTGGGATCCTGTAAGTTACTGGACTTGAGATATTCTACAACTCTTTATTTTAAGAGTGTTTCCATCAATTTTCCTACTACTGATGTTAGGCTCACTAGTTGGAAGTAGCTTGCCTCTTCCTTGCTTCCACTTTTGTGCAGTGGGACTACATTTGCTCTCTCCAGTCCTCTGGAATTACTCCTGCAGCTAGAGACTGGTTGAATAATTCTGTTTATGGTGTTATCAGCATCCCTTTAAGCTCTTTTAGTATCCTTGGATGTATTCCATCTGGCTTCATTGATTTATCTACTTTCAGTTTTGAGAGTTCTGTAAATGTACCTCATTTTTAGGAATATACTTGCACCTTAACTGTGGCCCCTTCCCATCTCTTTCTGTAGTGAACTTTCTCAATTGTCAGGCTGCATGTCCCCTTATCCATGTACTCAACCAGCCCCAGTGCTAGACAACATGGACAGGTTTCCACTATAACACAGAGACTGCAAGCTTGGTGTCCACCAGCATATCAATCGCAAAGCCTGGGTAAGTCTATTCACCATGTACAGCAGCTGTACGCCTATTGGTATCTCGGAATGACAATAGCAGAGCCATCCAAGGATGCTTTATTATGTGCTTAAAACATTTTTTCCTGTTGTGTTTTTTTTTAAATAAAGTAATTTTGTGTCTATATATTTCTTACCCCTTAACTATATTATTTTATTTTTACGAATCTGGAAACAGCTTTTCACTTTCCTTGCAAATGATCGCCTGATCTGCATTCATCTGGCTTACATTTACCCTACATGTACAGCTTGGAACAAGGCCCAGTTTATTTTGCTCACAGACACCCCCATACATTCTGCCGAAGGGCTTCATTCCAATTATTGAGGAAGTGGAATGTGACAAATGCAGCCCACCTATGGCAGACTAGTGTGACTCCATAAGGGATTTACTCTATGCTAGTATGTGAATGGTTGAGGAATTTCGTATTTCAAGTCACAGACTTATACAGTATGTGTTAAGTGTGAAATGCAGATATGCAATGAGTTTTCCAGGCACCAGTCCTGAGTTGTAATGAAAGAGGTTAGTCTGACTGCTAGATCCACCAAAAATATAGATTGGTAACCGCTACTAAATCAAGAGATTCTGAGTACTAGATTATACCCAATTAAGGATTTGCAAGGGCTCCGTTTGGGGGCAGTAGGCTCAGGGAAAAAAAAAACCTGAAACTGCCATAGAGGCAGAAGGTGTGAGCTTCACACTTCTATATTCCATAGTGAAGAGCAGAGATTAAAATGCCGGGTCACCCTCTCGAGACTGCCACTCTGCTCCTAGAAGACCAGAGTCCCCTTCCAGCACAGTGAAGCCCCGTTTGCACCTCTGAGCATGAGCTGGACCCGTGCATGCTCAGAAGAGACTCCAGCTCTGTTCAGTATCATCGGCCCCTTCCCCAAATTTTGCTGTTGCTGATGATACACTGTTCCATTCCTGGTTAAGTATAAAGGAAATCTGGTTCAAATCTTTATTCTTACCTATATTAGTCCATCAATTCAAGTAAAGCAATAAATTCTCCTGTAAAATAGCCATTGTCCATTTTGTGGTACCACAGTAATAGCAAATAACATTCACTCTTTGGAAACATGGGAATTGTGTAAGATAATTTTAATCCATGAGATCCAGTTGTCACCATGATACAACTCTTGAGTTGTATCTTTCAAATGACAAAAATCTCTAATATAATATGGGAAAATGTTTTAAGTAAAAGATTATTCAAAGTTTTATTTATTTTGTATATTTACACTGAACATTATCTTTTGGCAAAGGTGGACAGGTAAGATATGTTTCGACAATTTTTATCATGCTTGCAAGATTTTTATATTTAGTGAATACTACAAAAAGGGCAGTAGGAGGGTCCCACTGCTGCCGGTCATTGGGCTATTAATCTCTAGGTGTGGGGGCTGTCCCTAGAGGACAGGGTCCAATTCTGAGTAGACAGTAGACTCTGGCTTTTAGAAAATGTAAGGGAGAGGATTTTTCTTTTTACTTGATTTCTGAATGCTTACCTTTTAGTATATTGTGCGGTTTACAAACCACAGGTTAGTAAATCTCGCCCCTAGAGTCAGACAAAATTAATTTACACTAACAATTTTAAAATACACATTTTTTTTTAGTTATGACTACTGTATGACTTCATTGTGCCTAATTAATCTGTTTTATAGCTTGAGCTCATAGGGATGAAGCTATGTGTTCAGGTGATATATGCTGCTTTATCGCACTAGTGACTGTCCAGTGATGCCATGTCATATACTGTTTTTTATATTATACTAAATGCTGGAATGTAATGTAACTTGTTCGCTGCTTTGTACTTACATACATTTAAATTGAAGACCAAGTAGCAGATTTTATCAACGTTGGCCTGAAAGTCAAGATTCCATCAGTGTTCATAGATAAGTTACATTAGCAATAACAATAATTCATTTACAGTGTAATACTATTGTCTGTAGTTGAATGTTTTAGATCAATACACAGCTTCCTGACTGGCAATTAGTCTTCTAATAGCTCTCAATGTGCAGTTAATGGATGGGAACAAAGTTTGCTAAACAAACACTATTAATGTATATTAGACTCATATAAAAAGGAAGTGTCACCTCTGTAACCTTTTTTGTTTCACTGATTTTATTATTTTAAATCCTCCCCATATGATTTATCTAACGGAATTATAAAGAAATATATGCCTCTCAACATTTATCCAGACAAAATTGGGACAAAATAAGCCTGAGCCCTCAGCTTACAAAACTATGCCCTTACTGCATACAAACGCCGTTACAATCCATCCACGTACACCCACTTTCCGTATATAACACCAAACTGTCCTGAATTTGGAAGTAAATTATGATTCGCAGGACGCAAAAGGGGTGGGACTTAAAAGTGGGTGGGGTTGTAAACATTTCCCCATTTGTAGGTGGAGTTTGTTAGGAACAGGGGTAGGGCTTATTTTTTCCCAATTTCGTGATTCTAAATGGTGAGATGTATGCTTTCTGCAATTTCCTCTAAGGTCCCCCTGTTTCAAAATCCACAGATTTAGAGTGTCCTGCTGAAATCGGGACAATTTAAAGGTTATATATATACATACATACATACATACATGCATAGAAAAAACAGGCACTACCATTCAAGTAACTGCCAAGGTGCTCATCCAGGAAAACAAGTTGTGCAATCCATAATAAATATGTCAACAAAGGAAGTCACTCATTGGTCTTTACAGCTTAAGTTTTAAAAATGTCACAAGAGAGGCAATAAGCTGAATGCTCTTAAAATCGTGTGTGTGTGTGTGTGTGTGTGTGTGTGTGTCTGTCATGAACTGCAGTGTTCAGCCAATAAGATCCATAGGGAGAGTCCATAGTTTTCTCTATATATTCTCGTGGCAGACAGGGTCTCTTGGTTTCCTGCATCGTATACTTCCCTCCTACCCGTTTTAGTCATAGCCATGCTTTATATTGTGCACTAACTTTTCTTCCCTCACAGAGGAGGCACAGTAGGTAGGAGAGCATCGCAGTCAGTGACTAGTAACCACACGGTGTTACCTATAATTGCTGGGGTCGCTGCCCCTTCCGAAGTATCATGACTCTTGGTCCTTTTGTGTGGAGGACCCCTTGGCATGCTTTGACTGGGTGCGCCAATGTCAAGTTCAGGAGTGGTGTAGTCACCCTGTTAGCGGACTTTAACTCCAGTCAGTCATAAAGGATTTATTCCTGGGACCAGGGGTAATGGTCTGACCATTCACTGTTTGGCTTTGCATTTAGATTGCTGACTGCCCTGCTCTAGCCACCACCATTTAGTTTACGTCCATGTGATTATTACATTGTAAATACAGTAATAAGGAAAGAACATCTAAAGGTGGTTGAGTGCATGAAAGAGAGACGTCTACACTATGAAGTTTAAAGAAACTACTTACCTTTTAGTTGGATACCAGTATGTGACATTTGGGAGAGAAGTTCTCCTTTCTCTCCTTGCATTATTTCCCTTCTCAATGGCTAGCATAAGCACTTTAAATCATTATCAAACATTTGTTTAGAGACTAGTAGGGTGGGAGAGAGAGGAGAGATGCAGATAAAAGAAGGATGTCTCAGAACCATTTGTAGCTGCCTGCTGGGTGTATACCACAGAAATCTCTTAATCCAAAGCGAAAACATAAAACAATTTTTTTCACCTTATCTTTCCTGTAGACACTCAAATACAGAAATTGAGATTACTATATCTTTAAGTACAGTCTGTAGCACAAAAAAAAAAATCGCACTCCTGTTTACCCCAGAGAGGCTCCATGGTTAGTAGCATGCTAATTATGACCAATACTGTCCCTCTGCTCCACAGCAGTGCACTACACCATTGGGAACTACTGGCATTGAGCAGGGATCTGGATGGGAAGAGATAGCTTCGCTGTATGCTATAAACTATGGTTATCCCACACCTTTCCCCCCTCCCTGAGCGAACTGAGGGGATGGAGGGGATTATTTTTCTTTTACAGGCTTTGAATAGTCTGTTCTAACCACAATGGGATCTGTCACAGAGGTGATTGGTCCTATTTAAAAACAGTTACTAAGGAGAATTGTTATTTGATAGCCCTGAAAATCGACTGAAACCGTTAATAAAACAAAATTGAAAACACGAGCTACTGTGCTTCATGCCTCTAGCTAGAAGGCTTATTGATGTTCTATTGATAGAATTTAATTTCATTACGTTACAGAGTTTATTATATAACAGTTACTGGATGGTTTTATGCATATTAAATGTGATATCACTATTTACTTTATTTCTGGTTGGTTTATTTCTAAAACGCATCAATTGCAGCAGCCTAAACTGGACTTACCAGGCATCCGTATCTTCTTTTCAGATTTGGCTGAAAATGTTAATATAAAAAAACTGAACACTAAGGCTAGGTACACACTGGCCCGATTATTGCACGAAAAACCTCCAGTCGTCCGACCATTTGGTCAGCTATCGTGTGAGTGTGTATAGTGACACGAAGATCTAAAGTTGTCCCAAAGTGCCGATCATCGTTTCTTTTGCTTGGTCGTACTGTTTAATATTTTCCGACCAATCACCAACCGATCATGTAGTGTGTATGCAGTGCACATGACTATCGGCCAATAGTGGATTACAGATTGACAGTTCTCATTCACTTGTCTGTCTGCTGCTGATTTTGACCCACTGTCTTTATCATGGTCTACGGTCTCTGTTATCTGTCTGCAGCTGTCAGTATCAGCGGAGACACCAGTGGTACGGACTGCGCCCCCCTCTCTCCTCCTCTTTCCTGGGCCAAAGAGACTGCTGTTAATGATGTGGGCTGCACCCTCTTCTCGTCCCGGCCATCGCTTGTCCTCTTAACCCTCTGTGCGCTTCCCATCCTCTGGGACGGGTGAGTGAAAACTTGAATGCACTGCAGTCCTCTGGAGAGCATTAGTGAGGGCACACAGTGTTAAGTACGGAGAAGTTATGCAGACAGATCCCGGACAGGTTGAATGTAGGGGAGTGGGAGGGTGACCCAGCTATTGTGCTGTGTGTGTAAAGCTGAGAGTGTCAAGTCTGTCCCGGAGCAATGAGCAGTGAAAGTGACAGGTTCAGCTGATAGTTATGACAGATGATGAGCACAGATCTGCAGCAGATAATCGGCTATAGCAGTGGTTCCCAAACTTTCTCAGTTCGAGGCACCCTTAGGGTCACCATAATTTTTCCAAGGCACCCCTAAGCCAAAATAATTACCGGGTAGTCCCGTTTTTTAAGTAGTTGGGTCAAAATGACATGAGATGTATTTAGACCCCTTCACCATCACATTGTGCCCCTTCATCATATCATTACGCCCCTTCACCATATCACTCTGTATTCCCTTTGCCATCTCACACTCTGTGGCCCCCTCTTCGCCATCTCACACACTTTGTCCCCCTCTTCGTCAGCTCACACACTGTGTCACCCTCTTCACCAGCTCACACACCCCCTCCCCTCCTTCAGCGTCTCTCTCTGTGTCTCCCTCCCCTCTTTCAGCATCTCTCTCTGTCTGTCCCCCTCCCCTCCTTCTGCGTCTCTCTCTGTCTGTCCCCCTCCCCTCCTTCAGCGTCTCTCTCTGTCTGTCCCCCTCCCCTCCTTCAGAGACCTCTCTCTGTGTCCCTCTCCCCTCTTTCAGCATCTCTCTCTGTGTGTCCCCCTTCTCTCCTTCAGCGTCTCTCTGTGTGTCCCCCTTCCCTCCTTCAGCGTCTCTCTCTGGCTGTCCCCCTCCTCTCCTTCTGCGTCTCTCTCTGTCTGTCCCCCTCCCCTCCTTCAGCGTCTCTCTCTCTCTCTGTGTCCCCCTCCTCTCCTTCAGCGTCTCTCTCTGTGTCCTCCTCCCCTCTTTCAGTGTCTCTCTCTGTGTGTCTCCCTCCTCTCCTTCAGTGTCTCTCTCTGTCTGTTCCCCTTCCCTCCTTCAGCATCTCTCTCTGTCTGTCCCCCTCCCCTCCTTCAGTGTCTCTCTCTGTCTGTCCCCCTCCCCTCCTTCACTCTCCATTCCTTCACTTACCTTATTCCTCATGTTCTGCTGTTTTCTTTCCTCTCTGCTGCTCACTGACACTGTCGGACGTGATGACGTCACGCCCGATCGGTAAGTTTTTCTTTTTCTTTTCTCTATTCCCAGGGCGATCGCGGCACCCCTGTGACAGCGCCACGGCACCCCAGGGAGCCGCGGCGCACACTTTGGGAACTGCTGGGCTATAGTGTGTACACATATATCGGCATGCTGATCGGGCCTTTTTTTTTGTCTGTCCTTACTAAATCGTTAATCATTACCATTTCCTGTAGTACCTAGCCTAAACAAATGCAAATAATGGATTAGGCAACACACACAGCTATTCTATTCTTCTAAATGAATTGTTAAGACAATTTACACTGCATACAGATATATGTTCTATGATAGAGAACTGACCATTGTCTAATGCTGGGTACACACTACAGGGTTTTTGTACAATAATTGGCTCAACCAGCCGACATACGACCGCTTGTTCGAAAGTCGGGTCATTGTGTATAGTGACACGATGATCTACCCATATAGACGATTGTCGGCTCATTTGGTTGGTCGTACCGTTCAATATTTTCGTTCCAATCTCCTTTCCGTTGTGTAGTGTATATAAATTTCCGACCGATCCACGACAATCGTCTGATACTTTCTCGACCTGGGGAGCGTGTGTATGTAAATTTGTGATGCCTGTACCAGTCCCACATGGTGCGGTATCCGCACATCACTGACTTGTGTTTTGTATAGATGTGTATTGCACCTGTCTGGTTGCAGACCATTACACTTGTGTAAAGCACGTGTGTTATTACCCTTTGCATCTATATTGGGAACCTATTAATATATTTACCCTTTATAAACTTATACCATTATTATCTATTAAAGTTTTAAAGTCATATTAACCTTTATTAAATAATATTTGTAAAATACCCAGAATAAACCAATGCAACAGTTTTATTGCAGGAAAAAGTACAACAATTTTGCAGAATATGTGGAAAAAATAGTATTACACTTTAAAGGTTCTAGTGGTTTGTGGCAGAACAGTTCCAAACAGCACACACATTTCAACAACATTTTACTCAAGGTTTTTAATTTTTTTCTTGATGTCGCTTGGGTTTATATTCTCTTTGATTTCTTTACCTATGAAACAACGACATAAAAAAATGTTTACTATTAAACTTCTATATCTGTAATCTATTTCCAACACCAGAAATACTCTCATTTGCTCACATAGCTCACTGCTCAAGATCAGTTTATGTTGTGGTTCCTCTGGCTCAACCGCAATAATAGCGGGCTTAACCTCCATATTTTCTGGAAAACAGGCGCCATTTTAGTTATAATAACAGTACAGGTATGTGTCTAAAGTATTTAGTTGTCTACACATGTTCACTGAAATACCTTTGTGTATAACTTCTTTCATATCTTGGTATTCAGCATCAATTTTTCTTGTTTGATAACAGGTGTTACATTAGTGGTATCAGTGGTATCTAAACAGGCCTTCTCACCGTTAACTCTTCATTCTGACAAAAAAAAATCTATGTTACAAAACAGGGGTTTGCATTGCTTTGTGTGAAACTAGAATGAAATACATAAAGTCCTTTAAACAGGTAGACCACACTTGCTACTCACTTTTTTTAATGTCGTAGTCGTACTGGTCCAGTACTTTTACCATCATCTCCACCACTGTTGGGCTCATTCGCTTTGATCTTTGCTCTTCTTGAGCATCTCCATCCCCCACCTTAACTTTTTCAACATTTGTCCATCTCTGTCTCCGTCTCCATAGCTGCAACCCCCACTGACACCTTCTCCTCACCTGCCATCTTCTCACGTTCCTCGGCACCAGACAGGTCCTGTTATTTTATACACTCAGACATGGGCGTTCGTTTCTGCTGTGGACCAATCAGCGATGATGCCCGCAGAGAATGGAGCATTGTGGGTGATGCCTATTCGTGTACAATAACCTTGTGTATGGAGATTTTTGCTATAACTTTAACCCCTACAGGATCATTACATACGAAGGGATTTTACGATCGTTTTTAACTGTACATTCGTTCCCATATACGGTAACTTCTTTCTGATAGGTCCATGCATGAAAAAGTGCAGTTGTTTTTTCTTCTTTTACTGTATCCATTGTAGGTTAAAAATTAGGAATGAATGAAGAGACAGTGTTGCCTTCTCTTTTTATGCGGTTTTGGTTGTTAACTATAATGAAAGCTCTGGCCCTTTATGCTAATGTCTTTGGTATATCGTTACATGCCCCGCAAATGTTGCTTCAGTGTGTATGAAATTAAAATCATTGCTCACGACAAAATGGCTGTAAAAAATCGCTAATGGGTTGGCAAGCCATGGGTTAAAACCTGGAATGGGGAGGCTAAATGAATATCTCTTTGATTGTTACTAAACATTTGTTCTACCCAGGGGGCATATATCATCATCATCATCAACATTTATTTATATAGCGTCAGCAAACTCCGTAGCGCTTTACAATTATAGATAGAGAACTCCCGACACAAAGTTACAGACGAGCATCCTGTACCAATTTATGACGGGTCATAGACACTGAGGCCTTTGAAATCCCTCTCTCTTTAAGATTAACTCAATAACACCTGTGATATCTAAGGACAGTGATATGTGACCAAGAGACATCTCGACTACTGGGCCAGGGCAGCTGGGTTAAGTGTGAAAAGAAAGATAAGGACACAGGAAATTGACATACTATACTTTCTCAAATATCTTACTTACAGGAGTAATGTGTGGTATACAAATGAAGAGTAACTTGTGACCTGTTGTTTAGAGGTAACATCATATTTGTAGGACATTCTGGTTCGACGCTAGGCCCGAGTAAAGAAAACCTGGCTTGAAAGGTGTTTTGACCAGAAGTATTAAACAATTAATTAGCATTTACACATATTTTCTATTTCTGACATTACAGGAAGGGGGACTGTAGGCCCCCTACAGCAGGGTTATATTGTCCTGTAACTGTAACCAAGTTGTCACTTTGTGGGAACCAATTTCATAGTGCGAAGTGTCCTTTTATTTCTGCTTCTCCCAGTAAAACAGAAGACAAATTATTTGTAAGTTTATCGTTTCTGTGTTTTGTTCCTCTTTATTTTATAAGAAACCATTGTAATATATCTTTGTATGTCATTTTGTTAATTGTTTTTATCTTAAGCTCGAGTGCACGCAGCTGCGTTAGTTTCAAGCTTTGGCCATCTCAAAGATACGTATTTTTCAGTTGTACCACTTGCAGCTGCTGCAGGCCTGGTGTAGGTACCGATTACTGATGATGACGGCTGTTTATGCATACTAGATCGTGTGTTTCAATCAAAAGCAACTATAAAAATACATTTATGTACAGTAGACATTAATAACATCTTAATAAATGTATTTTATGGACTTGATATTCCACATATGTTTTCGATGTATCCTGCAGTGTATTGTCTGTTATAGCAGAGCACACCTAGACCCGTATATCTTTATATCTGCTCATTGTTGACTATGGACGTGGGTATGCCCGATGTACGTGTTTTTATTGCAAAACGCAGATTACGTTCGTTCAGTTGGCATTTACACCAGTTCTGCAGTGGGTGCAAATGATATGGCTAAAAACAAGCGCATTTATGAGAAACCCAGGATTGGAATCGTCCGCATCTGCATCTGAACGCCCTTATTGTACTTGGTCTACTTTAGTCCGTCCCTTTCCTCCCTCACTATGCCTCTCAAGTCATAAGTGTCATTTGCATTTGGACATGAAGTGCATGCATTCGCATTCATTGGCATAAGCTCCGTTTCTGAAAATGTGCAGAGCTACTTCACACAAGAGCCTACATCTGGGCATGATTCAGAAAGTATATATCAATTAATTTATGATCCCTGGCTTCTATGCCTTTTAATAGCAGCTTAACAAAAATACAAAATACAGACAGTACAGTAGCTGTTGCAATACAGTTTTGAATACGCATTACATTAACATACACAGTTCAGGTTACAGGTATATGTGTCTGTCATTTATATTCAGATAACAGATTTTAAAATCCCCATTTTTTAATTTAAGAAATTTGCATGCTAATTAAGTCTCATCATTATTTTTAATACCTTTTAGTAAACTGACACCTCAGTTTAAATAATTATAGTATTTAGTGCAAATCAATATTGTTATGTTGAAGCAATTTTTGCCATGCAACTCCCATGTAAAAGTTTAGAGTGTACAAGAATTTCACAAATGGTTGACAGATTCCAAGCTTTCACAAACAATTTGAATAATTTATCTGAGAGTTTTATGAATAAGGTGCTGTTTATGTGGTGTTTTAGTGAACTTCTGTTTTGATAGTTTCTAATTTTTCACAACTGGTTGAAATAATTTCTCCAGAAGGTCTATATTATCCTTACATTATATATAAAGGAACACTAAGGGCCTGATTCATTAATCATGCATTTTTTTTAAAAAAACACACAAAAAACAAAGGATTTACTCAGCATAGCTATGTAGAATCATATTCTCATTAAGTCATCTGGTAATTGTGTTTTAGCTGACTCAGGAGTTTGCAAAGTTCGAAACTGAAATAAAACTGAATGAAAAGTAGTTTTTATGTCTATAGTTTTTAGGACATGGTTAATATAGTGTGGTAGGCACAAAAGAGAGAATCATTGACAGCAACCATTATTGCTCTATGTGACGTAAGTTAACAGATGAATAAAATACTCTTTTAGCAGAGTTTAATTTTTTATCTAATATTAAAGAAAAAAACTTATTAGAGTTTTTCTAACTTAAACTCCCTGATTCCACCTTAAAGATATAAGTGTCACCGCCCAGTCATCTGTATTGAACCATTGTTTCAAAGAAATCTAACTAGTAACAGACTTGAGCATCTTTATTGTATCGAAACCAGATTAATTTCTCTGTGTAGATCAAACATCCATTCTAGGATCCCCTGTAAGGTGCATTTGTCGAGGGTTATAGCACCTGTTATATTCATATAAATGTAGACAATGAAATAGGCAGAGCTAGAACAACTTATAGTTAATGAAAGCATTATAATATTAACGTCAGCAGAGTATTGTACCAAAGCAAGTTCCCATATGTCCATTTTTCTACAAGTTTGCAGTAGTAGGTGCTAATTCAACATGTAATTAATCCGAGCAGTGAAACATTAACAACAGCAGAGTAGTTGATTAGTCTTCTATCAAACTAATGAATATTATAGTGTCAAATGCACATTGACTGAAGCAAGGTTCATACATCTAGTGTTTTGTAGTGTTCTTTACATATATGGGTACTACTGCTGCACTTACATTACCCAGCTATAATATTGTAAGCAAAGAACTTTTTATCAGTTCATGCTTTAGAATTCTTGCGTAACATTGTTGCTAAGTTTTTTGTCATAAGTCATCATCAATGTAATAATGACATTCTCCTGAAGCAAATTAGAAAACCATAGTATATCAATATGACCTTCTCTAAATCTATTAGGTTTATGTAATAAAAGTATTCTAACCTTCAAACAAGGGAAAATATAAATGACAAATATTATGAATCATAAATCTGCTGGACGACACGCAGCAAAAATGAGAGACTTTAACAGTGTAGGATTAATATAGCCATTTGACTCATAGGTTTCTGACACATCTAGATGGGAGAGAACTGGTTCAGACATATTTGGAATTTGCAGGTAGAGTAAGATATCATAACACGGTCTCTCTTTGTATATAAAATACTCCTCTTTTGATTTTACTGTTCTCAGTTAAGTACATGTAATAAGCTAGTCATGGAAAAGGAGAAACTCAAACATGTTTTGTTCTATTAAATCCTGCTGTTGTGCTTCTATAGAAATACATTCAGCTTTACTTCAATGCTTTTCGTGCAAAAAGGCACGAGATGTAACATCTGAATAAACAAAACCTAGATCACACAAAAACACAGAAACAATATAGTTGATTAGAAACTCTAGCTGTAGGAATATAATGAAGCTTGAATAGCAAGGTGGAACATTTTCATTTTCAGCACATATATAAAAGGCACGTCATGGCTTACTGCACACCTTTCTCAATGTCCTTGTTATTGATTACAAAATAAACTAGAATTCTGTTATCAATTTTATAAAGTCTACAAAAATGTTTATTACTTTCTCTCTGTCAATAATTAAAATCATAAAGACAGTAAATACCAGTAACATTGTTAATCTCACATAGAAATTTTTAGGTAATCTATTAATAATTTTAACCAAAATTGTCTTGATACTTTTTTTTGGGGGGTATAAAAAAATTAAAAGCAGTTTATTTCCAACTTCTGTTTATTTTTGAATGTAATTTAATTACTGCTAAACTTATAATTATCATCATCATCACCATTTATTTATATAGCGCCACTGATTCCGCAGCGCTGTACAGAGAACTCATTCACATCAGTCCCTGCTCCATTGGATGTTACAGTCTAAATTCTCTAACATACACAGACAGACAGAGAGACTAGGGTCAATGTTTGATAGCAGCCAATTAACCTACTAGTATGTTTTTGGAGTGTGGGAGATAACCGGAGCACCTGGAGGAAACCCACGTTAACACAGGGAGGACATACAAACTCCTCACAGATAAGGCCATGGTTGGGAATTGAACTCATGACGCCAGCGCTGTGAGACAGAAGTGCTAACCACCGTGCTGCCCATAATCTTGAAATATCTTCATGCAAACAAGAGCAAGTCTGCATGTGATCAGGACAGAGTCATGATGCGAGGAGTGTAATTGTTGCAGACGGACTTAGTTACAGATTGACAGAATAAGAGGGGGAGGGTATGTGCTTATGGTCATTATAAAAATATGGACATTTACAGGGACAACCCCTTAAAACTGTGAAAGTTCTTGGACTTGGAAATTAGGGATACTTGACAAATATTCATGCACATTACTTGCATAGAGTAGTGTTCTTAAAACTGGTCCTCAGGACCCCTAACAGAGCATGTTTTTCACATCTTCTTGCTTTAGCACAGGTGTATTCATTACTGACTAAGACATTGTAACAGATCCACAGGGGGTATAATTATTTCCCCTTTGCGCCTGGAAAATATGTGGACTGGGTTTGAGAAACACTGGCCTAGAGCAGCAAAAATTGTAAATACGATCCTTGTCCTGTGTATGGATTAGCCACAGATTTGGTCATTCAGCAGCAGGTCAAAAAGCCAGGGTTGTAGAGTGTTCTCCACCTTAGTTTTCACACCTCATCAAACTGATTATGGCAAATGTTAGGTTGGAATAAAGCAAACCTCTGTGGAGGACCTGACTTTAACAGTGGAGCAAATCTGTGTAGTGGTTTGTAGACAGTGCCTGAGGTACATATGGTCACAGCTTAACACCGTTTAACTGGCACTGCAAATCGGCAAATAGGGGGTCATTGGACACTAAAGGTGACTACAGTATACATAAGTGTTCATTCACATTGTTAAGTGGACAGGCTGGACATGACATTGCATCTCTGCTACTTTCAGAGTTCATACTGAGTCATTAGGCCACATTCATGTTTGGATATAAGTCCATTTGCGTGCAGTATCTTATGTAAAATACCTGTGCACATGCTCAGAAACGGACCTTGTGCCAATGAACGCAATTGCATGTAATTCATGTCAGGACGATTAAACTTGCAACTGCTTCTATCTTGAAGGTCGAACAGGAATGGGAAGGGGCGGTCGGACGTAGGCAATGAACAGTAAGGTCGTACTGAGGGCGTATCAACATAGATGTGGACTATTCAAGTCTTGGGTTTCTCTTAAGTATGCTTGATTCCGACATATAATTTGCATCAGCTACAGAGCAGGTTTAAGTGTTCATTAAGAATCTTGATTTATGTATTTAATGTAAAAAAAAAAATTTGCACAAAATTTAACCATATTTATATTAATGATTAAATTGCTGTTTGGAGCTGTTCATTTATTTTATAATATACATTTTTTGTATGCGTTCTAATGTTACCTTATATTGCACATATATGCTTGTGCATATACTGCACTGTGTTCTGTAACATATGTCGAGTAACGTTTAGGCAGATCGTATTTATACCCAAATTGATATCAAAACGCATCTTGATATCCGCTTGGATTTGAATATGGTCGGAACTACGCTCAAGTTCTGTGCTCTTTTTTATTTCTTTTTTTTTAAATCGCATCTTGCGTGCAAGTTGTGTTCCAATTTGAATCAGGCACATTGTGTATATTTGTGCCACTTTCATTACAGGGTTTATTAAACATTGGTTGTATGCAATGTAAAGATGCTTCTGGATGCAAAATGTCTCATTTGCAGGCACACAACTTGGGTTTGTATTTAGTGTTGCACGTATCTTACCCCTTGTGCTTGTAGAGGTGAATCAGGAGCATTAATGTGTAAGTACAGCACAATGGGGGGGTTGCAGAAGTTAAGAACACCCTTTGTCTTTTTTTGAATTACACAGATCTTGAATTATGTTGGCAACAAGACCTATATTTTTCGCCTACATAAACATGGTGCAAGTTTTAGAGTTGTTGACAATAATTGTAGTATCTTTGCTCCAGATGGGTCTTTATGCTGGTTATAAGAAAACAAAGTGTGCAGAAACATCTTTAATTATATGCAAACCGGGCATATTTACATTGAATTCTAACCCGGGCCCATGGTACCTGAGAAAACATAACTAATTTGGAAAGTGGCTATTATATGAGGCCTTAGGTATTTTAAGTGATGCCTCTGTATAGTGGTACAATACAAATATATAGCCATGTCGACAGGGAAGGGGTGGATCTGGAATTTTTTTTTGGGGGCACGATTTAGTCCCCATCCCCTTTTTGACAGGTAAGGCTGCCTGCTGCCGCACACTATGTGCAAGTCTGTGATGGCAGAGGCAGTCAGGCAGAGTATGCTGTCTGGCCGCTCTGATGGTGTTTAGAACACCATCAGAGCAGCTGGCAGTTTACTCTGTATGCCTGTCTATGCCGTCACGGACCTGCTCATAGTGTGCGGCAGCAGAGAGCATGCACCTGCTAGGGGTGACGATTGCCCTCTATCGCCCCCGTCTGGATCCACCAGTGCAAGTAGACCAATACACTAGCACACACAATGTTGCTTGTGCTATAGGTCTGTGCTATGTTTGACAGTTGCAAATTTTGGTACAACCTCTGATTTACTGAAACCTTTATCAGCCAGAGAAGGGATAGATATTTTCCACTATCAGTTTTTCCAGGAGGTTGTCTCTATCAATTCTTTCTGGCCTATGCTTTAGCAAGATAACAAGCCAATAAATGGCACAGCATAACAGGAATACTAATAAAGGACCACTACTGGTAAATCAAACAAAATTGAAATTCAATTAATCCCATGTCACAGATTCAGGTTTTTTTTTCAGATATTATGCAACTTTGATCCTTTGATAAAACGGAATTAAAGCAGATCAGCACTGAAAAAGGAAAACCCTGCAGATGGGATCCTGTAAAGTTTCATGCATTTTTAATTAACAATCAATGAGTGCAGAATTCTTATCTGTTACTGTCCAGCACAGTATTTGCTTTTGAAAAGAACAGTAAATAGTAGGTGATTGTTATATTTCTAAGCTTCATGTAACATGCGCCTGATTCTCATGCTGATTCTTTTAAAAGAGACCTTGCACACACGTGCATTATTATTTTAAAGTATTTAATTTAATTTCTCATTTCCTACTACAAGCTCTTTGGGGTAAATTTATCAAGCTGCGGGTTTGAAAAAGTGGAGATGTTGCCTATAGCAACCAATCAGATTCTAGCTGTCATTTTGTAGAATGTGCTAAATAAATGATAACTAGAATCTGGTTGTTATAGACAACATCTCTACTTTTTCAAACCCGCAGCTTGATAAATTTACCCCTTTGACTCTGAAAGTCCAATAAAATTTGATCAAATAGGCCTGTACTCACACAATTTCTGAGAAGTATTAGTTATGACCCAATTTCAACGTCGCCTACAGAGATTAGAAGCGTCAATGATTGTCTAAATACGTTGGGGTTCAGTGGGGGGAAAATATACCTTACAGGCGCTAAAGAATCTATCAGAAAATATACAATTGCTGCTGCAATTAATTCTGTTCTTATTCAGCCATGAGCAAAAAAAAGATAAAAAGATAAAGATAAAGTGAGGGGCAGCGCTGTGATATTTATAATATATAAATACCAGGTTCAAATGCTTTAAATATATCAACTAGGTATCGCTAAAACCAACCACAAGTTACACAAATATATCAAACATACATATAGTGTATTTATTAATTTAAAAAAATACATTCAGTGAATAAAAATAAAAAATATAACAAAATGTATCAAATATAACTAAATAGAATCATAAAATGTACAGTGGTATATTGAAACCATTACATGTAACAGGAAATTGAAGATGTGAAAGTAACTTGAAAATTCATAACTTAAGATAATCAGAATAGATGCGCTCAGTATTCCAATTAGGAACTAGAAGTCCCAAAATATAATGCAAATTAATAGGAAAAGAGAGACAGTATTTTTTATTGTATTTATATGTTAATAATATTATAGCACTGCTCCCTCCCTTTCGTTTTTAAGCATTGAGATGTGTTAATGAATATGCTTTTAATGCTGTGTGGAAGTAAGACAAAGTACAAGTGTTCTTGAATGCCCGGGTGCGCTAGACCTACTCTCAATAGAGGCAGTAAGCATATAATTATTAGATGATGTGTGTGTTTTGTCTTGGTGTCTAAGCTCAGAGGTTATGCAGCAAAATCATCCTACATTCTAACATGATTTTAAACGTGCTTTTTTATTAAATTTATATTATATATCAGTATGTATTACAATTACAAACTTGTTCTCAGATACAGGCCCAAAACCCCCACCAGCCTACTAATTTACACTTTGTGTGCCACTGTGTGTTTGATAACACTCATCTTGGTGTTTTTATCAAAGTAATCTGGTGAAATCACTGGAAAACATGAGTTTAATTCAAATGAAACCTAGCATGTAAGATGATACGTCTTAAAGAGTTGATGTTGAAGAGAAAACTACATTTCCTAATATTGATCTTATATTGATCTCAATTACAGAATGACATTTCAGGCTTACGGTTTTCCTTCAGAAGTTGGTAATTATAAGGTCGGTCTCCTTTTGTCTGTGTCATCCATCATTGAATTACTTTAGCTATATAGCAACATGCCCTGGATATGTCTTGACATATTATTGTAGTTTTGTTATAGTATATACACTATATTGACAAAAGTATTCGGACGCTTAACCATTACACCAACAGGGACTGTAATGACATTGTATTTAAATATATATACTTTAATATGGAGTTGGTCACCCTTTTGCAGCGATAACAGCTTCCACTCTTCTTGGAAGGCTTTCCACAAGATGTTGGAGTGTTTCTGTGGGAGTTTGAGCCCAGTCATTCTGTAGAACATTTATGAGGTCAGGCACTGATGTTAGACGAGACCTGGCTCACAATCTCCGTTCCAGTTCATTCCAAAGGTGTTTGATGGGGTTGAGGTCAGGGCACTGTGCGGGCCAGTCAAGTGTCGGTGTGCTTTATACCACTCCATCCAACGCTTGGCATTGGTCTTGGTGATGCGAGGCTTGCATGCAGCTGCTCGGCCATAGAAACCCATTCCATTAAGCTCCCGCTGCACAGTTTTTGTGCTTACATTAATGTTAGTTGAAGTACGGAACTCTTCAGCTATGGGATCAGCAGAGCGTTGGCAACTTTTGCCCACCATGCACCATAACAGTTGTTGACCCCGCTCTGTGATTTTACCTGGTCTTCCGCTTCATGGCTGTGTTGCTGCTGTTCCTAAAAGCTTCCACTTTCTAATTATATCAATTACAGTTGACCGTGGATGAAATTTCATGAACTGTCTTATTACAGAGGTGGCGTCCTATCACAGTATCACGCTTGAAGTCACCGAGCTCTAAAGGACAACCCATTTTGTATCACAAATGTTTGCAAATGGTGACTGCATGGCCAAGTGCTTGATGTTATACCGGTCCGATTGAAACACCTCAATTCAATAATTAACAGGTGTGGCCAATACTTCTGTCTATATAGTGTGTGTATGTATGTGTGTATGTATACGAGGTATGTCTATAAAATAACTCACCTTTATTTATTGGTATTACAAATTTAATGTTTGTCCCCTTCAATATACTCCCCATTTGCACTAATACATCGCTGTAGTCTTGTTTTCCACTGGTTGAAAGCATGGAGCAAATCAATTTCTGACATTTGTTTCAACATATCTGTTGTTTTCTTCTTTACAGCATCAACTGATTTAAAATGTGTCCCTTTAAGCACTGATTTAACTTTTGGGAAAAGATAAAAATCGCAAGGTGCTAAATCGGGCAAATATGGAGGATGTTCAAGTGTAGTAATGTCTTTGTCGGTCAAAAACTGCTTCACAGAAAGTGCTGTGTGAGCAGGCGCATTGTCCTGGTGAAGAAAGAAACAATTATTCCATAGTCGCGGCCGTTTCTTTCTGACTCTCCCAGCTTTTGCAAAACTTCCTTATAATAATGCTGATTAACTGTTGTGCCTTCTGGAACCCATTCTTCCAAAATTATACCCTTGATATAAAAAAAACCAATGAGCATTGCTTTGAATTTTGACTTGCTTTGACAAGCTTTTTTCATTCTTGGTGATGACAGTGTTTTCCAGTGCATTGACTGTCTTTTAGTTTCAGGATCGTACTGGAAGATCCAGGTCTCATCACAAGTGATTACTTTATGAAACAGGTTTGGATCTGGGTCAGGTTGCTGCAGAATGTCAACACAACATTCCTTGCGATGTTCTTTTTGCTCTGGTGTGAGAACCCTTGGGACCATCTTTGCACAAACTTTCATCATGTTAAGTTCCTCATGCATAATTTTCCATACGGTGTCTTTGTCAATGTTCACGGATTCAGCTATGGCGGTCTTTTCAAACAATCTGACTGATTTTTTTCTACATTTTCTGTTCTTGAAGTGCAAGGTCGTCCATGTTGTTCAACTTTTAAACTTCACATTTTTTCGGCACTCTACAGAAAACACAACCAAACTAAATGGCGACTCACAATCAAGTAAACGTCATAGAGTGTTGCAGCTTGTCATGCAGGTTCAGACCGGTTCAAGGTTACTACCTATGCAGTTATAACCGGTTCTGAGAGCTTTGTTTACTAGGTGGAATCAGAGTCTCGTTATTTAATAGACATACCTTGTATGTGTGTCATTTATAATTTTTTTTTAATATATATATATATATATATATGTATTTTTTAAACATTAAATGTTCAGGTCTATGTGTAAGTATTCTTTATGACCTTTGTTCTGGGCACAATATATTATAAAATGGCATAAAATGCCTCTTTCCAAAATAGCTGCCATTATAGTTGTATGTTTACATTTGCCCGATTCCAATACCAGATGTAATAGAGTTGCATGTAGAGCATCCCTAACTGATTGTTAATTAAAATTGTTTAATCAGTCGGCCGAGCTAGGTCTCATAATATAAATCAGCCTGAGGATGCGAAAAGAACTCGATAAGCAAGTGGTGCTGCACATCCCCAGTGTGCATGCGCAAAATGGCGCTGCGCACTTTATAAACATGATAATGCTGAGAGGTAGCATAATTCCTCCTGATGAAGTCTCTTTCAGAGACAAAACGCTTTGAGGCCATTTGATATTTGAATCCTACTAATTGTACTTAATTGAAATTGCCTGTGGTACCTTTGGATGTTTTCCATGTGTAGCAGAATGGTTGGGATCAACCTAGGTTGAACTAACAACAGACCCTAGCTTACACTTGATCTGGACTGCATCTTTGGAACTACAGATAAGTTTTATTTTTATACTGCAAATTGTGAGTGCATTAACTATATGTCTTTGTGTTTGAAATGAAATTGTTTCATAAATACTACATTATATGGTTCCTGTATTTCTGTTTGTTGGAGACACCCAGAAAAGCAAAGATGCATAGCAGTATCCAGGCTGCATACAGATAACCATTATTTTCTTCTTTATCTGGTATGCTTAAGCACTTTCGGTGGGAGTGGTGTATTTATTTTCCTGAAACAGTATTACACTATCTCTGGTTGTTTCTATTTCTTCACCACATGTTACGGAGCCCATCAAGCTAAAGCTTTGGAATCTCTGGACCACAACACAGACGTGTCTTAATATTTTACATATTCAGTATGCACAACAAATATCACCTAATGTATTAAGATTTGCATCCTAAATGCTACACTATTAGACACCCTATTCCTTCTTTAGAAATATTGGTTCCGGTTTACCACCCGGTACGTTAGAGGCTGGCAGCCGCCTGCACACTAGCAAGTGTTGAAAGGTGTAAGACTTGATGAACTATTTAACATAATCCAAATTGGTTGAAGCACAACATTGTATCTGTGTATTCTTGTTTGTACATGTATGTGTGTGTGTGTGTGTATATATATACAAGTTAACCCATGCATGATACTCAGGCATTCTAGTTAAATAAAGCTACTTAAGGTGTTAAAAAGGTTCTTGTCATGCATTTGGGCCATAGCCCAGGCCTCAACCACCAAACACTCCCCACTGTCACCCCCGGCAACCACCAACCACTCCCAACTGTCACTTCTCCTTCAAGAAATATATATATATATTTTTAAAATCTTTATAAACACTTTTAACAATTAACAAATTAAAAACATCTTAGTATACCAAATTTCAGCCCTTTCTGAATTTTTTTTTCCACACACACTAAGAATTTAGTAGGTCAGTGTATAACTCTGCCCAGCAGGTGGCGCTGCAGCTTGGTTTTATTTTTTCCACACACACACAGACAGACAGACTAACACACTCCACTAGACATTTATATATTAGATATATATATATATATATATATATATATATATCTCATCAAGCATCTTGGAGAACTGACTACAGATCTTCTGTGGATGTAGGCTTGCTCATGTCCTTCTGTCTCTTTATGTAATCCCCAACAAGGGGTCCTGGAAGTGATGATATGGCCCCCACAGAGCCCTGATATTAAAATCGTTGAGTCTTTCTGGGATTACAATAAGAGAGTAAGTCGTTTATATTAGACAGCCGGCGGGTCCTCATTGCACCCTTAATGTTGCGAATGCAAGTGTCGCGGTTTGAAGTGTCATCAGTCGTACTGCATACATTTTGTGATGTCACTATTTATCCAAGGGGTGTCACAAATCATGGATGTCACTTTTTAGGTAAGTCTGTATTTTTCATATGTCGCTATAATCCAGTTTACCATTTTATTGTCTATTTCACTGTTGTCGGAATATTCATAGTCGTAATTTCGTACTACACCCTTCCGTGCAGTGTGTTTAACAAGCGACATCACTCCAGCATCAGTCTTATTGTGTGTGATCATTTCTAATACATTACAGGGGGCAGTTCTGGGCCATCAGGAACCGCCCCATAATACACATTTTATGTACATTGTACCTATACTTTGAAATGCATATGAAAATATACTAAGTAAGACATCTGCAACTGGGATTCTCAGAATCTCCTAAAAAAGTGTATCTGAAATTTACTATATGTAAACCAAAAAAGCATTTCATTGGCAACTGTATTCGCTTTATTAGTTATTATTCAAAGATGTAATTGTCCTTAACTCGTTTCCCATAAAAAATATGTCAGTCAGAGCGCCTATAATATATTACTTTTCACTACTCAAATGCTTGCAAAGCCAGTAATATATGCAAACCTGCACAACCCACAGAAAGCAGACGTCACAAACACGATCTAACACTGGTAATTACTGGGTTTAGGATATTTAAATGTGTTTAAAATTGTTCACATCTCTGAATTAATTGTAATGTTTCTCAGATGTCACTATAGTTATTTTATTCTTTATACAATATTAAAAAAGAAAGAGTTAATAAAATAATTTTAGCAGATTATGTTTGATTCTGAATGTCAGGATGATTATATTCACTCTGTAAAATGTCACTTTTTAGACCTGCTGACTTTTTCTAGTATGAGATATAATTTGCAGCAGAAACTATACATGAGCAGTGTTTTGTAGCTTTTAGCTAAAGAATAACTCCATGGAAAAGTCTTAATTTTTGCCATAAACTCCCCTCTCCAAGCTAACAGAATGTGTGGTTCCAGTGTCTGGGGCACCCACAGTTCCATAATTCTGCAGAGATCACAGAATGATTTTTTTTTTTAAATGCAGATGCAGGCAATCAATAAAGTGTTTTATCCATCTCTCTGTTGAGGACATGTTACCTATCAAACAGGGCTCTGTATATTAAGCTTAGAAAACACCTATTTATGAAAGGATACTCCCGTGCTATTTCCACCAACAGCTCCCCATGCAAAGCATTCTTCTTCCTATTATCCCCTATGTGGAGCAAAGCATTTGGTTCAGTTGGATGTCTGATGGCACAGCTGAGACATAACACTGGATGACCATAACATTCAGAATTCAGGATTGGAATCACACTGTCAGGAGTCTTTGTAAAACAGATCTCCATTCGATTACACTTCTTGGGCCTGATTCATTAAGGATCTTGACTTGAGAAACTTCTTATTTCAGTCTCCTGGACAAAACCATGTTACAATGCAAGGGGTGCAAATTAGTATTCTGTTTTGCACATAAATTAAATACTGACTGTTTTTTCATGTAGCACACAAATATCAACTTTAAATTTCAGTGTACAAATAAGCTATCAAGTACTTGTGTGCTACATGAAAAAACAGGCAGTATTTAACTTATGTGCAAAACAGAATACTAATTTGCACCCCTTGCATTGTAACATGGTTTTGTCCAGAAGACTGAAATAAGATGTTTCTCAAGTTAAGATCCTTAATGAATCGGGCTCCTTGTCCTGAATACAGGACTGTTACGCTTCTGCCATTGAAATCTAGTCAAAGTCTGTCCTCCTCACTTTGCTCTAGCTTAAGATGTCTAGCTTATATCCCATTCTTTCCTTCACCGCTTGCTTTAACTTGGTTGATTCCATCATGTTTTCCGTTTCATATCAGAGGTTGTTAGCAAACCATGGGGAAGCCTATTTAACAAGAATTGTAGCAATACATATACCTTAGCAATCCTCCTTCTGCTAAATGCCATCTTGGTATGGCGATAGAAGGAAATATTAATTGAGAAGAATCTTTTTTTAAATAAAGCATTTTTTTCAAAACGGAATGCTCACAAAATATATTTTTTTCATTAACATTGTTTATTTTTTTTATATGTTTTATCTATTTTATTATTTAATTTATACTGCATGCTTAAACTGGCAAGCTGGTCACACAGGCGCAGAAGTACCAAGACTGCCTCAGTAAGAACTAAGGGTACTCTTACTGCTGTCAGCTGGTATCAATGAGAAGCTGAGTATCACTAAGATGCTTCTGTGATATTTTCTTGGTAAATCATGGCAATAGGAGGTGTTCTATGATTGCGATAATCAGCGATAGAAAACTAGCCCTATCACTATTTTTCAGTAAATAGATCCAATCAAGCAATCCGTATTGCAGCATTTAGTTTACTTGGTTTACCAGTGAGTTCCAATAAAGTAGATTGTTATTAAACGTTTCCATTGCAGCGAATGTGGACTAGCTGTGCACCATGATTCACCGTTGAAATTACATTGAAGTCTACTCCATCGGTACACAGGCTTCTTTGAAGTATGAATAAAACTCTTATTTGACTATTTAAAACTCCAACATGACCTGTGGCAAATACAACTCATGCCAAATCACAACGTAACCTCAGGGTTGAGAGCACAGCGTAACCTGTTTGTTGAGGTTACTGGAGCAAATATTTGTGCACTGTTATCACGCCAAGCTGCAGTAAATGGAAGTTTCATTCTCATGCTCTTGAGTGGAAATTTTCAAAATTTCCAAAACTGTGCTGCAAAATATTCGGATTGTTCCTCATTTGGCTGCAACATTTAGCTTTTTTGCAGACGAAATTTGGCCTTAAATGGTCCCAGCCCCCCTCCCCCCACCAGTCACTTTGTACATTTTGGGAGGTATGCATTTTTCTGGTGCTCTGTGTGACATCACATAGAGGCTTCATTGCTTTGCACAATGAGGAAAATGAGCTATTCATGTAGAATGCCAAGTGTGATGCACGCTCACTATCTTCATTCACAGCAGAATGGATTCACAGTTGTCATCCCAGCTCTCTGTACAGACATTATAAAGTCCACAAAATGTGAATTTACAAAAAATATTTCATTCAGTGGAACAGCAAAGCAAGGCTCAAGATGGTATTGCCTGAACATTGCCCCCTATGAAACAGCCTGTTTTGCTGAGAAACACAATTTGTGAAAAATTTTGCCAAAAGCACACTAGTGTCTATTCCATAGACAAAAAAAACTTACGGTTTAACATGTCCGATTAAGGTTCCTTACACACCATTTAAAATGTAAGAAAACTATTGAAACTGCTCTACTCAAACTCCAAAAAGCAGTGAAATTACGACGATTAAGGCAGAAACCTTAATGGATGTGCTACTTGCACAATACAGACATGGTTTGTCATCACATCCTGTGGTTAGCTGCATATTCAGCACATGGAGTGAGATTGCTGTCACTCATAAAATGGTGGAGCTGCTAATTCACAGATTTGTGTGTTCACTGGAATACACAAATGCAGTACTATTACCTGTCTCACATGGCACCCCATTGTTACCAGCTTTTCTTTACATGTCACCAAATATGCCAAACAGATTTTCTGTCATCTGCCATCCCATATGCCCACAAGTTTTTCTCTCACATTCTAGCCTGTATGCCCACAACCATATCTTATGTGCCACACCAGGCCAGGCTAACCCGTGGCTCTCCTGGTGTTGTGAAACTTCAAAGCCCAGCCTGCCCTGCCACTTATCAGCTGGATATCTACTGACAAAGCATAATGGGGCCTGCAGTTTCACAGCACCTGGAGAGCCACGGGTTGGTCAGACTGTGCTACAGTGAGTGGTGCAGCATGTATGTATGTTATGGCAGGCAGTTGTGGGTGCAGCATGTATGTATTTATGTTCTGGCAGGCAGTGGTGGGGTGCAGCATGTATTTATGTTCAGGCAGGCAGTGGTGGGGTGCAGCATGTATGTATGTTCTGGCAGGCAGTAGTGGGGTGCAGTATGTATCTATGTTCTGGCAGGCAGTGGTTAGGTGCAGCATGTATATATGTTCTTGCAGGCAGTGGTGGGGTGCAGCCTGTATGTATGTAAATATGTTCTAGCAGGCAGTGGTGGGGTGCAGCCTGTATGTATGTATGTATGTCCTGGCAGGCAGTGGTGGGGTGCAGCATGTATATATGTATGTTCTGGAAAGCAGTGGTTAGGTGCAGCATGTATGTTCTGGAAGGCAATGGTTGGGTGCAGCAGGTATGTATGTTCTGCCAGGCAGTGGTGGGGTGCAGCATATATTCATGTATGTTCTGGCAGGCAGTGGGGGGGGGCAAACAGTGCTGGGGGGAGGGAGGGGGATCGGGATTGCAAACACACTGCTGTGGGGAGGGAGGGAGGGGGGTATCGGGAGTCAGGAAGGATCGCAAACACACTGCTCGGGGTAGATAGGGGGCATCGGCATCGCAAACACTGCTGTCGGAGGGGGATCGGGATCTCAAACACTGCTGGGGTGAGGGGGAACCGGGATCACAAACATATAGGTGTCATTCCCTATCAATGATGCTGACACTGGTTCGATGTTTGGTAGTGTGTAAAGTTACTCAGATCCGGGGCGGATATATATGTATGTACAATAAGAACAACACTACTATTAATGCCTCAGCTGGCTGTCAGCCCCTAAACGCTACAGTATAAATCCAATCTCTCCAGCCACAGCACAGAGCAGTTTCAAATCTCCTGCTCCCAGTTTAGTGCAGTAAATAAATTAACTGATGTCACTTAGAGGCAGGTAGATTAAAACGGGCTCTGTATCAGCCGGCTCTGGCACCGCACGGACCCATTAAACTTTATAATGAGAGTGGTGCCAGGGCTAAAAATACTAGTGTGTGTCCCCGAAATCCCAAAACCCCAGCCTTCCTCCCTGTACCCCGCAAATATGGCTGATTTCTCCAGCAAACAGATGGAAATTCCTTAGCGAGAAGGATCAACCATATTTGTACTCGCAAGTGAAGCTATTCTGAGTACATCCAGCACACACCTCTATTTGACATGCGCAACGTTATGAAATTCTGTGAAATCCACTATCTTTAAAATGGGGCATATTTTACCAAATTGTAAAAAAAAATGCAACTTTCTCAACATTTTAAACCCTCAAAGGCACTCCTCAGCCCTAATAGCTTTCTAACAAAACAGGCCCCAAGCCTTAAAACCTCCCGAACACTGAGTTACGCTCTCCCCAAAAAAACAGTGGATTTTGCAAAACAGGAAGTGGGAGAAAAACGGCAATATTTTGAATTTAAGATTATTCCAAATTTGGCATTTTTTATTCTTTTCTTTCTGAAATTTGACATGCGGCACCTATGGACTGTTCTCCAATCGCTTGACAAATTTCAGCTTAATAGCTTTAATACCTTTTAAGATGTAGCCCTTCAAACACCATGCCCCCCTCTCACAACTGTGCCATTATAATTTATGGCATATTTGTAGATAAGACTTGCTAAAGTTGGCCCAGAGCTCTACAATCAATTTAGATAATTTTATTTTCTTTAATTTAACTAAGTTTAACTGTCACTGCAATGCAATGAAATGAGTTACCCTTCGCAGAGCCATAACTAGGATGGTACAGCATGTGCCACCGCCCAAGGCGCAAGACTGAAGGGAGTGCCAGCTTTGATATGAGTGAGGAGTAGCTCAGCGCCACTCTGACAATATGAGTGACAACATTCAAAACAGGTTAATAGGTTAGTTGCTATTAACTTGATATTAGGTTGGTTGGGGAAAATAGGTCTATTTATTGAATGTAAATTTGATTACATTCATATCAGGGCTGGGGTGGGTGGATAGGCATATTTTTTAAATGTGAATGCTATTAATTAAATTCCTAGGCTGGTTGGGGGGACCTGTTAAACAAAAACAATACTAATGTAATGATGAACTGGTTGGAGGTGACGGAGATGTAATTATTAAAAGTTGGTGTTATTGTTTTAATGTCGGGCTGGCTGAGGGTAGAGAGCCTAGAGTGACTAATTGATCAGCTCTCCAGGAGGTTAATAGACTCTATCCCTTGTCCAAAACAGTGTTGGAGGGAGGTCTAGAGCTTGTAAAGAGCATTACCCCCCCCCCACAGTAAGATGGCCACACACCTTCTATGGCAGTGCACCCATTGTTCTCTCTCTTTAGTGTCCTGTGGGGTTCTGGGGCACTAAAATATCATGGCTCTGACCCCTCAGGTTGACTGACAGAGACCATTTGAAACAGGCTATATATAAAATACACATGCTACATGGGTAGTACACAGTCTGAACTTATTGCAATGTAAGCACATAGCTTGTATATTCCATACGTGGCCAGTCTTAAATAGCCTATCTAGTATTCCTAAGCATATTGAGAACAAACTGTCCCTCTCATTTCCTGTTCTACAATTATCTGAGCCTCATTTTAGCCATAAATTCAGCTGGATGGTCAGTTTTGCAATTTAATTCTATAAAACCACATTGATCTACAGGGGATGGGGGTTGGATAAATTTGCAGACAGGTATAGGGCCTGAATCATTAAGGAAAGTAAGGCAAAAAAGGAGTAAATATTATCTGGGACAAACCATGTTGGAATGCAAAAGGTGCAAATTAGTTTATTATTTTGTATATTAGTTAAATACTGGTTGTTTCTTCTTCTAGAACACAAATAATTGATAGCTTTATTTTTACACTGAAATTTAAAAATGATCTAGGACATGCCCTAACCCAACTATAAATCTGTCCCCACATTTTAAATTTATGTCCCCCTCCAATGCAACATGTTTTTGCCCAAGTGCAAAGCTACTACTTTTTTATGCCTTGCTCTCCTTAATAACTCTGGTCCTTAGAGTTTTGAGGGTGGAGTGGGGGGGAGGGATGTATTCTAGCAACATGCAAAATCAGTTTGGTTTGTCGAGGTAGAAATGTGCACCCTTTAGCTTGACTTGCTCCTAACTATATATATACATATTTTGGCCTATGCATAGTTGTAATATAAACTGTGTCATATTTATTTTATTATAGATAAAACTGCTGTTACTTTCTTACAGTGACAAATTGTTATAGTTTTGTATAAGGATATCTGGACAGCAAACATATATGCAATATATAGTTTAACAAGACAAATAAGACATTGTCCTGTGTTTTTAGTGAATTTTTGCGATTTGTGGTTTACGGGAAGTTTGGGTATTTATGATCTATGTTCATTTGTATCTAAAAGTCTATCAAGGTGTGTTTTGCAGGTTTGCAAAACCAGGAACAAACATGCATATGTACATCAATCATTTATAACCCTTATTGGCTAATTAAACTGTGAGGAGATCTGGTTGAATTAGCAAATTCTTATTTCCCTGTAAAAATGTGCCACACATATGGAATGTTAGTAACTAATATGTATGCTCTTTTAATAATGTTAACTTTGTTCCACCAAGATGCATCTAGCCAGTTAAAGCTAAAGCATTTAAATTGTATACAATTACTGTATTTACAAATTAACCTTGGAATGCATTTATTTAGAAACACATGACAATGTGCTATTTGATGTGCCCTTCTTTTTCATCATATTGTGCAGCATACCCTTTTATCCTGCACATTTAACCTTTTCATACTCTTAATTAAATATTGTTTTGTTCATTCTGATCATTATCATTCTCCTTTTACTAACCAGAAGAGCACAAGACATTACAAGTAGAATCATATCAAGTAGAGCTGGAACAAATGTAAATGTTGGAATACACCACATGACAGGCTGGATAAAGTTCTCTTTGAAGCACTGTATTACCGTTGCCTATATTCATACATTGTATATGCAATGTGACAATAGTCACACAGCTACGAAGCCCACTCTAAAAGGGTGATAGAGAGATATACATATTATATTATACAAATGCGATTTCCCTATGCTGTTCCTGGATAGTTTTGTTAATTGCCCACATGCTTTTCACACTTATGCATATAAGCCATGCCTATTCTCACGCACTGAACAAATAACAGCATACATTATACAATAACTCTGTGTAGGTACATTGACTTCTCCATGTGTATGTGTACATATGTGGGTATTCTGGCTGCCATTTCAATTTGCATGTTAGCAGTTGCTCAATACATATTACTGCTGTCAGTATACAACTCCTATTCCGCACAACACTACAAGTCCTGTTTTGCTCTGCTCTACAACTCCTATTCCACACAGTATAAAATACCAGCCCACTGTTCCCCTGTATAACTATATGTACAGTAGCACATTCACAGTTATCCTATATGTATCATATGCGCACTCACAATTGTCCCTTATGATCCATGTACACATGCATAATTGTCCTATGCGATCTATATACAACTATATGCAAACTCCATATGTTTTATGATAAAGCAATAAGTAAATTTCTGTACCAAGGAACTTTAAAAAAGTTTAAAGGTTATTTAACAAAACAAACGCTTGTGCTGTGATAAAATTTTCATCAAGTTTTTCAATTCTAAAAACTATGTTAAAAGGTCTGCTTTGTCTTCAGAGAGCAGAGGGGAAAAAAAAGTTTATATTACAATGTACATGCCATATTACAATTCGTTGAGGTAGCATATCTGGGCATTCCTTGGTCATTTCAGTTCTCAGGAATGAAGACTGTCTTTGTTCACCAGGAGTTAATTGGCAACATTTGTTCTTCAAATTAAATCTTCCACTGCTGCTCACATCCCTCTCCTCAGCTCACATGCAAGAATCCAATTGACATAAAAAATACCACATCAAAAAAAGATACAATTAAACTAATATAAAACACTGTAATATATTTCATGCTACTATATTGTCTTCACCCAAAAATAACTTTGAAAATTCCTCCATTTGATAGTTACATAACTACCACACTATATTGTAAGAGTCTTTATTTAGTTATACAGTTCTATTATTTCTTCCCCAGTATTACTAACTCTTTAAATTTCTCTGCTCAATGTTTTCTTACAAAATTTCAACAGTACTGGTATACATTTTAATACAAAATAGATCAATAATATTCACAGGGGTAAGTGTATTAAGCATCAGTTTCTGCAAGTCGCCGGATATCAGCGACTTTGCAGGGGAAATTTGAAGAGGCAATGGTTTTCAAAGCAAGTTTTGCCTCGAAAGCCATTGCCCCTTTAAATTTCCCCTGCAAAGTCACCGATATCTGGCGACTTGCAAAAACCGATGCTTAATACATTTACCCCCTAATCTAAAGAAAATAAATCTTCCAATGAACGCAACAATGATTCAAACCATGTACTAAAACTTGAAAACCAATTTTTTATCTCTATGAAAACCATATATCTCCTGCAGATAATGTATCATTGCAAAATCTTTCTTCATTTTCACTACTTCATCCATATAATTATCAATTATCTTTTCTAGATTATCTGTGTCATTTGCCAGATAACTTTATGTTCCATACTTCATCTGTAATGTTACACAATAACCTCCTGTTTGTTCAGTAGGATAGTTAAAGAACAATCTTGTATTAATTCTGATTTAAAAACTTTAAACTCTTTTTACAACATAACAGAAAGTTTCATCATACACATTAGTTATTTTATCTATCAATGTAGCTAAACCTTGCATATAAAACCAATTCATATCTCTACGTGCAGTACCTAAAAATTCTAATGCAATCAATACTTGTACAGCAGTTGCTTCACTGATTAGTTGTGATATTGGTTTCTTTCCACTCTTCATCACTTTTTTCTTTTTTGTTTTGAATTATCGATTTGAATACTTTTGCTGTACAATTTCTTTAAAATCATTCTGTGTTAATACATTGACACCTGGAATCACCCTACCTAGATAAAATATTCCACCTTAATTCAGTGGTAAACTCATATATCTTACTTTCACATATGTAATATATTATCTGGTGCAATTTATGGCATTGCTACATGTAATATTTCTGTGCAGAGAATATCTATAAACTTTCCTTACTTATTATTCTCTAATTGCTCTTTACAGTCACCATCTTGTAAAGTTATATTACAATATTTTGATTCTACTGTTCACAAAGATCTCCAACATATCTAAATTTTGGATTTTTAAATACAGGACGTTTCCCAATTTTACTTAAATGTTCACTTCTCTCCTCTATAGGTCTATTAAAAGCGGTTGCAATCCCAGGTTTTAACGTCTTGTGTACCTGTAAAATTTATACATATAACACTTTCAGTCAATAAACATGGCAACAATTTTAAGTAAAGAAGTCATGTTTCATTATATTTCCCAGCAACTGGTCTTCCCTCTATCGAACTAAGCAAATCTGTAAAATTTAAAGATTCTGGCAACAATTCAACATTTTGGTGTCTACATAGTGTATGTGTAAATATCCAACAATTAGTTTGCTTAATTGCTCATCCTATCAAACTATTTTACACATCTTCAGGAGGGTTATTACAATATTGACACATACACATTTCAGTTGGCAGTTACTCATCACAATCTTCACGTTCATCTCCAATTACTTGCCATTTAACTCCACCATTGTATGTTTCATTATTGTATGTGTTATTAGTTGTCCGTAAAATGAATGATGAAGACAGTTCTGGTTTTCCATGTTTACAACTATATGCCCCTATTTTCTCAGAACCACTACCAGAGCTTACCATCAGGTCCTCATATAGGAAATGTCCATGATAAATAATATAAGGTATGACAATCAAAGAACAAGTCATGTCTATAGTGATGACAACAGTAATAAAGATATTTTTCTTTGGCTTATGGTCAGATTCTTCTTCCAGAACCACAGTCCTGGAACAAATTATATCTGATTCCAAAACTTTATTAGTCTCTGCGTCTTTCCAGGCCACTGTCTGATCGACTACCTTCTTGCAGTGGGATATGTGAATCCAAGTATCTCTTTCGGCAACTTTCGATGCTGTGGTCATACTCATCGATCTGTCAAACAACTAGAACATTAAAAATTTCTAACCATAACATATTTTCCTGGCTGTATATTCTGACATTTCTCAATAGGCATTTGTAGTACAATCAGCTTCAAAGCCTCTTGTTGCTTTTGTAACTGCTTATTCCTATCAATCAGGTACTTAACAGTTACATCCTGAATGCATTTTAAAAATCTCTTGTGGGCTGATAATATTTGGTTGTTTTCCGAACAAATCTCATTTAGTGAAAGATTGAATGTAAATCTGGGAGTGCTTCTGATACTATACAATATTAGAGATAAAGCCTCTAACGAAACATCCCTGTATTCTTCATCACTTTACTCAGCTTATTTTTGATTATACCATGAAATCGTTTCAGTAACTTTTTTTTTATTCTTAGTAAAATACACATTGTCTGAAAAAAAAATTACACAGTCAATTGTGAACCTCTGTCATTCTCATTCATTTATGATATACCATATGTATACACAAATTCATGTAACTTCTTTGCTGTAAATACTGCAGTACAGCTTGCACTTGAATTACACTTCTATTCCACTAGAAAACATGTCTACAAACATTTGTACATGCTGTAGTTTACACATTTTGGCATTTGGATGAAGTCAATTTATATTACCCAGAATAGGCCTCTGCAGGAGGGATATGTGATGGTTCTACAGATATGGCTTTACCTGGTTTCTTCCTCAAGCAAATAAAGCATGAACCAGCCTTTTTACCTACATAAGAAGAGAAGCCAGACACACAGCAGTAGCCCCAACAAGTTCACACATCCCATACTTGCCTAAATGAGTTAGACCATAGGCTGCTTCTGCTAGTGCTGGTAGGTAAGCCTTTGGGGCCACTGATCTCTCCACATACCATTGGTATCTTGTACACATCTCTTCAACTTCCAGAGGGCCATTTCCTATGGGTAACAAAACTTTTACATTCTGATTAATTTCTGAAACATTAAATGTATGTCCTGTGTAGAAATTTTAATTAGTAACAGAGTTCTTACTACACCTATTGCAACTTCAACTTCCCTTTTATTACCCAATGCAATTGGATCAGTATTACTTGTGTGATCTTAACACTTAATCACTGCTACTTGCAGTGACATCTGAATAGCATCAATAACTTCTTTAGATATTGAAAGTGTGCTATCGGAGTACCCACTGCAGTTAGAAAATCTCTAAACCACCACAATGCACCGAATAGGGAATTTAGACTGTAAGCATCAATGGGGCAGGGACTGATGTGAGTGAGTTCTCTGTACAGCGCTGCGGAATTAGTGGCGCTATATAAATAAATGGTGATGATGATGATGATGAATACATACCTACTAGCTGTGTAGATGTTACTCTTTTACCTTGTGCGAAGTCACACTCTGTTGTAAACTCTACTTGCATATCTTATACATAACTCACCAATCTCATTCTATCAATAACTACCATCTGTATAAAAAATAAATTTGCTTCTACTAAGTGTGCATCCATAATGTAAGATCTAGCAGTAAAGGTTGTTGTCAAAAAATTCCCGACAGTCATGAAAGGGCATTACTTTAGCTGGCACCATATACCTGTCAGTATTCTCCTGTTAAACCTCCACCCCTTATACATGCTTATGCACACACTAAGTAAGAACATAGCAGTATTAAAGATTGTACACCAACAAATGGTAAGATGAAGGTAAGCCATAAGAACTAATTTCTAATTTATAAATTTGGTATCAAAGAGATGTTGTGTTTGTGCGAAATTCATCAAGAGCCTAACAGAATACAGTTTACAACAGGGTTAATTCATAGTACTAGATATTTTGCTTTTTCCATGAATAATGCTACAGTTGCAACTACTCTTAAACAGGTTGACAAGGAATTAACAATTGCTTCTAATTTGGCACTCTAAGAAATAATAGGCCTTTGATAGTCTCCTGCACATTTGTGATTTATTTAGTGGCAAGTGCATATACAGAATAAGTCCATGGCCCTTCTCTCTCTGCTAGTTGTAATTTGAAGACACAAAGGACCTTCCATTGGAAATGAAAGACCTTGGTGGAATGGGTCTGTTTCTCCCCCTCCTAAAAAATAAAATAAAAATAATAATAGGAATAATTCTCGTCAACATGTAAAATAGGGACCGACTATTTTTAGGTGTGGTTCACAATCAAACTGAGTACTTTAAATTATTGGCCATTAATGATCTGCTTTTCTAAAGATTTTAATTGAACAACAAATAATCTGATCTTCAAATATTCCTTTTTATACTAATATTAACATCATGATTAATCCCCAATAGTCTTAAACCTGCACTCTTGCAATTTGAAGCCTGTTTATCAATACATATATACCCGTTTAATGTGATATTTTAACCTTAATCTTTGCATAATCATCCGTAGTAGATTTACTGTTCTTTAGCTTAATCATGAAAAGTTTTTACTAATCAACTCACAGGAGGAAAAAAATAATGATAATAAACAGAAAAAAAACGCCCTCAGCTGCGCAATGATATTAAATATTAGTCTGATTTACAACATGCACAGCATTTATTATTCGCAAGGGCAGAATTATCACAAAATGGAACAACCTTTAGTCCCTCAGATATGTTAATTTCCAATACCCCTAATAAATTTCTCACAGCCTAACAAATCTGTTTTTGGATTAAAATTAAAGTTAACTGTTTCTGATCTATTAAGACAGCACATGCACCATCTACCGTTTACTGCAGACACTCTTTATTCAAGTATTTGCATCTAAAAAAAACTAAATTACTACCATTTGATTTTCTGTAAGTAATCTGAATCTCTTATTGTACTGGAATAATCCTCCAACTATTTTATTTATTTTTATCATGTGTCTTTTCAGACATAACTGTTTTTCAGAATCACCTAGATCAGATTTAGGTGACTGTGAACCCCTTTTTAAAGCTCCTAATCGCTTCCAGTCCTCAGCCGCAGCCCTCCACAATGCCAACCAATACTTCATAAGTAACTTTGTTTTCTGATCTTTCAATTCTTCAATTTCTGTTTGCATGTTATCCAAACTATTTTTATTAAAGGACCCTGCACTTGGAAACTGCTTATTACAATGATTAGTCATATTGATACAGCCTTGCACAAATCACTCAAAACACATTTTTGTAGCCCTGCAGTTCTACAGACATATATTAGCAGTCCCATCTCGAGACTACTTTTTTTTCTATCTAAACCTATGGACAATATATTTCCCATAACTAACTGAGAATTTAACCCACGAGAAAATTAAATAAAAATTAAATATTTATTTTCAATTAGAATGCATTTTGCATTTGGCAATCCATAGTGGCCACTCAGTTCCACTATCCAGAAAGTTCACTTAGGCCCCACTTCTGGGAAGAGAGCCTCGATCTCAACACTGTATTCAGTGACTGTGTAGATTTATTTCTCTTTATTTTATGTCTTAACTTGTCAACACTTATCACACCACTCATATATATTCCGATAAGCAGTTCACAAAGCAGCTTCCCCTGAACTCAGGCAAATATTATTTATATTACCTACACTCCAATTACAGAAATATATATGATGTACTATGTAGCAAAGTGGCAGACAAAAATATGTAACACTTTAAACCCTGACTTTTAAATTGTGGAACAATTGCTATAAACAAAAAACAATAATAAAATAAACGTTCATATTATTGCAACACAGATTTCAGTAGAAAAAACAAAGCACATTTCATAGCCTGGCCATGCAATCTTTGTGTGCACTTTTTGCAAAAGAGTAATATTTCTTACCTTCTTTTACGAACAGGACATCATTTTCTTTCCACCAAGTATTGCAAAGCCAAGAAATAAATTCTTATTTCATGAAGTTTGCCTCCAATTTTGATTAAGCAATAAGTACATGAAGGAACTTTAGAAAAAGTATAAAAAGTTTACTTAACAAAAACAAATGCTTGCACTGTGATAATATTGTCTTCAAGTTTTTCAGTTCTGAAAAATCTGCACTCTGAAGACAAAGCAGACCTTTTAACAGAGGGAAAAAATAGGTTGTATTATAATGCACATAACATACAATTGGTTGAGGTAGCATATATGGGCAATCCTTGGGCATTTGAGTTCTCAAGACTACGATGGAGAATGTAGAATTAAGAATGTCTATGTTCACTAGGAGTTAATTGGCAACATCAATTAAGGCTTCCACTGCTGCTCACATCTCCTCAGCACACAAGCAAGGATCCAATTGAAATAAAAAATACCTATAGTCTCCCTAGCACACTGCATCCTCAGTATCAGCCTATAGTCTCACACTGTCCTCCATATAGCATATAGTTCGAGAGAGGGTAGGGGAATAGGAAGGAAGAAGAAGAGGAAAGAGGGGACAATACTTGCTGCCTATATGATGACCAGCTGGAAGAGACCTGTGGAGGGCAGTTTCTAAGCTTTTAAACCATCCTGCCCTCACAGTGTCCTTAGCATCCCTGTGTATGTGATGCTCTCTTGGTGTATTGTTTTCTCAGGGGGTCATTACACAGGAGGGAGGATTGTTCCTTCACACCCACTCAGGCACTACATTTGTATACACCCCAGTGCCTGAAAATATATTGCTAAGCAATGTGCCAAAAATATTGTCACCCTTAAAAGCTTTTTCTAATAATGCACCACTTGCAGAAAATTGTTGACATTTAATGTCATTGTGTAGTGTCTTGCGGTGGATAAGTAAGTAATGCACCTTCCTCACCTGTCCTCTTCTTCTTTGCCCTGGCTAGCTCTTGGGTGTGGGCATAAGTGACCAGAGGGTCCACTTGGCTCTGGCCCTGTCTCTGGTGCACTTTCAGCCATAGCTCACCCCTCCTCTTCAGGGGTGACTTCTCCCAATCTCTTTTCCCTGACTGACTGCACCTCTCTATCATACAGTTATCTTCTGAGGTAAATCATTATACTGCCTCTGACTGAGCTCTCTTCCCTACAAAGGGGTTTATTGCAATTATTTTGACCAGGCTGTGCAGTCAAACATTATGTTCAGGGTGTGGCTAATTTTGTCAATGCCATATTTGTTCATTTCCTGACTTAAAAGCATATACAGTATTCAATTCAGAATACAATTCTGCATATTACCAGAGAGAATTTTGGAGGTCAAATACTATTGTCAATTTCACATTAGGGTTTAGTGAGGTTACCCCTCTCTTAACAGTTAACCTGCGTGGTCCCGACATTGCCGCTTTAAATAAAAATTAATTGAGGGAGCACTGACATAAGGCACTACTGCCGGACAACTGTGCATTCGGAAGAAGCTGCTGTCAGTGTCCTGCTACGATCGGATATCTGGACAGTCGCTGATCAGGTAAGTCTGTGTATATTCTTGTCTTCTCAAATCGTTTTTTTTTTTTTGTAGGTGTCCTCAGTGTCGGATTTACCAGCATAGGCAACGCATATCACACCCGTTTGTTAGCTTCCTGAGTTTTTATGACTCTTCTGTACACTTGTTGCACATATAAACGGAATGTGCATGTGCTAGACATAAGGTCACAGTAATAGTGTTAAAGTATCTGTCATCAGCCGCGGCGGTACGCCGTATCCTGGCGTGATCTAGCATCCGGGCGTGTTCTCTAGTTTCTATGCTCTGTTATTATTCTTTGGGATTATCCTTGTGACATAGATGTAGGAGGGTGTAGGGACATCCTCCAACTCCAGGGGGAGCTCTCATATGATTTAAACTGGTTCATTTATATTTTTATACATGCTTTCTGGTTTATGTTATTACCTATGCCAGTTCTAGCTAGTAATTAATTAGCAGCCTTCTGAGGCTGATTGTCGGCTGCACTGGTGGCCATAACAGTATCGGAAGTATCATCAAAAAATATTTAAGTAATTTATTTTTGGTTAAAGCAGCATGAATAAAATGAAGTGTGTATGCCAGGCTATAAGAAGAATCATATTAATATACTTTCTTCTTTGGTTTGTTTCTTCAGACTACTATTAATGATTTAGAATTCTACAGTTTCCACAGTGTTATGCGACTACCAAGGCAATCACAGTCACATGACACATAATGTAGTGAGCAGAGGGGCTTTGGGACGTCCCTTTGAGCTCTGTCTACACAACAACAATGCGGTCTATTTATCATAGAGATCAAACCCCTAACAAGTTTAGGGCTTCTCACTAAATTAACCTTGCCACTGGACTGGTGAAGACTATCCCCGCTGGCTTATCGTGAAGCGTTTCCGATGCAAAGCCCCTCACTCTCCTCCTATCACTTCTCAGGATGGCGATAGGCAGAGCTCCGAAAAAAAATAATGCTACAAAAAGCATTATTTTTCTTAATTTAACTTTCTTAAATATTTTTTTTTTCCCTTAATATTTTTTGTTTATATTTTTACCATATTTTTAATTTTTATCGAAAGTGGAACTGGAAGCCAAGCCAAGTTCATGCATGTGCATAGGATCTAACACTGGTCTGGTGGAGCATTAGGATCAGTCTTACTCTGCCACCCAATATCACTGGGGAGCTGACTACGGTTCAACTGCCCTAGCTAAAATGTATTAGTAAATAGGAAGATTATCTCTGCAATATGTGTCAATAAAAAATATCTCCCATATCCCCAACTGGTAGTAAATAGACCCCTACGACTGGCTTGTTTCAAACACACAGTTATGTTGTGGATGGGAGGTTCACAGAAGAGTACCTTCCACAAAACTTGAAACCTACAAGGGATGAGAGAGGAAAGCAGTGCTAGAACATTTCAGCTTTTGGAAGGACAAGTCAGATCAGGGAACACCACAACAAATGTAAGTAGAACTTATACCTTAGTGAGATCCAACCAAAAAAATGTTTGTGTGGAGTTCTTCTTTTATAGCTGTTATCAGATAGCTTACTGTTTAAAAGGAAATTGTATGAGGTTTTTAATTACTTTGACATTGGTATATGTTTTATATTGCAGTTCCTGTAGACTGAGGTTATTTTATTTTATTCAAATCTTATTACATGGTAAATTCCCAGAAGAATTCTATTTCTGCTACTACTGGGGCACTCTTGAAGTGGAAATACTATTTCATTTTACCTTAACAGAGAAATAGATATGGCAGCTCCCGTCTTTTATCAATAAAGATGAATTAGACATACATATGGCACTTCTTTTTTTATATTCACAAATGTGAATTTACAATTTTCTGAATTTTGAGATATTTGTAAAAGTAAACCTCAGTTAATTAAAATTAGGCTTTTTCCATGGAACCTGTTCTGTTTTGATAAGGTATTTGTTTTAGCATTTTTATGTCTCTCGACAGGAAATGAATAATAAACCTTATGTTTTTCAAACAGGAAATGTTAACCAGTTTTGGATTGCATTGTACTCTGAGATGAAAAGGTTTACTGACCGTATCACTGTTTTTCCTGTGATGTTTCCTGGCAGAAAGATAACCAATAGATGTAGTTTATGCCTCAGTGGTTTGGTTGGCAGATTAGTAATTAAGGACGTTTGCCATATTTCTGGTAGTAGAGATGCCCGAACCAACTGCATATTTTTTATTAACCTGGTTCGTTGGATTGGTACAATTCTAAACATAATATCTCAATTTAACAAAAAAAAAATTGGAGAAAGTCAAACACGTTTGATTATGTTTGATCAGGTTCACACATTATTACGCTGGTTCGCCTATGTGCAAGCTTAAATTGATACATGCTAACTGTTTTTAATTGATAAGTTTGAGCACAGTAGTGATAAAAGTGTGAATAAAAAAAGTTTAAGAAATAATTTTTAAATAATGTTTAAAGAAAAATTATTTTATGTTAATTTGATGCTAACATTGAACACAAACCTTAAATATTCAAACCACTAATGTGAATTGGGGTCAATTGGCAATTATACCATGAACATGTTCGCGGCCATGGAAAAGGCAAAACTTTATTAATTTTTTTAGCACGTCTATCTTGCAAAATATATGTATATTTCTTTAGTGATAGTAACATTCATGTTTTTGAAAGTGAATAAGTACATATGGCTAATACAATGCAGAAAGAGACAATAATGAGAAGTAACAGCTTGTCATATTTCTGTTAAATTACCCTTTTTCTCGCTAATGTTTGTTCCTTCATGTTAAATTGTGCAATGCTGGTGGCTCAGTAGTTAGGAGAAAATATGAGTTTAAGCAGTATGACGGTTATTGAGGTAATTAGTGCTGGAAGGCTTTTTTTTTTTTTCTGTCTATGATTCATCAAAGAAACAATGGCCTGAAATAATCTAACCCTAAAAATACAATTTTCTTTCAGACTGAACACACTGATGGGCAAAGAGGTCAAGTATGTTCTATTTTATTTTTGAAGGACAACATAACCCAAAAAAAAATGTTTTAGAGCTAAATATACTTTTTGGCTCGTTCATGAGGGCAAGAAGTGCTTTGTGTCTTTGTGTCTTGCGCAAGTCTACCTAACTAGTTGTCAGGGAGTAAAATCTATCTGGTCTGACTGGAAAGTTCATCCTGGTATTACATTTGTACTTACTTGCCAACTTTAGGTATAGCCTCTCAAGGAGGTGGTGAGATACTAGAGTGGAGGGAGGCAGGGCAGCACTAATCATGTAATTTGGTCCCTGCCTCTGCTACAAAATAACACAATCACACTATTTCAACATAAAGTTAAGCGAAATAAATCATTGAGGACCCCACCCATGCAGAATGTGGGTGAATGGCCTGCTTCACCCTTTGAATATTATTTAAATATCTCTAATAACAAACCATACTTGCCCATTCTCCCGAAATGTTCGAAAGACTCCTGAATGCCGTGTAGATCTCTCTGACTCCCAGGAGAGCAGGCAATTCTCCTGCCCACTTTACTATGATGTGGGCGGCATGGGGCCATGATGACGCAATTTGCGGTGTACCATCCTCCTATGCACTGTCAATTCACCTCCCATCCGGGATACATCGGAGGGGAGTACTGGAAAGTTGAAATAGATCTAATGTTTGCATGTGCGAATAAAATGAAGTACGCAAGTGCTCTAATCAGAACAAGAACAACATTTTTACATGCAAACTCTATGTCACAGCAATAGGGTTTCTTGGATCCATCTCGGGACCTTTGAGACTAGCTGTAACAGGAATGTAGTGGAAACTGGGAGGCTGGATGAATGCTCGTAGAGCTTGCTCTAGTCCCGTATACTGGATGTTAGGAGGAGAAATGCTGGACTGGACTCTGTACTGAAATAAATGACTGGAATCTAGACCTGATTGACTGGAACCTGGACGTGGGAACAAAGAGGACCTAAACACACAGCCAGAGACTCAGTACCTCCAAGAACTCAGAAACTCAGACAAATATAGTACCACAACTGTAACTGGGAAGACTCAGAACTCAGCAGAGAATATACAGGGGTGGCAACTTCCTGAACAGAATAAGCCTGGAACTGGCCCTAGACAACTCAGAACCTGGGTTAGGCCTGGAACTGGAAGTTGGTACCCCGAGACACAAAGATGGCTCCAGAAAGTGGATGACAACAACCTACTACCCTAGATAGCCAGTAGGAGAGACAGGAATAGAATGTTGAGAGGCGGATCCACACAGAAGGTAACAATTGGAATCTGTACACGAGCAAATAGAATTAATAAATAGCCAAAGTCTGTATTTCTGCAGGCAGAATGAAGCCAAAATCAAACAAAGGGTTAAAAGTTTGAAATCCATATAACAGCAAACCGTATGAAACTCAACTCACTCAGAGGGTAAATGGTTGAAATCCATATCACAGCAACAGGATGACACGGAATTCACTCAGAGGGTAAATGGTTGAAATCTGTATACAGCAGACAGAATGAAGCAGCAAACAAACATCAACTGTAGTAATCTGGAACTAGGAAAGTGTTGCACTGGCAATTAGTTGAGTATAGGAGGAGAGTCTTATAGTCTGCAGAGGAAACTGGTGGATGAGATCAGGTGTTCATACTCAGCAGGATGTTTAGCAAATGTCTCACCCAAGATGGCAGCCTCCGGTACTGCAGACAGAAGGCACGCTTGTCCCATGGTAGAATGCTGCATTCGACCAGGAGGGAGATGTATGGTGATATGGTACCGCCGAGTGGTATAAACAGGACTAAGCCCCCGATTCGTGACACTCCATGCACATTGCATAAAATCAGGTGAATTTGTGCAAAAAAAAGCGCAAATAGCATTTGTGGTGCAAGGGCCACACTTTTAGGAATGATCTTGAGTAAGAAACCTTTAGCAAAAACCTTATAAACAAAAGTCATAAAAATTAAATTGTTCAATAAAGCCTGTTCTTAAAATACTGAAATATAACTTTGAAAATTAGTCACTTTCTTATTTTGTACAGTTTTAAAAATGTTTACCTTATTTTTAAGAGTTTGGGGAAAAAATATGTTTTATTATAATCATTATGTACCAAAGGGTCCTGCTGTAGTGGATTATGTTGGTGGTGGACAGCAGGACCCTTGGGCAGCACGGTGGCTTAGTGGTTAGCACTTCTGCCTCACAGCGCTGGGGTCATGTGTTTAATTCCCAACCATGATCTTATCTCTGGTAAGTCTGTATGTTCTCCCTCTGTTTGCGTGGGTTTCTTCCAGGTGCTCCAGTTTCCTCCCACACTCCAAAAACATACTGGTATGTTAATTGGCTAGTCTCTCTCTCTGTCTTTGTGTGTGTGTATATTAGTGAATTTAGACTGTAAGCTCCAATGGGGCAGGGACTGATGTGAAAGAGTTCTCTGTACAGTGCTGCGGAATCAGTGGCGCTATATAAATAAATGGTGATGATGATGATGATGGATGAGTTGACCAGCCACAACTCCATATGGCTCTTCCTATCCATGGCCCTAGCCAACCCAGATAATAGGAAGAGAAGAATTGTGGCAGGTGAGGGCTTCCAATTGTTCTGTTCGGTCACCCTTCTCCAGGCTGCACTTTTGCCAAGGATGTGCATGCATCATGGGGGGGGGGGGGGGGGGGGGATGGGGGGGGGGTGGGGGTTGTTCAAGAAGCACAGGGGCCTATGTTTTTCGTCGGTGGTCCGGTTCTTTGCAAGCATTCACTTAACTATCATATTCCAAAATACTTCTTTGTTTTTGTTTTATGATGTAGTCACTGCATATTTAATATATACAAAAGAGAGGAAAGACTATCCCCAGGATGAGAGGTTATCAGGGAATGGTTGGGGTGAATTTCTCATATGAAATTAAACTGGGTCTCTTTATCAATATTTGCCTATAAAACCTTCCCTGTCAAAAGCCCTGCAAAATATTTCAGTAATATCTTCAGCATGTTTGAGAGTTTGGGGAAAAAAAATATGTTTACCAACACTTTTCAGCCCTTCACTTGAAGAAATCTATTGCTCCATGGCAGCAATTTAACTATTGCGTAGACATCATCCTTAAAAATTTCATATGGGAGATACTAGTCTGCTCCTGAACTTGGCAGTGACTTTCTGACTGATTTAAGCTGGCCATAATGAATTAACTAAAATGCTGTGTATCAATTAATTTTAATTCAGTCAGAAAGTCGTGCCAAGTTCAGGACTAGAGACACATGGCACTGGAGTAATGAGATAAAAATCAACAAACCACTTGTTTGTGTGTAACTGTACCAAATTATTTGCATACAAAAGCTAAAAAATAAAATTGTCTTCAGCTTAATTTTCCCATATGGTCCTAACACTGCAGGCCTGATTGCCTACTTTCCCTGACTCCTAAATTTCATTAATGACGGGGCTAAAATGATGCGAAAGATGCGCCACAACACCACCAATGCACATGCCACTTGACCTCCCATCTGGGATCTTCCGGAGGGGAGAGTTACAGGACAGACATGGCCAGCTAGTCAGAGACTAAGAGCCCAAAAATATCTATAGATACTGCAAATAGCCACTTTTAATATGTGTGCATATACATACCATACGCACATACATTGAAAATGTAATATAATTTACAATATCTCGCTAAGCAAAAAAGAAAATATCCAATGTGATGATACCGGGTTTTCTGGCCCAATTCTACCCACTTCACCCTGGCTGGCCATCCACGGGTGCCTTCCTAAGCCAGGGAAGCCTACCCAGTACCTTCTATGGTTCTTATTAGTCACTCAGGCAAATGCATTTAGAAAAGAACAACAGTACATTTATTGTAATAAAAACAACACTAGAATATTGTGTACACACATTAAATAAATGCCAGGCAGGTTTACCGCATTATCTATTCATTACCCAACTAGCTTAAGGAGCTACAGTCACCTGACTGTCTGGACTTGACAACCCGTGGATCTGCCAATGTATTTCGTGATAGAGGATGGCAACTCTAAAACCAGCCACCCCGCAGCTTCCAGTGCCAAAATGAATATCCCCTCCCCCCCCCCCCCGGAGTGGCTCCTTATATCTAGGGTCTAATTTCCACAGTGTTTTCCCCTCCCTGGGCAATCCCCTTAGTCTATCCTTCTTAACCATTAGTGGGTGCTGTATCGGGGGTTGGAGGGGGAGTGGAGATGAGCTTTACTTCCACAGAAGGGCTCTAGACAAAATGTCTGAACTAGTCATGTTGAAAACAATGGATACTAATTGGCCTTCCCCCTCACCTGTATCCTGCAATATGATCCCTACACATAACCCCCCTGGCTTCACTTTATGGAAAATTAATAACAACCTCACTGCCACATCATCAATATACAATACACTATATATTTACAATGAGCTAAAATGTCCCCTTATCCACATGTAATTAGACACTGCAGTGGTATTCTGTTGAGCTGGGGAACAAAAGCAAGGGCTATAAAAAGTACTTGCTATAATCCACATTATGTGAGAAACGAGGTACAGGATGGTTACAGTGTTATCAAACTCGTTTCGTCACATCCAACATTGCCAAACTGTTCACAGTAATCATCAGCACAGCTCTGCACTGCAATGCTCTTAACTCGCTGCTGTGTCCAGCGGAGGAGGGTTGAAAGAACTACTAATCTCTTCTCACAGTAGCTAGCGTTGCTTCTTCATCCACAATCACAGTGGAGGAAACTGTTGAAGTAGTGATAATAAAAAGTCATAAATGGCCGGCATGCCTCTCAGACCTCTTCTCATGCCCCTTACATACCCATCAGATCTGCCCACATGTCATCAAACCTAACCAAATGCCCCTTGCAGGCTAATCAGAGCTCCCAACATGCCTTCAGGCCTTCCCACTTGCCCCTTACATGCCATCAAATATGTTCACATGCCCCTTACATCAGCATCCCTACATGCCATATTAGACCATCACACATGGCCCTTATATGTCAATAGACTTCTCTACATGCCATGAGATTTCACCACATGCCCCTTACATGCCCATTAGCATCCCTATGTGCCACAAGATCACCCCAAATGCCCCTTGTATGCCATCATACATCCCCACATCCTACAGCAGACCACCCAACATGTCCCGTATATGCCTTTAGATCTCCCCACATTTCATCATATCTCACAACATTCCCCTTACTTTCCTCTCACACTGCTCAGACAGCCTGCTCAGACAGCCGCTGGAGCCAGTGCAGAGGACTGATTAGTTAATCTGTGACACTGTGACCTCCCTGCATTGTGCAGGAGTCAGCTGGCTGTGGTCCAAGCTGCCCCTGTCGGTGCCCCATGATGAGGTCCTCTACCTGAATGGGAGCCACATTTAAAGTTCAAAGAGCCGCAGGTTGGCCACTGCTGCTCCAGGTTCTCTCAGAGGGGAGGTCCTAAAAGTAGGCAAGTATCATTGCAGGGATAATGTACAATACATCCTATCCACAGACCCAATCTCTGCCAGCTCTTGTCTTGTAGGAAATGGCTGGATGCAGGGCTGGCAGAATATGGTAAGCCCATTAAGTGTGGCAGGAGGGCACTGTGCTTTCTGGGGCATCTTGCCAGGCCACCTGCTCCAAAAAAAAAATTGTTTCACCGCAGACAGAGTGCACCCTAATATTCCATGTCCCCACTTTGAAGAATAAATTTCCGCCCCTACATCTCCAACCTCCTTTCTATCCACACATCCTTCCACCCCCTCCTCTCTGCCAATGACCACCGCCTCTATTAAAGTAATTTTGACGCTTACAAATAATCATTGTACAATGCGATTGTTGTGGTTCCAACGCATAAAGATATTTAATTGCAAAATATAGCAGGATTTACAGCAAGCTAATGCATAAAAGATGTCACAATCAAGCAATAAAAGATATTATAATCAAACAGGAAAGTATAAACACAAACCAAATATATTACATGTTAAGTAGTGCTTCACCCAGGCCCATGATTAGATATGGTCATGTTGTCTGTAATAAGGCTAAGAGATCTAGCTGGGGGAGCATCTTGCTTATATGCAGTTTCAGTATAGAAAAAAAATCACTGTTAATGTTACTATGTATGCAAATAACACTTACTGAGGTCTTCATTGGTCCAGGGTTAATCAGTGGCGCACGCAGGGGAGGTTTCTGAATCTCTAAAACCCCCCCCTGCGCTAACTAAGTGGCCACTGTCCTATACAGCAGCCACGGCGCTGTCAAAGAAGCGTCCGCGGCGGTGCTGTATTGTATACAGCACCGCCGCAGACGCTTCTTAGACAGCGCCTCGGCTGCTGTATAGGACAGCGCTGGCGAAACGGAGCTGCTGCCCATGCGCAGCAGCTCTCTCTCGTGGTTTTGGGTTTTTTACGGTCGGCGGGGAGAAACCCCCCCCCCCCCCAACAATGCTCCGTGCGCCCCTGTTAATGATATTCCAGTTGCCTGCTGGTCATAGGTCAGTTAATTTGATCCCTTCAATGGGTGAGGGGCAACTTTTCCCAACTGTTGTCTTGCTTTTACCACTGGCCTTGTCCGAGGAACCCCAGGGAGCCTAGGCGCACAGTTTGGGAACTGCTGGTCTAATATATACAACTTGAATTAGATATGCAGATGTTGAATGTTTACTCATGCGTTGAAATGTTTCCCCTCCATTCTCCCTTTATTTTTGTATTCTCATGTTAAATTTTATTAATAAAAATATGTTAAAAAAAAAATGTGTAAACAGAGTGCAGTATACCTGTCATCTGTTTGGATTCAGAACATTGCAGGCATGCTTGTTTTATGAGAGCAGTTTGACTTTCTCTCAGATTCCACCTTGTCTGTAGCATGTCACAGTGCAGAGCAAAATGTTGCAAGGGGCGTTTACAGCCTGTTTTTCTAGCAGGCAAACATTGTATGCTGGGCGTGTATATTGTCACCAGCTATCAGGGACAAGACAGTCTGGTTTGTCAGGTTTTTCTGTATATTGATCTGTGGACTCTTACAGTTTCTTTTCAGTGGGCATAATGGGCTTAAGAGGAAGCACAAAACAGTTTTCCATCTATACCTTTTTACATATTGGAACTACATAAGGTAAGACATATGACTTATAATTGTGGCGATATCAGTACTAATTTAAAGTATGTTTCTCTATCCTGAAATCCTGTTCCTTAATGAGTGGGTGGGCAAGTTCTATTACGTACATTGTTTATACTAATTATTTTTCTTATCATAGATAATGAATTAGGTGGAAAGGGGTTTAAGATGAATATGAAGAGATCACAAAATAATAGAGCAGGTTGCCATGATCGTAAATAACAAAAGGAAGATAAGTTTGTAAAATAATTCCTGTGATTCATAGAGTCACTTTTGCTGCTGATGTGTTTCAATACTTAGCACCTGTGTGTTTCAATACTTAGCACCTGTGTGTTTGTGTCATGTGTCCTTCAATAATGTTAATAAGGACCCTAGTTTTTTAAGATACAGGGGTCTATTTATCATTTGAACAATGATCATGGCAACAAGTCATATTATTTATTTGTTTATTTTTTATCGTAGCAATAACCAATTCATATCATATAAGTCATATTTTTTTAAAGTCTTTTTAGCTGTGACAGCAGTCTTTTTAGAATTGTGCATGTGTTCGTTAGCTTGCAGGTTTGGGCTCTGGCTTCCACAGAATAGATTTATTTATTGTTTTATTTTAAAAGTAAAAATTAATGAATTAAAAAATAATTTATTCAGAGAAGAATTATTTTTTTTTTATTTTTTTTTTTATGTTTTTAAGTTATTACCATATTGAGTATTTATTAAATAGGCTTGGGGAAGCCTTGGTCAGCATGACTTGGTGCCAGCAAGTTTATCGTTGGTTATGACACTATTGTCGCTGGCAGTAATCCCTGTAGGCAAAGCAACGAAGAATGCTATCGCTGGTGAAAGCGCTTTTCGCTCTTTGATATATGTGCTTCATAGTAATCTAGATCGGATTGCTGACCAATTCATGTATGTACAATCCTCCATACCTACTAATATAGCTTGTATCATCCTGTACAGTGGCCAAAAGTTTTGAGAATGGCACAAGTATAAGTTTGCTGCTTCAGTATTTTTAGTCCTTTTTGTCAAATGTTGCTATGCTATACTGAAGGAAAATTACAAGCAGTTCGTAAGTGTCAAAGGCCACCGTGCTGATTCTTGAGGATTGACCACAAGTTCTCAATGGGATTAAGGTTTGTGGAGTTTCCTCACCATGGACCCAAAATATCAATGTTTTGATCCCTGAGCCTCTTAGTTATCACTTTTGCCTTATGGCATGGTGCTCCATAGTGCTGAAAAGGCATTGTTCATCACCAAACTGTTCTTGGATGGTTTGGAGAAGTTGCTCTTGGAGGATGTTTTGGTACCATTTTTTATTCATGGCTGTGTTCTTAGGCAGAATTGTGAGTGAGCCCACTCCCTTGGCTGAGTAGCAACCCCACACATGAATGGTCTCAGGATGCTTTACTGTTGGCATGACACAGGACTGATTAAATCTGAGACAGGATGGACCGCCTATGCCACCCTGTCTGTTGTTGCTGGGAACTGGCTGGGCTTACTTTGCCACCGTTCCCTTTCGTTATCCCAAATGCGCCCTATAACCGCAGTAGCAGGGACTCACAAATTCTACCACCACTGGACTCCTTCACGGCATCCAGAACCGCGTTCCTTCTGGGTAACTGTCGTTGCTAGGGTACCCCTTTGCTGGTGTACCTGGGCTGGTACCCCTGACTTCTTCCTATAGATCAGGCTTGCTGTGGATGGATCCCCTCTGGCCTATCACACTTGTCAGAGCTGCTGGGTAGCGGGCAGAGCGGTGGTACCGCAAAGCTGGGTCCAAACCTCAGTACAGCCGGAAAGGATTAGAGTTGAGTCTAATCTGTAGGTCACAGGAATTTCAGCGTGGAAGAAGTTGTCAAGTATGTCTTTGAAGCAAGTGATGTTTATTTGCTTTCACACTGGTTTAAGGTACCAGTGCTGTTTTATACAGTTTTGGACACAGCCTTGCAGGGGGTAAGTCTGAGTTATTTTTAGTATCAGGATGCAGTGTGTTTCCTCAAACATGGATTTAAACGTAACAAAATTTTCAGTAATCTGTGATATCCTAAATCACATTGATCAAAGATTTCCTTTCACTTTAACCAGGATACAGGTAGCGGCTCCCTGTCGGGCTTTCAGGTCAGAACAGACATTTGACACTTCACATCAAAAGACTTAGGGCTAGATTTACTAAGCTGTGGGTTTCAAAAAGTGGGGATGTTACCTATAGCAACCAATCAGATTCTAGCTTTCATTTATTTAGTACTTTCTACAAAATGACAGCTAGAATCTGATTGGTTGCTATAGGCAACATCCCCACTTTTTCAAACCCGCAGCTTAGTAAATCTAGCCCTTAGTTAGCATTTGTGGTGTCAAGTGCCGCACTTACAGTTTAGAAGATCCAAGGACGCTTTGTCTTCACTCTCTGTTGCAACACTTGCCACCATGAATGGGAATTGCCAAGTACTGGTTAATATTCTGAATCTTCTAAACTGATCCGCTCCTTGTTGAATACGGATGTGCATATACCCGATGTATGACCATTTTTTTAAAGAATGCACATTGCGTACATTTTACGCTTCTTGATGAATGAGGCCAAGTGTGAGCAAATTCTGGCAAAATTGTTATTTCATAGCTATTTGTATTGGTGTGAACTTCTATCATGGAGATATCTGAAGTGTATTACACTTACCAATCAGAAGCAGAGATTACTATGAGGTTTACTATACTCAATGGTTGGCTAGACTTATTATAATCATTTCATACAAGTCATGGTAAGCCCCATTCTCCCCAAGTGTCTGTAAATTACGTAGATGCTTCTTATTGGCAGTAATACACACTACCACATATAACTAATTGAAAAGTTGTGGGCATTGTGTTATATTTTTTAGTTATATTAGCAATGGTGCACAACCTTCTAATTTAGCATATCGTGTACAGATTTTAAATCACTGCTTTGGTTTCAGTGAATTTGAAAAACAGACACTAAGGAGCCTATATATTAATCTACGGTGGTTAGGCTATTGCAGTGATAGTAAATCAGTTTATTAAGAAAATATCGCTGGGGCAGTTGAGTGATACTGGCCAGGAGCAGTAAGGCTTACCTTACCACTTCGCCCGGCCAGTCTCCAGGGATGTGCATGTGCGACACAGCCGGCTCACACAGAGGCAGAACTAGCGAGCTGTGGGCCACGGTGCAAGGAGGAGGGAACCAGAGCCCCAGACCCTCTGCATCTGCCATGCAGCGGGCCCCATTATTTCCATTGGCCCTGGTGCATGGCACCTGCCGCACCAATGGCTGTTCTGCCACTGGGCTCACACATGTGCAGTAGTACCGAAAGCCCAGGGTAGGCTTTTCATGGGTAGCTCTTGCCTGAGAAAACTGGTGAATCTCCACACTGTTAGTGATAGCAGTCTGTATGAAGAATGGATGATGGAGCAGAAAGGATCTTGCACTATTTATTTTTTTATTGTCATATGTTATGCATTCTCATTGTGTTGTCCTGAAAGGCCCTTGCTATCTTAAAAGGGATTTTTGATCCATTCTAAAGTCCCTTCTGATCTACATTCTATTCTGCTCAACACTAGCTTCAAGTGGAAGGTTTATGCATCCTGACCTCTACTGTGTTTGTTCTGAGTGCAACAATGTAAATATGTAGCTCTATTCCTCACATTGCTGTGTGAAACCCTTACTGGTGCTGTGTGGTCACTTGAGGTGCCATGATGTAGTGTTGTACTCCACTCTCTGCAGCTCCAGCTATGGCATGGGTGTGGCATCCGTGAAATGAGGATTACCTGAATAGTCAGGTGTTTAAAACAAAAATTCTTGGAGTGGACACTAGTGGTGGAGTGCAAAACCGCATAAATGTTGGGCTCCAGACCATCTCATAAAAGATAAGCGCACATTTTATTTCAGTACACGCTTGGAATGTGTTAGAGGTTCTTGCACTCCCCCACTTGTACTAATGCAATATCCATGGACGAACCTCCATACGTGCACACAACCCCCTACCCCAGGGGCCCTGTTGCACAACTTCTAGCTTTGCTGTGTAACTGCAGCGTGGCTACGACTCGGTATGGGAGCAATTTTCAAGGGGACTCTCCACCTGCTGCCGTACATACCATATTCCCAAATATCAGGGACCATCCATCATAGCGATGCTGATGCTGGCAACTACTTTTTAGTTTGCTGAACACACAGCTCTCTTAAAACATTTCCCTCATTGGGTGTAACTGTTGCAATGACAGCCCCCCTTCTTAATATGAGGGTATTTCTCCGGGGCTAACACAATCAGGGCTCCTCTTACTGCCCTCTGTGGCTTAGGAATGCCTGATTTTGAGATGCCTGATTGTGCAAAATAAGCCCATTTTTTCTGTATCCAAGTATAAGTAAGTATTTAATTAAATTATGTTTAATAGCTTTGTAATGTAAAAGGTAGTAACACTACATGATGGGTCACATATTTTAACATTTATTGGCATGTGCTTAAGTCATTCAGTATGCTCGTTCATTACTTCATGATGTCTTGTTTTTTGTTTTTTTTTTAATTACAGCAAAATAATTATTATAAAGGATTTGACCTTATTCCTCACAGTATGCAATTTTCTGTTGGCTTCCCTGGAAATAATGTTTTTATTTCTAAGTCTAAGTAAGCAAATTATTTTTTTTAGAAGATATATGACTTTCATTTCGTAGCTTATTGTATTGGTTTTCTCTTTTTTTATGGGTATTAGATGGCTTAAAACAGGAATACATAAAAGATGACTAAAATCTGATTGGTTGCTATAGGCAACATCTCCACTTTGCAAATCCACCGGAAACTCACAGCTTGATAAATTTACCCCCTAGGTTCCTATGTGTGTGTATACATATGGGCATACTTTGCCACCCGGTATTTTTTTCTAGATTTGGTAAGCCCCTCATAGAAACAATAACCTTGTTTAGCATGTGCTCACATCTGCATTACTTGATTTTTGTTTCACATTAATTGTCATTTATGAAAACACAGAAGCACAAATGTGTGTGGTGGGCAGTGGCGAGGGAGGGAGGCTGGAGGGAAGGGTGTATTATTCTTTTTTTTTTATGGATTCGCACATGACGCCCAACTCACAAGATTGAAGAGCTGTAACGGGTGGGGTTTACAAAACCAGATGGAGTTTCGCCACAAAGCGGTTGTTTGTGGGCATGAAGTGGACGTTTCTGGGTGGAGTTTGTACCGATCAGGGTAGGGCTTTTTTTAATCTCGATTTTGTGTTGGGTGGTATGTAATAAGGTGCCCATAGGTAGAGGCTTGAGGGAATGCAAAATATAGCTTCTTATACTGGGATCTAGGCCGATCAGGAATTTCCTGGCTTAATGTGGGCAAGGCACAATAAAGTGCATCACACTATTCACACATGTAATTGAGATTTTGTGATGTGATATCAGATATGAGCTTCAAGGAGTGGAGATTGCAAATGTGGGGGCATTTTTGCAGCTACTGGTAGCCACAGATCTGTATATTTGATAACAAAACAACTTTATTTATACACATGTTCAGAGGTGAGGCAGATCGGGATCATTACTTTCTGTGGAATGCTTTTCTGCACATTTATTCTGTATTCAAATACAAATGTAATAAACACATTCAAATGTGATGTGTATTAAAAACAGAGCCAAGATCTCTTTACTGTCATGATCAAGACTTTAATAATGTTCCAGCGATTTTAGGAGTAACATGTGAATGCTGTAAGTAATTTAGAGGGTGGTTCAAATATAATAGTAGGTATGACTTCGAAGTGACATTTGTACTTTTGCTGGCATGCAAATTCCCAATGGACTTACAAAGTGCATATTTGTAAAAGAGAAAAGTGGGCATGGTCCTTGTTGTTCTCCCAGGGGTGAAATAGGTACAAAATTAAATGTGCTACATATTCACTTGTTTTGCATTTATCAAATTATCTTCATTTCTATGGCACTATTCCTCCTTCTGCATTAACAGTATTATACATCATAGCACGGTGGCTAAGTGGTTAGCACTTCTGCCTCACAACACTGGGGTCATGAGTTCAATTCCTGAACATGACCTTATCTGTTTGGAGTTTGTATGTTCTCCTTGCGATTGCGTTTGTTTCCTCCCACACTCCAAAAACATACTAGTAGGTTAATTGGCTGCTATCAAAATTGGCCCTAGTCTCTCTCTGTCTGTATGTGTGTGTGTTAGGGAATTTAGACTGTAAGCTCCAATGGGGCAGCGACTGATGTGAACGAGTTCTCTGTACAGCGCTGCGGAATCAGTGGCGCTATATAAATAAATGGTGATGATATTAGCTACAATATGAATTCTTATACTGGATCAATTTGTATTTTAGATTTCGGGCTATTTTAGAGCTTAAACATGTGTGATGTGAGCAGTTCACGTGCTATCTCCTGCTGCTGTCCAGTTATAGCGATAAATATTGTAATGTGGCTGGAGGCTTCTTACCCTTTTAAAATATGTGCTATGTTCCAAATATATTTAAAATGTTTTGTTTAAATAAGTCAATTCCTTTGACTGACATTTTAAATGTTGCTTTTGTTTTATAAATAAGAAATCTCAAAACAAAGCAGCAGCTCAGATACCTCCCTATGTGTCACCCCTTAGCTCCAAAATAAAAAAACCCAAAAACGTCCTTTTTTTCTACAGTTAGGTCCATATATATTTGGACATGGACACAATTTTTTACATTTTAGCTGTTTACCAAAACATATTCAGCTCACAGTTATAGAATGAATATGGACCTAAAGTACAGACTTTTAGCTTTAATTTGAGGATATTCACATCCATATTGGAGAAATTGTTTAGGTTTTACAGCTGATTAATTTGTAGCCCCCGCCCCCTTTTTCAAGGGACACAAAGTGATTGGAATATTGACTCAAAAGCTGTTTTATGGACAGGTGTGGGCTATTCCTTTGTTATTTCTTTGTCAATTAAGCTGGAAAATGTTCTGGAGTTGATTTCAAGTGTGGCATTTGGAAGCTGTTACTATGAACCAACAACATGCAGTCCAAAGAGCTCTCAAGGCAATCAGAGAGATAGCAGGAGCCTTAGGAGTTGCCAAATTTGGTGCATTCTGAGTAAAAAAGAATGCTCTGTTGAGCTCGGCAACACAATGGCCTGGACATCCATGGAAGACAACAGTGGTAGAGGATCCTTTGCCTTGTAAAGAAATTTTTTTTTTTACTTCTGCACAACATCAAGCCAAATGAATAACACTCTACAGGAGGTAGGCATATCATTATCCAAGTCTACCATTAAGAGAAGACTTCACGTGAGCAAATACAGAATTTTCACAACAAGGTGTAAACTATTCATAAGCCTTGAGAACAGAAAGACCAGATTAGATTTTGTAAAAAAAAAATCTAAAAAAGCCAGACCAGTTCTGGAACAACAATCTTTTGGACCAATGAAACTAAGATCAACCTGTACCAGAATGATGGGAAGAAAAAAGTATGGATAAGGCTTGGATATGCTCATGATCTGAAACATTAGTGACCCGGTGCCATTGGAAACCATACATATGCCCATGCCTTTACACTGCCTCCACTACCACATCATCTGTAAAACAGTGGTGGAGGCAGTGTCATGGCATGAGTATGTGTATGGCTTCCAATGGCACCTGGACACTAGTGTTTATTGATGATGTGGTATGTTTCAGATCATCGATGATGTAAATTTTTGAACCATATAGTGATATACTGTCTGCTCAGCCAAATTTAGCAAGGTTGATTGGACGGTGCTTCACATTACAGATGGACAATGAATAAAAACATATTGTGAAAACACCCCAGGAGTTTTTTTATATTTCTTTATTTTAAAATTGTTTATATGTAGATTTTGTCACACAGTAGACAGGTAAACAACTGTAGCCCAAGAATGCAACACCAAGTTACTTTGTGAATTGGATAACAGAGTAACAAGAACAAGTCCACTTGGGCCGGTTAAAAAACATAAACAGGTAGATGAATTTCGCAACAATATAACTGTGAAGAGCCTTAAAGGGATGTTGGAGAGTGTGGTGCTGTATGCAGTAGTGAGGACTTGGGAAAGGGGAGAGGTGGGGGATGATGGAGGGTGGAGGTTAAGACCAGGTCTGAGCCCCAGGACTTTTTTTAGGCAAAGTAGTGGAATATTCTACAATGCATTTCACATTTGAAGACAAAACTAAAGACAGAAAGACCCACAAACAGGTGAAGACAGCTACAGTAAAGGCCTGGCAAGGCATACCAAAGGAGGAAAGCCAGCATTTGGTGATGTCCATGGTTTCCAGACTTCAGGCAGTCATACAAAGTATTGAAAATGAACATTTTATTTATGATTATGTTAAGTTGTCCAATTACATTGGAGCCCCTGAAAATAGAGGACTGTGTATAAAAATGGTTGCTATACCTAAAAGTATCATATGATATATTTGTTCAACCAGAGGCGGAACTATTGAGCTGTGGGCCCCAGTTCAGGTAGGCTTGGAGGATGGAACCGGGGCCACCAACCCTCTGCATCTGCCATGCAGCAGGCCCCATTACCTGTACGGCCCCCTGTGCACTGCACCAATGGTAGTTCCTCCACTGTGTTCAACCCCTTGAAGTAAAGCTGAAAGTCTGCACTTCAATTGCATCTCCATCATCATCATCATCACCATTTATTTATATAGCGCCACTGATTCCGCGGCGCTGTACAGAGAACTCACTCACATCAGTCCCTGCCCCAATGGAGCTTACAGTCTAAATTCCCTAACATTCACACAGACATAGAGGGAGAGACTAGGGTCAATTTTGATAGCAGCCAATTAACCTACCAGTATATTTTTGGAGTGTGGGAGGAAACCGGAGCACCCGGAGGAAACCCACGCAAACACAGGGAGAACATACAAACTCCACACAGATAAGGCTATGGCTGGGAATTGAACTCATGACCCCAGTGCTGTGAAGCAGAAGTGCTAACCACTTAGCCACCGTGCTGCCCATGTTTTTGTTTCAAATCCATTGTGGTGGAGTACAGAGCAAACATTATGAAAATTGTGTCACTGTCCAAATATTTCCGGACCCAGCTGTACATATGGCACGAATATTGCTTTATTTGATTAATTCACAATGGTACATATTTTATGCAGGTTTGCTGTCTTTGCCTTCATCTATCTATGACGACTTCCCAGTTTATATTCCTCTGAGTGTAAAATATGTAGTGCAGTTACATTTTTATCTTTACATTCAGTTAGGCGGAACCAGTTACTCCTGGTCTTTTATACTTTTTCTATATAGTTGCATTTGTTTACATACAGCTGGTTGAGCCTCACAAACCATATTATATATTACAGAGTAATGTTGTCATACTTAAAGTAATATGTACTTAAACTTCCTTCTAAGAAATATTGTGTTTGCACTACCACCCACACCTACTAAACATACTTGAAATTTTTCTACTCACTATAATGGTTTTATGTGCTGTACTATTGCTAGAAAGATAGAACTTCACAGATATTTCCTTAGCATACCTCATTACCATGCATGTCTTAATATTTCTTTTTTATTATTTGTTTTTTACATAATGCAAGGTATCTCTATAAAGTTTCTATTTTGTTGTTGGTTAAGGTACCGTGATTTGGAATCAAACAGTAATTATTACAGAGTTATGCTCTGAGAAGAAAAGTTGGTACTTAGCACTAGTATCTGGTCACTTTAAAAAAAAAAAAAAAAATGGTCTCACTATCGTCAGCCCATATTGGGGGAGGCGTATGTGCCTGGAACCTCCCTCAAAGACCAGCCTTGCTCTTTAGAATATAAAAGCTTATTGCACTGCCATTTTTCTAGCAATTGCTCACCCTCTGATTTGCAGGGCAATGTAAATTGTCAGTTTTTCCTGAGCACAACATATATAATATCAGCTGTATATCCTATATGTAGTATTTGTAGAGATTAGAGTATTTATTTATGTGCAAATAATATTAATATTTTGATGAAAGGCAAAGTTGGATCTCCCTGGTCAAAATTCTGTGCTTTCCACGGTGTTTCAATAGTAATTGTAAAGAAAATGTGCTGTAAACTAGAGCAAGCAATCATATGTTTTGTTTCATTTGCTAACCTGCATTATAAATATGACAGACAGAATCTGATTGGCTCCTGTGGGCAACACAACATTTTCTCAGAACGTGAGCGCTTTTCTGTTAGTCTTTTCCATGTATCTCCTGTTTTGAACTAGGTTGGATAGAAAGTCATAGGGGTATATTTACTAAACTGCGGGTTTAAAAAAGTGGAGATGTTTCCTATAGCAACCAATCGGATTCTAGTTATCATTTATTTAGTACATTCTACAAAATGACAGCTAGAATCTGATTGGGTGCTATTGGCAACATCTCCACTTTTTCAAACCCGCAGTTTAGTAAATATACCCCATAGTGTCTACACTATTAGAAAGTCAAGACTTACATAAGGTGGGCAGGGACATTCCACGATGATGTAAATTGCATTACAGAGCTACACAGTGAAATCTGCTCTGCCCACTTAAAAGCCCCACCCACCTGTTCTTTTTAGATCTTTCAGAAGCAAGGTATGACAAGTAAGTTAAGTATGTCGAAAATACTGTTGACAATCAGATGATCAGAATGTTCTAGGAAAAGTGTTTTTATTTTGTAGGAGGCAGAGGTCCATAAAACAAAGTCGGACCTTAGTGGTTGGAGTGCCTCTGTTTAAATGAAAGAACTATAAATCATACCTGCCCACTCTCTCGGAATGTCCGGGAGAATCCCGAATTCCGGGTAGGTCTCCTGGACACCTGAGAGAGCAGGCTATTCTCCCACTTCTGCCCACTTCCTTGTGAAGGGATGGGAGCCTTCATGATGCGATTTGCAGTGAATCACGTCATTTTGGCATTGCTCCCTCTCAACAAAATGACACCTTCACATTCTAGCATTGCGGGGCAGCCAAAATGACGCAATTCATTGTGTCCTACCCCTTCCGTCCTCACATTTCACCTCCCTTCTAGGATCTTCCAGAGGGAAAAAGTAAAAAGTTGATAAGTATGCTATAAATACACATGCAACACTTGCAGCATTCCAGTCTCTCTTGCATGGTCACTATTTGATTCATAATTATAATTGTAAAATTATTTGTATTTTATATTGCATAGTTACAAGTCATCCTTTCATTTAATTTTCAGTTTGGATAACAATGAAGATTTTGCATTGCTTATGGACCTACAGCCATAAAATACAGTCTGACTCCTGTGACTATAAACCTGTTCAAGAAATAAGTGAAAAGACCACTGCAAGTGCCACTTCTCAAATGCAATACTTTTGATTATTTATTCTTGGTAATGAGGCTAATCACCAAAATTCTGTTGGGAAACGAAAAAGTTCAGTTCTCTTCCAATTGATAGTAATTAACTATGTCTAGAAACGCAGAAATACTCAACTTTTCCTTCTTGCTGGATCAAGAGAGGGAGGCTATTTTGGCTGTGTTACAGAGAGATGATAACTTAAAGAAAGTAGAAGATAAAAGAGTAAGGTAAGTTCAATCCCCGTTTATTTGACATAAGACACTGTGCATTATTTTCAGTGGATTTTAAGGAAAGTGCTACAATGTTTTCCATGCTATGTATATTAAAATTTTAGTCCAAGTTAGATGTATAATTTATTGTTAATGCTCACATTAGCAGAACGGTAAGTTTCCCTGGGTATAGCTGCAATGCCTCAGCCTCTGTAGGTGTTACTTGAATACGCTAACAAGCAGGAAGTAATAGTGTGTAACAGTAACATCGCAGGAGAGGGTTCTAGTACTTGTATAGCACATTTTATATATATATATATATATATATATATATGTGTGTGTGTCTGTATATACTGTATATAGGCCCGACGCTCCCATTAGGCAAGGTTAGGCAATTGCCTAGGGCGCCGGGCTCTGCAGGGCACCTCGAAATTAAAAAAAAATGACTATGGTCATTTAAAATGGAAATCCACAGGGAGGAGAGGAGGGAAGGGGCTATGAATCTTACCTGCATGAAGCTGCTCCTCTCTGCTCTGTCTCCTCCCCTCCGCTCACTGACAGTGACAGGCCGTGACGATGTCATCATCACGGCCCGACAGTGTCTGTGAGTGGAGGGGAGAAGACAGAGCAGAGAGGAGCAGCTTCATGCAGGTAAGTTAAAGAAAGACATGGGGAACTGAGGGGAGGGAAGCGCAGCGCCAATTTTGACAGGGGGGCGCCGATTTTTAAAGGGGGGGCGCCGATTTTCACACTGTGCCTTAGGCGCCAAGGACCCTAGCACCGGCGCTGACTGTATATATATATATATATATATATATGTATATATGTGTATATATGTATGTATGTATATATATCATGGCATCATGTAGTGAATAATCACACCAGTGCTAACTTTGGTCATAATGAGCAATTCTCAGACTGGTTTATAGCACTGCAGATTCAGATGGTATTTGTCAGTTGTAAACTCAGTTTGGTCATTAGAATAGCAAAACTAGTGTTCCATTTTGAAAATCAAGGCAACCACACACTTGTAGAATAATGCAAAGCTTGTGTATTTATAAACTAATACCTGAAATACTTAAACAGTTTATTCTGTACGTAACTAAATTTGTAAACAGGTATTTCTACAGCTGTTTGCTTTGCATCCCCTTGGGGCAATGTTCTAGGTAGCAGCAATGATTAATACGCATGCCGATGGGTAGGTTCATACACAGGGACATGGTATGTTTTATCTGTTATGTGCTATAAGCTGTTTCTGATGGCTGGGAGAATAAATTTTAAAATTACTTTTTAACAATGTTGCAATGAAAATTGAGGAAAAGCCTGTTCTTTATTTCTTATATGGACAGTGACAGAGGGTGTCAGTCAAATGTCAATAGGAAATTACTTGACAGTATTGTGAAGAAGATAAAAATAATAATGCTTCAGGTCAAATAGCTATACACTGTCTAACTTACACAGCCCCATAATGCCGTATATATATATATATATATATATATATATATATATATATATATATACTGTGGCACACAACCATCAGTGGATGAGGAGCCTAATCACACATCAGGCTCACTCACTGTGGACACACATCCCAACTGTCACTATTCTGGCTGCACAGTGCCAATGTGAGGGAACTAAAAGTACATCCCTAACATGACCCCATCCATTATTATGCCAGCACTCTGACGCAACATGACCATATCAGTACTGTGCCGCCTACACATGAAACCTGAATTACTCCCCCAGAGTGCCCATTCACCACTTTCACTTTCCTCCTGTGCCACATACCAATTATGATCTGATGAGAACATATTGGGAGCTTTAACAGCAATATATTTATGTCAAAGGGATGCTGCTAATTTTTTTGAAGTCACATGATATTCCCTCCTATTCCATATAGCTAAAGATGTTCTCTTTAGATTAATGCAGAGATGCACTCTTTTGGCCAAACAAATTAATATTTATCAGGCAGAACACCTGTACTGAGAAACCAGCTAATCCAGTAACAAAACAGGGACAAAAAGAAACAAAGACTAGGGGGTAAATGTATCAAAGTGCGAGTTTGCCAGCGTGTTTAAATCGCGGAAAATCGCGGGTTTACCCGCGAGTTTTGAAAAAAAAAACCTGAAATGTATCAAGCTGCGATTTTGACACTGATGTTCAAAATCGCTGGTCATCTCTGGCGATTTTGTGTGATGTATCAAGCAGCGTGTTGTATCTGGCGTGTTTTGAAGCAAACTCTCCTGAGTTTGCTAACTCCCAGTTTCAGACATTTGAGAGCTGTATAGCTGCAGTGGCAAACAGTCGGGAGTTTGATCTCTGGCGATTTTGCAAATAGCGATATGACAGAAGCACAACTCTGGCGATTTTGCATGAAATCTCAGCTTCATACATCGGCGAGTTTCAACTCTCCCGAGAAAATTGCTGTAGTTGCAAAATCGCACTTTGATACATTTACACCTAGGAATATAAGTCATAAGGGGGACTGTTGGAAATGATGGTATCACAATCACTGGGGTTTTGGGTCTTCCCTGCTGGACAGTTTCAAATTCCCACTAATAAACTTGTTGGGAGCCTTACAACTTCCCAGTGAATATAAATATGCAGCACAGCCCCAGCAAACATTAAAATTAGGCAGCTACTAATTTTCACAAAGTAGGTGAAGTGGTTTTCTGTAGGGATATTAATGCTATCTGAATGTAAATTATTTGTTCAGAAAATGTTTCCAGCTAAAAATGACAGATCATTATGCTGTTGAACAAAGGCTTTAAAATTACCAGTCACAGATCAGAGACATTTTGCTGGAATGAAACTGTGAAATGAGCTACTGAAATAATAACATTCACTGTATTTCAGCATTTGTGAGTTTAATGTTTAATTTATGTTCAGTCTGGCAGTCCTCATGTTCCATTTATCTCTTCCTGAGTCACATATGCTCGACTTTAGAAAGATGTAATATTCAGTCAAACTTAAAGTAAACGTGTTATTTAAAATATCATCTATACATAATCCCACAGTTTTAGTGTTTTCCTTCTGTTTAGTTTTACACACTAATATTCCTATAATGAACTTGAATCTTCTGTAGAATAAGAGATAACAAGTTCAGTCATATTAAACATAATCATAATAAAAATAACAATACAGAGACATTCTGTCCTATTGCTTTGTTATTTTTGAGAGTTTGAATAGTTGACCTCCCTCTCAGTCCTAATTGGTTTTGTTTGGCCAATGTGAGTTTTCCTGCATGCCAAACAGGACTATTTTTAGTTGCTCTGCAGGTGGCCTGTTACAAGCCCTGTAATTTATGCCTGCAGGTAAATATAATTGGTCAGTAGCTTTTTGAGCTTCTTGTGCACAGGTTTTCTATGTTGAGGCCTCTTTAAGAAGGAGTGCTAAACATCAAGTCCTGTTGGTAGGTGACAATAGCCATTGGTAATTGGGTACTTCCCCAACAACCAGTACTTGACGTATGAATATGTACATAGGGTTAGTCCTAGTTAAGCACCTGGATTGTAAGGAATGTTTCAGAGGTTATATCTGCAGCTTAAGGCTTATTCAAAATCACATCACTCTGGCTGATATGTGCGTGTGGTGTGGTAAGACCGCTGTAATTGCTGAAACCGCACTGTGAAAAGTGCTGGTTGCCTTGGTATTATTGATACCTGTGTCACTGTATTTTTTCAGCACAACAAGACGGGAACACTGCTTACAACATGTTTTTACATTAGGTAAAAAGCGCATAACATTGGAAAGATGTAAACTAGGGCCTGATTCATTAAGGATCTTAACTTGAGAAACTTCTTATTTCAGTCTCCTGGACAAAACCATGTTACAATGCAAGGGGTGCAAATTAGTATTTTGTTTTGCACATAAGTTAAATACTGACTGTTTTTTCATGTAGCACACAAACACTTGATAGCTTATTTGTACACTGAAATTTAAAGTTGATATTTTTGTGCTACATGAAAAACCAGTCAGTATTTAACTTATGTGCAGAACAAAATACTAATTTGCACCCCTTGCATTGTAACATGGTTTTGTCTAGGAGACTGAAATAAGAAGTTTCTCAAGTTAAGATCCTTAATAAATCAGGCCCCTAGTCTTTAGATTACTGAACAAAGACCCAGAACATTTAAATGTCCATGGTGTCCACCAAGTCCAAATCTTCCTAATATTGTTATATTTTCAATGCAGTGTGCATGAGGTTAGCATTGTACCTAAATCATTCCCAGGACATATGAACAGAGATGCAAACATGCCCATAGAAGAAGATGTGCATGCAGATTTATGCTTCACTTTGTAGCTACTGAAGACAGCTATCATATCATACATGTTTTTTCCTCCGGACCACAACACATCTCTTTCATTTACTTAAATATTCATCAGGTTTGCAAATGATAATTGTTGTATTTCATACACTATTTTTTATGGCATCTGGAACAATATTGAATACCTGTGAAAGCAGCATAAAACATGCCTATTAAATATAAATTGCTGAATGTTTTTAGTGAAAGCACAGAATAATTATTGTTACGTGGAAAATAAATCTATAATGCCCCTGCATAGAAACCCTCTTGTGCTCCGTTAATTATCTGCAATGTTAAACTCCACTTCCATGGACCCAACCTTTTCCATTGTGTAACCTGCTTTATCTATTACCTGATTACAGTACAGACCTGCGACCATGTGCGGTGGGGGTTACTGCACTGGATCAATAACAATATTAATGGAGCCAAATTCATGAGCCCTTAGAACATCATTGTAAAAAACTAAAATTTGCTAATTAAATGACTACCATGTGTTAAGAAGTCATGACATTATGGTTAGATCCCTACCTATTGTCACTTAATAGGGAAAGTGAGCCGATCGTGGTTTGGTGTGAAGCGTAATATGTATTGTATAATATGTATGTATAATTGTATAAATTATTTTGTAAAATGCATGTTTGTTATTGTAAAAATTCAGATAAAAGTATATTGTGGTGCAATTGGAGTAAGCTTAAGTTCTTGATCTAGGAATGCAGAGAGATAAATGGTGTGCTTCAGTTTTACAATATCTGTCTCTACTGACTGGATGCGGCCACTATCATTTCTTGTTTTGCTAGTGAGTGGTATGGCACAGTGTTGTGTATATATAGATACTGAGAGAAAAGAAAATTCACTGAAAATAGAAATACCTTTCTGTAACTGTTTATTAAATGTGTTTTATAAACATGTAACTGAGGCAAGAGGGAAAGTTTATTTATTAATGTAACTTTGTCAGTGACGATGTGAGATAGTGTTATGGAGAAAAACAGTAGTGTCAAGTGTGTGTTTATTTAAATTAATCCATATCCCTAATAAACAACTCAGAAACTGGTCACATGAAACAGATTCTCCACTGAATTCCTATTTGTAGTGCACCAATCACTGAAATGTAAGCAATAAAATAATATCAGGCCTTCTTATACACAATCTTATCATTTTTAGAAAATTAAAAAATGAACTAATGGAAATCAAGAAGAAAGGTGCCAACATTCATCGGCTGCGTCAGAATAGTGCCAGAATCTGTGTTCGTTGCCAGAAGTCTTTGGGGTTAATCTTCAATCGCGGAGATATTTGTCATGCATGCCAGCTTCGTGTGTGCAAAACATGTCGTGTAGTCGTTAAAGGTGCCTGGAGATGTATAATATGTGCCAAGAATGCGTAAGTATAATGGCTAGGGGCAAGTACACTTGTGATGTATATATATTTCACCTGTGAGATGACTACATCTTAAATAACCAGTGCAAATGTGTCCCCATGATGTTCATTGTTAAGATGGGTACACACTACAGATTTTCAACCAAATATTGTGTCAATCACACGATAAACATCTGTTAGCTCCGATATTGCATTATATGTACACTGCCACAAGCATGTTTTATCATACCAAAGCACATCGTATCGTTTGATTTGATTTTATAACTGACTTAAAATCACTATCAATGATGGGACTGTGTTGGGCAAATGCAGAAGTGTGTATGCACTCAGCAGTGTCGGTAGATCTGTATAGAGTGTGCAGAGTCACAATCCTTTATGCAGATGGTTGAGAGATGAAGAGCACAGATCTGAAGGTAAATCATGTAGGTATGTACACGTAAATCTGCATGCTCATCTGGGGGTAAATGTATGAATCTCCGGATTCTTCATCTCCGGCGTGTTCAGCCTCTTCAGCGCTTAAATTTAAAGCGGCGCTGCATTGTAAAGGGAAGTTTACCTTTACAATGCAGCGCCGCTTTAAATTTAAGCGCTGAAGAGGCTGAACACGCCGGAGATGAAAAATCTGGAGATTCATACATTTACCCCCAGGTCTTTCAATTGCTGGTAAAATCGTTGCAAAAATCGCATCTGCAGTCATATTCTGTAGTGTGAACCCAGCTTTAGTTAGACTCCAATTTCAAACGTAAAGGAAGTTTCAACTTGCCGGGGTACAGTACTCTTTTACACCCAATACAGAAGGAAAACATGTGCAGCCACAAAATATGTTGTAGAGTTGGTGGAACAGAAAGAAGTGTATATTGATTTGCCATGCTAAGATGAGTTTGCAGATTAAGCAGTTTTAGAAGGCACAAAATGTCAAACAGTCATTGCACTTGTTTCATTTACTTACCAGTTTTTTATTTTCAGCTACATTTTAGATGCTCTAGAGAACATGTCAAGCAATTCAAAGATGAGAGTTTGAATATTTATGTAGTAAAATTTCCATTGACCTTTTGTTTTGTTGCAAGCTTTTTTTTTTAATGTGAAGGTAAATGTTTGCCAAGTACCTCCTAAAGTATGTTTATTTATGCGTACCCATAAATGTGAGTGCTGGTTTATAATAAGTGTTTCCAAATCTAAGAAAATCAATGCCAAACCACTAATTATGCATTTAAATGTTTTTAAATACATTTTCTGTCTATTGTATATGTATTTTATGATTTACTTATAGATTTAATGTAACTTGTGTTCATGTCGGTACTGGAGAGCTGAAGGGTCTATCACATTGTCGCCCATAGGGGGACACATTGGGGGGTCCCTCATGACAGGGATCCACAGCTATCACTGTAACTGTAATCTTATGGGGCCCAGAAGAATTCAAACATGCTGCCAGCATTCATTCATTCTGCTCCCTAAGCCCCATGTTTCAGTGCTGGTCATGTGATGTTCCAGCTGTGAGGCTGCCAGAGTGCCATAGGCAAACCGAGGGGGGGTCCTAGTGCATGGAAACCCCCCCTCCAAGGCTTAGGCACTGGATAATTGAGGTGGCTGGACCCTGCTCCCGCTTCACACAGCTGTGCTTGAAAACAGTAGTGCACGCAGCATTGCCCATGTATATTATGGGGATAGGAAGAGTTGGAGAGCAGCCAAGCACTGTCTAATATTATAGCTACCCCCCCATTCATTCTGGTCACGCCCACTGGTGGCATGGTGTGGAAACCCCCCTCTACAAATCCTGTGTTTGCCCCTGATTGCTGTGCAGCAGTGTAATTTCTCAAGTGAGAAGATCACCTTCCCATCAATATGCAGTTCTGCTACATAATATAGTTCCTATAAATTTGTTTTTTAAAGTACAGTCAAAATTTTAGTTCCATCTACAGTCTGCAGATGATTTTCTGTCCTACAGTGACTGGGAATACCCAGTTCAAAGCATACCTCCCACCTGTTAGAAAACTGCCACAGTAAAATAAGTGTAGTCACAGTAATTTTAAAGTGACTGGGAGGTAAAATGCACAGTGATTCACATTTCATCTACAATCAGAGCCTGGACAGAACAAGGGATTTCTGAATCTTTGATAGTTTCTACCATTACTCTTTGATACAAATCTGAATGAAGCTCTTGCAGACTTGGTTTCAAATTAGGTAATTTAGGTTTACAAAAGTCAGACTTAAAAAGTGCATATTTTTATATGCTGATCCACACACATCTTAAGATCCATGCAGCTCGACACCATTACCATATGCTTCTGGTTTATGCCACACACATGTCACAGACACTTTCATCCCAATTGTGCCCATGTTTTTATCCACCTGTTTTATGTACAACAAACACATTCTCTATTAGCCTGACAGAATCACGCACATATCCATAGGCTCATATGCAGGTGCGTGTTTTCTGGGCATGCGAAGAACGATTTCAAATAAGGGGCCTCATTCATTAAGGAACTTAAATTAAGAAGTTTCTTATTTTTCATGTAGCACACAAATATCAACTTTAAATTTCAGGTACAAATAAGCCTACAAGTATTTTTGTGTGCTACATGAAAAAACAGTCAGTATTTAACTTATGTGCAAAACAGAAAACTAATTTTCACCCCTTGCATTGTAACATGGTTTTGTCCAGGAGACTTAAATAAGAAACTTCTTAATTTAAGTTCATTAATGAATCAAGCCCAAGATACGCTACACAAACCAGCTTAGTACTCACTCTGCATCAGCCCAATAGATTACATACCATTGCTCTTTCACTTGATGTGTTGGAAGGAAATAAACTCATCTCTCGAGGAGAGGTGGGTCCAGTATCAAAATTTGACGTGTCATCAAATTGTAAGGGGCGGCCCTGGGTGAGACCACAGCAGAGAATAGAGCCTAGTGACCATAAACCACACTTGTATTATATGTTCTTAGTTCTTAGTCCCTACTTTCAAATGATGTGGCTCCTTAAGAGTTCTTGTCTGGTGATCACCAGACTATAACACCCAAAACACTACTACTATAACACTACAAAAATCATTAAAAAGTACAGGGATGGGAATTGATCTCTCCCATACTGGTTTCAATAAACTCAGGGGTACACTCATTTGAGGCAGTATTATTCAAAATGCCTTGTATATTAGTATTATTATTATCATTCAAGTCCGTGCAAATTCTGAAAAAATTGTATTATCAGTTTGAAATGCAGATTTTATTATGGATACCTATTTGTAGGAACCTGTTTTTTGGTGGTGTTTAAAAGAAAATACACACAGTAGTTTTTAATTCACTTTCTTGCAAATTCGATAAAAAAGCACTGTTTTTGCTATTTTGGGTAGATTTTATTTACTGTGTGAGGAAGTATAAGCAAACTAATGGTATTGTCTGAAAAATCTTCTGAATTAAAGAATATTTCATTTGTGTGGGTACTGTATAAACAAATTACTGAGATTAATATTGGAATGTGACCAGTGCAAAAAGTGCCAATATAATGGTGAGAAAATCCTTGGCAGTTAAGTACTTGTCTTCCCTGGAATTAGTCTACAAGCTCATCCGGTTATTAAGCAACTAAGATGAAGAACCTGATGAGATCAGTACTTGGAAGGCTCCTGTGAGTTTCCTTGGATCGGAATCCCTGTAGTTATGTTGACTCACTGCCTTAGATGCTGCCTGCCAGTGTGACATGTCCACAAGAGTGCATAGACACTCCAAACAACTGCCCATCAGGAGTTCTCATATTAATAGGTCCCTACCTACACAATCATGTCGGTAACACGTTCATGAGCTGGCTTTCATTTAAGAAAGTGCGTCCAATCATACAGCTCTCCAAAAGATGCCCCAGAAGTGCCGCCCAATACAAGTGAATATTTAGACAACTGCATGACAAAAATTACAGTGATTGAAGGGGAGGGACCTCCAAATATGTAGAAGTCTTTGGGAATGTTGGGTATGGAGTAATCCTCTCAACTTATAAATATATAAAACCATTTTCCTACTGCAAAGTTATATTTTAAACAAAAACTAACTGCAAAATGTTTCAATATGAACAAAAAATATAATAAGTCTACAGTAATAAAAACCATGTATATTACCTGTTCTTGTAGGCAAATAAGAATAGCAACGGGGGACTGGTTTTTTGAAGAACGATCCAAGCGCTTCAAAAATTCTACAATTCTAGGAAGTGAAGTGGTCAGGAAATCTATTATGAGAAAGCCTCCAGGTATTTGTATGTCTAATTAATCACAGACAACACTTTAAATTCTTGTTTAAATTTACCAGGATTCTTAGGGTCGGTTTCCAGAGACATACAGCACTCCGATGTCCCTGGCGTGATCACAAAAATATAGGCATAATATATGCTGCTGAGGTGATTATCATATCCAGGTGCATTTTTACCTTACATATAATTGCACAATCTATTGAATTGCACATCACAAGCAGGAAATCTGCAAAATGTGTGGAAAATGTCAGTTAACAAAGAACAAATCAGCTTCTATTAACAGAAACTACATATTATCTCTCCTCAGTGCACTTTGCATTCTTTTCTTAGCATAACAGGTTCTGTTACAACATAACATTGCAAACATCTTTACCTATTAAACAGCCCCACAAATTCCATGATGGAATGAGTCATGTAACACAAATCAGGCAAAGCTTTTTCGTAACTGAAAAAATATTGAATCAAGGAAGCACAAATTATTCTTTTTGTCTTTAACCATATCTAAAAATAGTGAGCAAAATAAAATTTAAAAATATACTGTATATTTTTTTTTCCTCCCACTTCCTCCTTCACCTTCCCACAACCTCCTACTTTCCAGTCACTTTTTTAAAATAAAGTTTACTCCCCCAACATTATAACCAGTATATAATGTTGACTTGATATTATTTGAATTATGTAGAAATTTCAGTTATAGCATTATAAAGGATACCATACCCTTTGTAATACTGTTTAGATTGTAAAGATATTAGGAGTCGGCATGGGTTCCGTGCCCTGTGCTGTATTATTGAGACATATATATATATATATATATATATAGATATATATACAGACAGGTCCATAAATATTGGGACATCGACACGATTGTCATATTTTGGGCTCTATACACCACCACAATAGATTTGAAATGAAACTGACAAGATGTACTTTAACTGCAGACTTTCTGCTTTAATTTGAGGGAATTTACATCCAAATCAGGTGAACGGTGTAGGAATTACAACGGTTTCTATATGTTCCTCACACTTTTTAAGGGCCCAGAAGTAATGGGACAATCATCTCCAAAGCTATTTCATGGACATCTGTGGGCTATTCACTCGTTATTTCATCACCAATTAAGCAGGTAAAAGGTCTGGAGTTGATTCTAGGTGTGACATTTGCATTTGGAATCTGTTACTTTTGACTCTCAATATGAGATCCAAAGAGCTGTCACTATCAGTGAAGCAAGCCATCATTAGGCTGAAAAATCAAAATAAACCCATCAGAGAGATAGCAAAAACATTAGGTGTGGCCAAATCAACTGTTTGGAACATTCTTAAAATGAAAGAACGCACCAGAGAGCTCCGCAACACCATTAGACCCGGAAGACCACGGAAAACAACTGTGGTGGATGACAGAAGAATTTTTTCCCTGGGGAAAAAAAACCCTTCACAACAGTTTGCCAAATCAAGATCACTCTCCAGGAGGTAGGTGTATATGTGTCAAAGTCAACAATCAAGAGAAGTCTTCACAAGAGTGAATATAGAGTGTTCACCACAAGATGTAAACCATTTGTGAGCCACAAAAACAGGAAGACCAGATTAGAGTTTGGCAAACAACATCTAAAAAAGCCATTACAGTTCTGGAACAACATCCTATGGACAGATGAGACAAAGATCAACTTGTACCAGAGTGATGGGAAGAGAAGAGTATAGAGAAGGAAAGGAACTGCTCATGATCCAAAACATACCACCTCATCAGTGAAGCATGGTGGTGGTAGTGTCATGGCGTGGCCATGTATGGCTGCCAATGGAACTGGTTCCCTTGTATTTATTGATGATGTGACTGCTGACAAATGCAGCAGGATGAATTCTGAGGTGTTTCGGGCAATATTATCTGCTCATATTCAGTCAAATGCTTCAGAACTCATTGGACGGGGCTTCACAGTGCAGATGGACAATGACACGAAGCATACTGCAAAAGCAACCAAAGAGTTTTTTAAGACTAACAAGTAGAATGTTATGCAATGCCCAAGTCAATCACCTGACCTGAATCAGATTGAGCATGCATTTCACTTGAAGAAGACAAAATTGAAGGGAAAATGCCCCAAGAACAAGCAGGAACTGAAGACATTTGCAGTAGAGGCCTGGCAGAGCATCACTAGGGATGAAACCCAGCGTCTGGTGATGTCTATGCGTTCCAGACTTCAGGCTGTAATTGACTGCAAACGATTTGCAACAAAGTATTAAAAAGTGAAAGTTTGATGTAGGATTGTTTAGTTTGTCCCATTACTTTTGGTCCCTTAAAAAGTGGGAGGCACATATAAAAACCGATGTAATTCCTACACCGTTCACCTGATTTGGATGTAAATTCCCTCAAATTAAAGCTGAAAGTCTGCAGTTAAAGCACATTTTGTTTGTTTCATTTCAAATCCATTGTGGTGGTGTATAGAGCCCAAAATATGAGAATTGTGTCGATGTCCCAATATTTATGGAGCTGACTGTATATATATAGATAGATAGATAGATAGATATAGATATATATATTTAAAAGTCTTCCAGTGACTTTTAATATCCTTATAACCTAAAGAGCACAATTCAATGTCCCTTATAGTGATAGAGGTACAGGAAATGTAAGATAGTAGTTTATAGAGTCATGATGATTTCTATTGTATAACAGTGTTACCACATATCTACATTTTGTTGTTTTGTTTTTCGTTCTGATGAGCTATACTATAAACAAAAAAATTGAACTATAATTATCTACAATTAGACATTTCCATGAGTTTGATTCCCAGCTGTGGCCTTATCTGTGAGGAGTATGTATGTTCTCCCGTGTTTGCATGGTTTTCCCTTGGGTGCACTGGTTACCTCCCACACTCCAAAAACATACTGGTAGGTTAATTGGCTGCTATTAAATTGACGTTAGTCTCTGTAAGCTCCAGTGAGGCAGGGACTGATGTGAGTGAGTTCTCTGTACTGCACTGCGGAATTAGTCGTGCTATATAAATAGCTGTTGATGATGATGATCAGTGCATCAGTTGCACAGATATCAGTACACTGATACAGTGATACATAGAGATGTAAAATCCTTACACTGATAATAATGCATACCAATGGGTATTTGTGCAGCCACAAAATGGTTATCTTGGCTGAGAATAATCTGTTATAAATCAAATGGATTATTTTGAGGTAAATCTGAAAATCCAGATTTGACAGATAACCACCACTGTCTTTTGTGTGCAGTCATCAGCTAACCCTATTAACAGGGGCCCCGCGATCTGGCCATTTCACTTTGGGGAGGAATCTGGTCAATTTGGCTAAATTGGAATCTGACCCTGTCGCTCAGTGCCTGGACATAGCAGCAGGATTTGTTACACATGTGGCCAACGTTAGTGCCATTTAGGCTGCAGGAACTGTTTCATGTGTTGCCCCTGAATAATAGCAGCCTAGGCTGTAAAAATAAAGACCACTGGTCCTAAAAAGGAGATGGCTACTGTCGTAGATTAAAAAGTTCTGATTAGTAAATCACAGGTTTTCTATAACAACAGGCCATTAGCAGCTGCCAGTGTCAAGACATTGTCCTTAGAATTAATACATAATCTGCCAAAGCACTGACTTTTCATCTTTACACAACCTTGATGATTATTCAGCAGTGCAGGGTCAGAAATGCAAACTGTTTAATGTTTTTGTGATTCTATAGTGTCCTCTAAAATAGGGGAAGGCGGAAAATCCAGTATTGGTATAAAAGAAAATACCCCAGTGCCTGCGGAAAATGCTGAGAGCAGCGGAAAACGGTAAGTCTCATACCTAGTTTAATATATTCATCTTTTGCCTTTTTCTTTTTTGTGATGGTTGTAACAGGTTTACAGTTTGCTCATAGGTTATAGTATACAATTAATAATATATTATTTTCATACAGTTTTTTCGTTTATGTAAACTTGCCAATAAAGCTCCACAATATTAAAAATGTTACTACCGTGCCCCTAGCCAGAGCCCGGAAGCTGCTACATTTACTAGGTGGTAGCTCAGGTTTAGTACCAGTGGCAAATTAAATATAAGTAAAATTGTTTTAGCTAAACAGCGTTGCTGTTGGTGCTTACCTGAATTTAACATTAATCAGCTGGAAAAATATGACTTGCTAATATACCAAATCAAGCATCAGTACTACTGCAGTACTATCTGTATAAAATAACTAAATGCTAAACATTTTCATAAACAATTTCATGAATAATATTGGAAACATGAAATATGATTCATAACAATGATACTTTACAATGTTACAATCGAGACAGTCATAATTAGCAGTTCTGTTACTACTGGATCCCTGTCTGGCATTAATGGTTTATTTCATATCCAGCCTACATGCATTTTGTTTTAACTCAAAAAGTGTTTATTGAATTTTCCAAACAAAAAAATAATAAAGACTGTTACAGCTCAAATAACAGGTGAATAATGGTATTTGCAATAAACATAAACATAGTTAAAGATGACAAAGACAAAAACTAAAGGAGATAGGGGTAAATAACAACTTAGTGGAAGTAGGTGTGTGGGGAGGGGTGAAGGGGTGGGGGAGAGCTTCACCTGGTTCATCCCTAGGAAGGGGCTAAAAGGGGACTACTGTATAATTGACCAAAGGAGTAGAGTGCGAACCCTATCTAGACCCAGAGGGCGAGACCAGAAACAGGTGGGTGGCGTAATAATCAGACTAGGAGAACCATTTCATCAGGGAGGATGTTACCGAAGTGGAATACTTGAAACCAATAGTTTTCATAATGTAGCTGTGCTGAATTTTCAACATTATTTTGGAGAGAGGTGGAGGAGCCAATGTTGAGCAGTAGCAGCTCTAGCGTCTTTTAAGATATGGCCAGCAACATTTCTGTGATGTGCTGGAAAATCAGGAGGGTATAATTGGAGAAGAGCCAAAGAAGGTTGAGGCTTGTTGGCAGTGGAGGTAACTTATCGGATTAGCCCAAACATTTCATCCCATATTAGTCTGATTTTGGGGCACATCCAAAAGATGTAGAAGAGGGAGCCGGCTTCCACACACTCCCTCCTCAAAGCCTAGGTGTTGAGGGCCAAATCTTAAAGAGAGGTCCAATTCCCATTGTAATTGAGCTTGCAATTACCATGGTCAGGTGCAGTCAGAAGAAGCTGATTCCAAGCTGATATACAGGGCCTGATTAAGGGTTCTGGCCGCCCTAGGCTAATACGGCCGCAGCGCCCACCCCCCCCCCCCCCTCCTCCGAATATATAGGTGTATAGGAACACTCCTGAATATGAATGTTCAGGTGTATTCTCCAGCATTCAAATTTAGACAGATTGTGCCATTGTCTCTTACCTGTCCTTGCTCTTCTCTCTTGCAACTTTGTTATCCTCTCGCTGGCTTCTGGAAAGTTGGCGTCCTTTTTTGAAAATGCAAAAATGTATTATAATGCAAACCCTGAATGATTAGGCCCTTTAGTTAAAACAAAACACTCCATTATGGCCAGCTAAAAGTACCCCATTGGACAGGCATATATAAGCAATATCTGAATATTTGTTGTCAATCAAATACAAACCTCTACCAGTCCCATCTCACTAATATTTAGTATTCTAGTGATTGCTGAGACCACCCATGTGACCACCACACAATCATGAGATTCTGCCCCCCAAAGCTGCTCTATTTTTTAAATACCCCCTGCAGCCATTTTCCTTAACCACATCCCCCCCCCGCACAGCCATTTTCCTTAACCCCTGCTGCAGCCATTTTCTTTACCTCCCACCCTGCATCCATCCCCCTTGCAGCTATTTTCCTTACCTCCACTCTGCTAGCTAGCTATCCCCCCCCCGTCACATCAAAACTCCCCCAGTCACATATATCAGCCCCCCTCCTCTGCCCTCCTTCATACATATCAACCTCTCTACCTCCCTATAGATTTTCATGGCAGCCCCCCCCCCTCCCACCCTATAGATTTGTATGACAGTCCCCCTCTCCCTCCCTATACATATGCATGACAGTCCCCCCTCTCCCTCCCTATAGATATGCAGGGTAGTCCCCCCCTCCCTATAGATATGCAGGGTAGTTCCCCCCTCCCTATAGATATGGAGGGTAGTTCCCCCCCCCTTCCTATAGATATGCAGGGCAGTTCCCCCTCCCTATAGATATGCAGGGCAGTTCTCCCCCTCCCTATAGATATGCAGGGCAGTTCTCCCCCTCCTTATAGATATGCAGGGCAGTTCCCCCCCCCCTCCCTATAGATATGCAGGGCAGTTCCCCCCCTCCCTATAGATATGCAGGGCAGTTCCCCCCCTCCCTATAGATATGCAGGGCAGTTCCCCCCTCCCTAAAGATATGCAGGGCAGTTCCCCCCCCTCCCTATAGATATGCAGGGCAGTTCCCCCCCTCCCTATAAATATGCAGGGTAGTTCCCCCCCCCCCTTCCTATAGATATGCAGGGCAGTTCCCCCTCCCTATAGATATGCAGGGCAGTTCTCCCCCTCCCTATAGATATGCAGGGCAGTTCCCCCCTCCTTATAGATATGCAGGTCAGTTCCCCCCCCTCCCTATAGATATGCAGGGCAGTTCTCCCCCTCCCTATAGATATGCAGGGCAGTTCCCCCCCTCCTTATAGATATGCAGGGCAGTTCCCCCCCCCCTCCCTATAGATATGCAGGGCAGTTCCCCCCCCCTCCCTATAGATATGCAGGGCAGTTCCCCCCCTCCCTATAGATATGCAGGGCAGTTTCCCCCCCCTCCCTATAGATATGCAGGGCAGTTCCCCCCCCTCCCTATAGATATGCAGGGCAGTCCCCCCCCCCTCCCTATAGATATGCAGGGCAGTTCCCCCCCCCTCCCTATAGATATGCAGGGCAGTTCCCCCCCTCCCTATAGATATGCAGGGCAGTTCCCCCTTCACTTACCTGTAGTTGTGCCAGCGTCGCTCCTCTCCTCAGATCAGCAGATAGGAAGTGAAGACGTCCTGCTTCCTGTCTGCTGCACAGCAACAGGCAGCCTGGCGATTGGCTGTGTGTTGCTAACCACTGACCACCAATGCTTTTGATCTTCGAGCCCTCCACCCCCCCGCGGCGAACCCCCCCCCCCCCCCCCGGGGATCCCCAGCGGCAACACCCCCCCTCCCCCATCCCGAAAAAAAAAATGAATGAAGAAAAAAAAAATTAAATAAAAAAAATAATTTTTTTTAAAAAAATAAATAAATAAAATACCCACAGTGCCGCGCCCCCCGGGACCCAGCGCCCCAGGCTGCAGCCTGGTCAGCCTAGTGGTTGATCAGGCCCTGCTGATATACCCCTGGAGTGGGTACAGGAATGAATCAGAAGCTTCACTAAAGGGGGTGGGGGCAGCCTGCATGCATTTTAATCATTACCATGGTCTATAATTTACATTTGTCCATAATGCATTAATGCTAGTGGTGCAAGCACAGGGAATAGAGGGAAAAACTGTACTTGCCCTTACACTAACAGAATGGCCCCTTTACTGATTGTATTCACAGTTTAATGTAGCTTTTAATACTAGCCAAATGAAAGGGGCTTCACTGCTACTTCAATATCCTTGCTTGTATTCAGCCAGGGCCTGATAAAGAGTTCAGACCGCCCTAGGCTAATGCACTCTTGGCGGCCCTCGCCTTCCACGCCAGCCTAATACATGGTAGGTAAAACTAAACTCCGCCTTAATTTTAAATTCGGTTTTCTTTACACCCCGCCACCATTGTTTACTTTCCCATGTTTTTTGAAACACCGTTCCATTTGGCCTTTTAAAAGGGTCACCAACATGTTTAGCAATCATTTTGTTTTTAGTAAAGTCAGAAGTGTATAGCAGAACGGCCGCATAAACAAGCGCTACTGAGGCTTATCCTCAACCACCCGCCCAAGGATGACTCATTGTCTTCAGCCTTTACCATGGGACTACGTTAAGATTCAAACTTTGCTACATTTTTCTTTCATCTTTTCTTTTTACTTTGGAAATCAAGTATTCTCTTATATTTTATAATGAGTTTCAGTCTGTACTTCTCCCTGTCCAAATTTTACACCACCAAAAATTTGTCACACCCTAGTCTGCAGCCTAGTCAGACTTTTGGATAATCAGGCCCTTTATTCAACAATTGGTCCAAACATTGCTTTGTGTGTGGTCCCAAAATAATCGCTATGTCATATAATGATCTTATTAGAATTAAAGTTGGAAAATAACTGCTATAGGCCCATGTCTCTTGCCATTCTAACTGGTCTCAATGAAGCCAAAAGTGATTCAGCTCCTGTTAGAGTTCACAGTATGAGTTTCTCAGAGAGTGATTATACTTGATTTTTTTTATTGCAAACAAGGATCTCACATATATAACTAGATGCAGTGAATGGTTAAACATAAAAACTGTACTGAAGACACAGGATAGCAGAGTTACCAGGATTGGCAGAGGAGCTGGAGACCAGGCACGACAGTTTAACTGCAGGTACAGGTTCGTCAGGATAACCAGGTTTAGCTGGTGATGCTGGATATCAGGTATGACAGTTTAACTGCAGGTACAGCATCAGACAGGAAGAAGGTTAGGCAAGCCGGGGTCAGAATCCGGAAGATCCACAAACCATACTAGGTAATAAACAGGAGCAAGGTCAAATGAAGCCAGGGTCTGCGTCACAAGCAAAAATGCAAACCTTGGAACAAACGGGAGTCAGAAAATCAGGACCAGATCACAGGAGTATCAGAGAGAGACCAGCAGCAGGGACAAAACAAACTGGCATCAGGCTGTAGGAAAAGGCAATCTTATAAAGGCCAGACATAGGTATTCACGATCCAGCTCAGATGATGAGGGTTTAACCCTTTGTAGGCATGGAGAAACTGTCCAGGTATAACAGAAGCATCTCTGGTAGCACAGAGGTACTGCAGGCCTAATTCAGAAATGAAGACAGTTCTAACACTCTTTTGCCAAAGAAACAAACATTCAATCTTATCCGATGTGTTCAGCCACATGTGTCTTCAAACTGAACGATGATTCTGCTATTCAACTTCTGACCCAAGAGGTAGAATCAGCCTATTTGTAGCATCTACTAAGTTTTATCTAAATTATATGTATCTGTTCCTTCCTCATTGCAGCACCTATTTGCATAAAAACATTCTTGAAATGCATTCTACCAAGTGCCTTAGTTTTCAAATATAGCTCAATATTACTCAAAGCATAGTATTATTCTGTCAAATGGCTCATTTTATTTTGGGATTTTTCTAGTACTCCTGACAAAAAAACTGATCTGCATCCTGGAAAAGGGGAAGATGGTAAAAGCATCCGTTCAAATTACGATACCCAGAGTCTGCGAAGTATTAGATCAATGCCTCGTTCTAATGGGTGAGACTTAAAAATTGGGGGGATTTCCAGAATTTCCTAAAAATTACACATATATGCACAGTAGTGGGAAACTGAAAGGATCTGGTTTTCTGACGAATGCTATGGTATAAATGTTAGCGTATCTCAAAGTATCCAGAAATGTCTGTCATTGAAATAATTCATCATTTTTGAATTATGAACAAGGAATTAGGTTAAAATTGTAATACTGTCAAGAATTCCAACATTGAAGACATAGATAATGCAGGCTCTCAAGCTGTCCTCATGCTAGTAGGTGATGGAGACAGATTAACTCATGCTGTAGACCAAGGCCTGGCCAACCTGTGGCTCTCTAGGTGTTGTGAAGCTACAAGTCCCTGCATGCCCTGTCAGCTGTCTACTGGTAAAGCATTCTGGGGCTTGTAGTCTCACAACACATGGAGAGCCACAGGTTGGCCAGGAACCGCTGTAGACCAAGGCTATTTTATAACTATGGCACTAAAACATTAAGAATCACCTCTTTACTGCATTTTGTGTGAAAATGTTAATAGGAATTCTCTCTGAACTAGTACACATTTAAGTGTTTGGAGAGAAGCATGGCATGGCCACTTACAAAGCTGCACACATACTGATATATCATAGCATCATAAATTTATTGCAATCCAAGTACCCTAGAATTCAAATATTGCTCAAAGCCAGATGCTCCCTATTCTGTTTGCTTATTAAGTCATTTTTTACAGTACAACTGACAAAAAAAACGGGCAGCATCCTGGGAAAGGAGAAGATGGTAAAAGCATTTGTTCAAATTACGATACCCAGAGTCTGCGAAGTAATCGATCAATGTTTCGTTCTGATGGGTGAGAATTCAACACTGGGGGGATTTCCAGAAGTTCCTAATAATACCACATGTATGCGTATTAGTGAGGGATTAAATGGGTTTAGTTTTTTATTGGGTTATATGGTATAAATGTTAAAGTCTCAAAGTATCCACAAATATAAGCCATTCAAATTATTCATGATTCTTCCACCATAAATGAATAATAGGTTAAAATTTTGAATACCAATAAATAAATACTGACAAGAATTCCCAAATTGAAGACATCATGGATAATATGGGTTCTCAAGCTTCTCTCACACTTATGGCAGATTGAGATGGATTAATTAATGCTGTAGACCAAGGCTAACAGGATCTATATAACCATGGTACAAAAACTTTGAGACTGGTGCCTGTTTTTTGGAGATAGTAAAGATAAATTGCAGTGGTGCACAACTTTCCTTATTGTTGTGCTGCATTCTACGCATATAAACACATGTGAAAGTATACACAAACTTGCTGTACATGTGGTTCAACAAACTCTATTCTGTATTGAAATGTTGCGTTGACAAAGTATAGTGGATGGGAGTTACCGGTTGCTTATTAGGAATGTGGAGTAGTACTACCTTCCTTAACGGTGGTGGGTTATTGGGGATATTAATTTAATGTGAAGGCATGCAACACAAAAGCCCAAGTGTACTATAACTTGTTACCTTTACTAAATGTACGAATATACACCAATCAGCCACAACATTAAAACCACTTATAAGTGAAGTGAATAACATTGATTATTTTGTTACAATGGCACCTATCAAGGAGTGGGATATATTAGGTAGCAAGTGAACAGTCAGTTCTTGAAGCTGATATATTGGATGCAGGAAAAATGGCCAAATTGTGATGGCTAGACAACTGGGTCAGAACATCTCCAAAACGGCAGGTCTTATGGGGTGCTCCTGGTATGCTGTGGTTAGTGCCTATCAATTGTAGTCCAAGGAAGGACAACTGGTGAACCAAGGCTCATGGTTGTATGTGGGAAGCGAAGGCTACCCTGTCTGGTCCAGTCCCACAGAAGAGCTGCTGTAGCACAAATTGCTGATAATGTTAATGCTAGCTATGATAGAAAGTTGTCAAAGCACACAGTGCATTGCAGTTTTCGGCGTGTGGGGCTGTGTAGCCGCAGACTGGTCAAAATTTCCATGCTGACCCCGGTCCACCGTCAAAAGCACCTACAATGGACATGTAAGTGCCAGTACTGGACCATGGAGCAATGGCACAAGGTGGCCTGGTCTGATAAATTGTGTTTTATTTTATATTATGTGGATGGCCAGGTACATGTGAATCGTTTAACTGGTGAAGTGATTGCACCAGGATGCTCTATGTGAAGAAGGCAAGCCGATGCAGGCAATTCGATGCTCTGGGCAATGTCCTGCTGGGAAACCTTGGGTCCTGGCACTCATGTGGATGTTATTTTAACACATAGCACCTACCTAAACATTGTTAAGATACCTTAATGGCAACGGTATTCCCTGATGGCAGTGGCCTCTTTCAGCAGGATAGTGCGCCCTGACACACTGCAAGCATTGTTCAGTAATGGTTTGAGGACCATGACATAGAGTTCAAGGTGTTGACTTGGCCTCCAAATTTCAGTCCAATAAAGCATCTGAGGGATGTGCTGGAAAAAGTAGTCAGAGCCATGGAGGCCCCACCTAGCAACTTAAAGCATCTGCTGCTTACGTCTTGGTGCCAGATACCACTGGACACCTTCAGAAGTCTTGTGGAGTCCATGCATCGACGGGTCAGAGCTGTTTTGGTCAGCACAAGGGGGACCTACACAATATTAGGCAGGTGATTTTAATGTTGTGACTGACCGTTATATAATAACATAACTACTTAAATTAAGTGATATGTTAAGTATTATACCGATAAGTCACCAGCAATGTGCAATCTTAGTTTTGCAATGTCTAGACCAGTGATGAGTAACAGGTGGCCCTAGGGCCGCGTGCAGACCTCTGAGTCTTCACCGGCTTGTTTATTATTATCTTTTATTTATAAAGTGCTGACATATTATATAGCGCTGTACATTGATGGGGATTATGACACTACAAATGACATACAAAGACATGAAAGAGTAGGTCAATTTGGCCCTGCCCAAACGAGTTTACAATCTAAGAGGTGTGGGGAACACTGGATACATAAGGTAGTGGAATATCAATTGTAGCTACTGATGGGGAAAGTATCTGTGAAAGTTTGTCTCCTTTCTGCTTTATTCCTTGCTGGTCCTTTTCTCTACTGCTCTACCTGCTGTAGCACTTATTATAGCACTTATTATAGGCTATGTGCCTAGATGAGTTTTCCCCGGCTAATATCGGATGATTGAACAAGAGCTGGGATGCTGAATGAAGCTTGGTGGGTTATTAAACAGACTGAAATTGATCTTATTCTTTTCCCGGATAAACCAACTTCCACATCACGCGACCTCTTCTACACAACACAGGGAGGTCACGCAGATAGGTGTTCAGTCTACCCCACATGGTTTGTCTCCTTCCCAATGGGAAAGAGCATAATTCCTCATTAAATCAAGGTAAATATTTTTTAGACTGGACCTGTTTTGCACAACTGTGCTACAAAGTTGTTTATTTTTGGTCCCACTTACACATGTGAACTGACAATTCCTATCATGGGGCACATTAAAAGCAACAAGCACAACACAATTGCATTATGCCTCTGCCAGCCTTTCACTTAACTCTCAAAAGCTGGTGGAATATCTGATCATCCAGAAATCATATTGTCAGATTTGTTTTAGCTTGTAACACTTACTTATCTTATGGCCATCACTGGTATAGACACAAATAAATTCAAATGCATTTATATATGGAAAACAATTTATATGCAATATAAAGCTAATATTTATACTTGATATTGTCAGTCATTGATTGCACTAATTGATTTCAGAGGGTTGCATTTTTATTTGTAGTCTTGAAAAAAGGGTTGGGAAACAGAAAAAAAGTCAAGAAGACATGATAAGTATTCATTCAAACAATGATACTCAGAGCTTGAGAAGTATCACATCGATCCCGCACTCTGACAGGTGAATAGTTCAGTGATCCTTTTTCTTAGTCAATATTTCTCGATCGTTTGTTCTAGTTCCCAGATGACAGATTTTAAGCTAACATGAGAAAAGGATTAGAGTAATAGGGTAGACCCATACTTGTATGCATAAGTTGTCTTTAATCCTCATGTAATTTTCTGTAATCTATAACAAAATTTAAATTATACAGTACTTTATGCTTAAAGTGAAACACATTTCTGGATGGTAACTTTAAACTGCATTTTTTAATTATTCACAGTACCAAGTATGTGAACAGTGTTGCAGTTGTCTGGTTATTTGTTCCATTCATTGTACTTGACGAGCAATTAAACGCAATTAGACACAAAATGTATTTTGAAATTATAAGAACAGTTTGCAGTACATGGTAGAGTTTAAGATGTTTGAAATTGTATGCAGCATCGTTATCTAGCTGGGTAGAAGCTATTGTCTTTTGTACCCATTAAAGGGTAAGTGGCTTTTAATAGGTAGTTTATTGGAAGTTTAGTGAAGTTTTGTTTAGTTAGAAAAAATAACAAAAATAATTCTTCTTGAAATACATTTAGTATTGCTAAACTCCATACAATGAATTAGACTCTTTTGTGTCTGCCTTTTTTAATTTAGGTATGCTTTATTTGTTTCTTCTATATGTTTTCAGTCAAATATAAAGAATTAGTCTACAAGGTTGCTTAAAACAGTTGTCCTATTAAATATAACATCATAGCTGTGGAGGATTCAGTACATGCATTGCTCTGTAATCCATTGAAAAGCGATGTATGGATTTTAGTGCTTGTGTTTTCCGCAGGGAAAATGGGCAGACTGTGGTGGAATTCAGCATTTGGCTTCGATAACAGAGTGGGAACCCCAGGGGATCTATCAGTTTGCTGTACTGGGGTGTAGTTATATTGAGGAAGGGTTGTCCAAAACTAGGCAACCCCTTTATTTCTCTGCCTATTCACATTATTTATTATAAATCTAATTTACTATGATGCTTAAACCACCTATATGTTCCATAAAGTAGGCATGCAACTTGAGGCACACTGATTATACACTGGTGCACTTTGATTGTCCACCCAATGTGCTTCATAAATGAGGTCCACTGCTGGCAGGAGTGAGGACAGTCTCCTGTGACTACAGCAGACATCAGTAGCCCCACATGATTGGATGGATTGTGGGTAAATGATAACTTGCATTTATGTTTAATTTATGGAATTCCACAAAACTGAATTTCTGCTGTGGAGTGGAGTGGAATTAGTCTCTGTCATCAAGTACCTTATCATACACTTTATAGAGCTGTGTGATAACCATATATGTGGCCTGGAATAAATTACAGTTAACTATGAGATATTCTAAGGAACTCTTCTTTAAAAGTTACGTTAATTGTTCCACACATACAGTTAATCACCAGCCACTCTAATATCATAATATATTTAACTTTTTTGTCCTTTTTATTAATTAGTTTTTAACATTGTCAGTCTCCAAATGGTCTCTAACATCCTCCTCCTTCAAGTAATATCAGCATTGCCACTTGTCACATTGCTAAATGTGGATGGAAAGATTTTACACATGCACTTTCCCAAGAAATAAATGTGGCTACATAGTGATATAGGTCATGTTATATGCTCTGTTTGCAGTTAAGTATAAATTCTTGTTATACAGGCTGGAAATATGCAGCACCAAACTGAATTTGAATTGCACTACACTGTTCTCTACATGCAAAGCACCAAAATTTGTTAGAAGTCATTTCATTTTCAGCTGCTGTACAGTACGTTGTCTACTGTGTAATATATAACATTCCTCAAATGTCATTCAAATCGGTGCATTGTATGGGGCAGTTGTGTTTGAACTGTTCTGCCTCTTTGTGACTTATACACATTTGTTTTGCAGGAGATCTAAAATGGAAATTTATAGTCTCCCTGAAGATTCTAAAGCAGACTTTTTAAACACCGGCCAGGATACTGTTGATGCGATTAGTCAAACAAGCTTTCAAATCGACTCTCGCTCCGAATCCAAGCGCAGCTCACCATCTTCTGTTCGGTAATAGTGCAACCAATTCAGGATCACTTGTAATTACTAGCATCAAACATTTTTTTTTACTTTCATTTGTCAATGTGGAAGATTGTGAGAGCTCACAAAATGCCCATATCAGAATTGTTTCATTGTTTGTTTGCTGGATCCAAGTTTGTGAAAAGAACACATATGCCAGTGTAGCAGAATTGCAGGGTCAGTAGGCACTTGTCTGCAAGCATAACAAATAATAATTGCTTTATATGTAATATATAATAGATATGTAGATTTCAATGTTGTTCAAGAAAGCTGTATGTCAATATTAATTATATGATTATTATTTTTTTTATTTGTGCCACTCTAGTGGAAGTGTCCTTTCCTTGGACGTAAGTGGTTTGGGAGGTAAATCTACAGGCAGTGTCAACTCAGCACAAAGTGCCATTCAAAGCAACACGTCCAAGACCAGCACAAGTGCAATAGTGCACCGAGCTTCACCAAACCCAAGTAAAGGCAGTGTTTCTTCGAGCTACAGCAGTACAGTGAGTGTTGCATTATATTAGAGAAACTGGCTATAGAATCACTCATTATTATTGTAAGACGTATGAACATGAAACATTTGATGTTTTTAAATTGTTTAGGGTCATTTAGAAAAGTGTAAATGTGTCAATGCACCTATTAGACCGCCTGCTATGTACATTCACGGACACAAAAATTCTGTTTTTGGGAACTGGCCCAAAACAACCGGATGCAACTACTTTTGTTGTTGTTGTTTTGCAGAGCATCCTTACACATGTTTTGATTTGTCATTAATGAGACAACCTAGATACTGTTCATTTGTTTTAATTACAACAAGTTATGGCATAAGAGCTAACATTTTAAAATGATTGGGGGTACTCACTGTACCCCTCTACACTACATTACTGAAAGATGCCATGTATAGAAATGTTTAGAAGCAGCAGCAGTTCAAATACTGTGCTCAAGCACCTCTAGAGCTGACTCCGCTGAGTAATAATAATAATGCAAAATTGCACTGGGCAAATAGTTTTATCCAGAATATGAAGGATAACATTTTGATAAGCAGTAGCTCCCCTGTGTACTATTTCCACCCTCCAATCCATGGCCAGAGCTCTCTTAACATTAAGCTTAGGGCTCTTTTCTGACTTCCTAACGCACATCTTCAGCCCACCCTCCATGTCTACTTGGTCTACCTGTCCTTTGGCGTTATGTCATCTACATTCAATTTAATAATAATTGCCACTCAATATACCACTACTAGTGGGCAAGTACAGCGATTAGTAACCTTTTACATCCATGACAGTTATGTCACCGAGTCAGATTTGCAACCAGTGGTTCAGTTGTTCTATTAATACTTTGTGTGAATTAAAGTACTGTAGTCTACTTAAGTTTAATATTGTTAATATACATAACAAATAGAAATATAAGTAAATTTAGAAAGTGAACAGATCTGGTCTAGGTGGATTAGTTTTTTTTATTGATAAGGGTGCACCTGTCACCCAGGTGCTTAGCTCTTTTGAATTCACTTCAAATTTGCTGTTTTATGTTTTTGCTACCTTATATGTGATAAACTCAGAGCATGTCTACACTTTTTTTTTAGACCTTTTATGTTATATTCATAATATCACTGTATTATAACTTGATGGAAACATTTTTTACAAAATAACAATATTAAGATATGTTTATTTTGTTTGTTATTATCTAAAATAAAACTACTTTATTAGTTGTTAGTGTGCAATTACTTTTCATAAAAGCGATCATAGTGACCCACCCTAAATAGCATAACCCCTCATGGTTTGGTTACAGACTCATAGGTTTAAACTTGTGGGCTAAGGATACCAACAAATATCCAAATTCACAACAGTGGAGTTAGATCAAAAACATTGTTAATAATGTTGCTTTTCAATAACAATAACGTCACTCCATACTAAAGTCATTTTGGGAAATCCACTATAGTCAAAAAGATGAAAACTGATTTTAACCTTTATCTTGCTGGTCAATGTGGGTCTCTATATGAGATCCACATTGCCAGATAGCTGCAAAAGAAAAGCCAGGCACTTGAGTTTTATGTTGTGGTTCAATTTTTTTATTTTACACTACCGTACGGGTGACTCTGCAGTAAGTAATGTAGTCGGGAGAGATGGTGCTTTTTGTCTCCCACTGAACTGCTATTCTAGGAGAAAAGGGAAGTGCATGAAAAAAAAGGCGCACCTTTCAGTATTTGTATTGTCGTCGGTTTTTTGGGTCTTTTTGCCTTGTTCCTAAATCTTTTTTTTTTTTTTTTTAGATGGAACAATAAAATAAAAAAAAAACCTTTTAATGAAAGCATCCTGTTGATTGAAGTGTCAGAATTTAATTCACCAGTAGTAGTGGTGCATTAGTTATTTATTACTACATCCAGCACTGATTTTTAGCTATTTATAATAATTTATTTCTATACGCTATTACTTTTTTCATTATAGCTGAGTTCAGTTCTAAATAGAGTAATACAATTCTTTATTCCACGGCTCTCATTGTCATCACACGCTCTGCCTATACTACATTGCATTGAGTCTTAATGTTAATATTTTGTATTGGGAACTTAAGTCATAAAGCTGGGTGAAATTATAAGTAAAATGACACTAAATAAAGGTGTTTGCAATATATTTATTTTTTATTTTCAGCATCCAGCAGTAAGTGGAATAAAAACAAGTTCCAGTATACCAGACAAGATTGCGAAGGGTCATCAAAGACAAGCTTCTGACAATCACTCGTTATCTTTATCCAGAGTGTCTATAACATCTGGTATGCATGTCATGTAATATTTGATGTAATGTGATATAATCAGTTTGCTTTGATGGTACCAGATTGGGACTCAATTTAAATTGGACAATTTTTTTTCCATACTTCACAAAAATCTGTATGCATAGGTCAGTATAGACATTTTTGCATATTGTTGACGCCTTATATCTGAGAAGTAATTAGTAAATGTAAGCTGAACTTAGTAAAGGCGTGTTCACACAACTATAGCACAGTTAGACTTTGATGCAACGGTAGGTACGTTGTTTAGGCATATATGCCGTTTTGTACCTACTCAGTCACTTTGACTGATCTTTCCAATGCAATGGAGTTGCAATGTCTATACTGTACCATTCTAATAAACATATCTGAGAACTTGATAAGTTCAGATGTTCTGCATATTAGCAGCTATCAGTAGTTAATGATGTACAACCACTTTTTTTAGATCGCAGCCGATCAGAATTGGACCTGAGTATCCATTCTCTAGAGGAAAATGTAGAAACGGGAAGTATAAGGAGCAAATCTGTCCCAGGAGGATTGAACACTGACTTGGTGAGTGAAACGATAAGTAAATTGTAACAAACTCATATTTTGTAGTGTATTTTCACCTTCCATAGAACTGATTTATTTTCTATTAATACACTCACAGGCAATATCAGTAAAATGTCCTGTAGTTTAATTTTATTTTTCATTAATCTCAAATGTCAGAATTTGAAAATGATTTTCGTTTTCTTTATGGAGCCTGCTCCACTCTATGAAACTAATGCATACTTGCCAACTCTCCCGGAAAGTCCGGGAGACTCCCGAAATTCAGGTCAGTCTCCCGGGCTCCCGGGCGAGCTGGCATTTCTCCCAGATCCTGAATATCACCGAGAATTGGTGAATCACGCCATTTTGGAGGGGGCAGGGCGAGGCCAATCGCGTCATTTTGGCCCCACCCCACACGATGCAAATTATGTTTTCGCTGGGGGCGGGGCCAAAATTACACTATTTGCCTCGCCCCGCCCTCCAGTCACGCCCCCTCTTTACGGGAGTTGGCAAGTATGAACTAATGGTGTACACCAATGCCTAGATGTCCGCAGTTAGTACCATAAAGAGAGTATTATATACTGACTTAAGACTCTTTTGTTACCTACACACGAAACAGGCATCTGATCACACTGGTTGTTTCATCTTTAAGCTCCTCCTTTTTTTCAACAGCAAGAATGTCACGGTGCACACTTTATAGTGTGAATATTACTTCTTTCATTTTAGCTCTCCAACAGTGGAGAACAGTGACGTGTTTTGAGGAAGTACCGATTTGTTAATCCTTGACAATCATTTTAGTGGATTGAAAAACAAATCTTGAAGAGAAGACACCACAGCAAAAGTTACATTATAGTTTACATAATAGTAACATACATATGGAATGCAAGCAGTAAACAAAAATGCATACATACAGTATGTGCTTAGCATTGTTAAGTTAACAGATAATCATTGCAGAATTTATAATACAGTGTAACAAAAAACTTCATGTAAGAAAAATCATCTCTAGATGCAGAAAATGTTACAAAATTACAAAGCTATTGCAAAATCAGCTGGCGTATATTAACATTGGTATATTGGCATACAGCATACAGTTTGAATAAGAGTTAGTTGCAGTGATCTGCATGTATGTATTTCAATTTGGCATATATATATATATATATATATATATATATATATATATATATATATATATATACAGTATTTATTGGCTTGAACGGAATTTCAGGTACCAATAAATATCCTAAACACATAAACATTATTTATCATAATTTTTTAGTTTTTTTTCATTTAAATAAAAATAATATGACAACCATGTGCTGTTCTTGAAGACAGTCAAAAGCATGAAATAATGTGACAATAATTTTTTTTCTGCCATAAACAAGTCTTATAAAAGTCATTGCTCTGTAATCCACGTTGTATGTTTCTCTACCCAAATAGAAAGTCAATCCTATTACCCTTTGGTTGTCTTACATCATTTATAGCGTAGCTGATTACAACAGCCAGTGCCCTGGATCACTCAAGATAAAGCAGAGCCAAATGTTCACACTATTGATTAGCATTAAGAGAGCTGCAGGATACTGCTTTGCCTTATTAGTCTCCACAGTCTGCTAGTGTTGGGGAAACTGTGATATTCACTGTTAAAGTGTGTTAGCAAATTAGCTCTAAAGGGAGCCAAGAACTGGAAAGTTAAGGTTGTTTTCTGTATTAATCCCAGCATTTGTGGAGTTTAGATAACTAAGGTATAAAGCAAAATGTACCAATTGTTCATCCTTACACTCCCTTTATCTCTGCACGTTGAGATGCTTTACTATAGAAGGCTGGTTAGATGCAATATATTTTTCATACAAGCCTGAAAGAAGGTGTCACACAGAGCTGGATTAAGACTTTGTGGGGTCTGGGGCACATAAGACAAAGGCGGTCCTAAGGCCTGTACAGCCATTTGTACAAAGATCTTGTCTATTATTACTACAGCCCCATACATCAATGCTAGTGCAAAAAGTTAGTTTTGTTTTGTTTTTTACTAGTATTTTATATACTTGTTTACTGGACTAGTCAGGTCAACCACTCACCTCCCTTCAGATATGCTGGCTACTCGCTGCCTGACCCTGCAATCAGTGATGTGGAGTAATAAGTTATTATTTATTACTAATAAAACCAGAGCTGAGTAAACAATTATGATATAACATCAATATATTCCGCAATTTATTTCGCTGTGCCCTAGTGGAACTTAGTCTAGTTTCTTAACCCCGAGTACACATACACATGGCCAATTTGGATATAAGCCAGCAAATCTACCAGTGTGTTTTGGGACTATTGGAAGAAACTGTAACTCCCGGTAGAAACAAGCGTTAACATGTGGAGAACATACAAAATCCAATAGAAGCGCGGCGCGTTCAAGTTCACTAACTGCTCAATTGATGCTCGAATACATTGTTCGTCTATAGCAATTCTGCTCCATGTGTATCTGATGCCAAGTATAATACATTGAGCCATATATATACTCAAATATATAAAGTTGAGTTATGTTATGCTTAGTAATATCTGGTGCCAAGCATACATAATAACACAGAGTGTGTCAAGTATAGTGTATTTGGCGGCCAACATAGATATTTGAGCCATATATGTTGCCAGATCTAATATTCTAAGACTTAGAGAGAGTGATTCATCTGCAAACACAATGTGAACACAACTTGCGTTTAAAACAGACGCACGTAACTTGTACGTACTTACGCCCATATTCAGATACAAGTGGATCTCAAGAAATGTACCCATTTGAATCTGGGCACGTTGTGGCTATAGGTTACTTGCTGCACGCAGACAGACAGCACACTCTGCAGGATGCACATATATGCTTATGCGCATCCTTAAAATTACAAGGTCTCACGGGCAAGTCCCTCTTAATCCTTTGTAACAATTTGTAGATGTAAGTTAGTAAGTGTACTGTCTGTTTGACAGTCTTTGTAATCTCCCAGTTGTACAACACTGTGGAATATGTTTTATATTTTACAAATAAATAATGATTGAATGCAGAGAGATTGCTACTGTATTTTGTAAAAAAAAAGCATGCCAGATTCTATTTAATAAACTGTAATAATAGTTACAAGGCCCCCATGGATACAGGGGGACACAAAAAAAGTTAAGAGACATTATTTAGTCCTGTTTTATTAAGTATATATTATAACTGTCTTTGCAGTTGAGCTCTCACATATACCAGAAATCCATTATTGTAACTGCATAATTACAACTAGCTACCACCAATGCAATCAGGATTTATTAATCCACCAAAGTTTCAGTTGTATGTGTGTATGTATGTATGTATGTATGTATGTTGTTATAATATTGTAAAATCTAAACATGACTGTGATCTCAATACCCATTTTTTCAGGAAAATTTATATGAAAATGAAGAGGATTTCTCTGATATGGCCTCACAGAAATCCGTTCACCTGAGAAGTGGATACTCTGTTGTAAGTATACTATTTTTATTTTCTACTTCTTACTGTGTTTACACTTAGCAAACAGTCCCAAAACCACCAAGTCACTAACAGCTTCCTAGTAGTGGGTGATGGATTTAGTCCTAGGCTGCAGTACTGACTATTGGGGGACAAAAACCTTATGTAAGGAACGATTAACAATGCAATATTAAATTTAAAGAGGACGTAATAAATTTCAGTAGTATTGGTTTTGTATGTTTAATCAAAGACGCAACTTCAGGCAACAATCAGCCCAATTCCATGGCATGAATATTACATAAGTAATGTGAAAAGGAAAGTGCATGTTTACAGAGATCTTTGATGGTTCAAAGCAAGTATGAGTATGTATTCTGGTATCTTGTTAGTAGATGACGTAAGTGCGAATCTTTCTCTGTAATGTTTGTCCTGCAGAGCGTGGTTCCATCTTGAATATCTTTATCATAATTAATGGCTGATATTAATAGAACAGTCATTCCATTCAGCTTGTTAGTGTCATCTCCAGGTAGCATTGTTTCTGTTTTATTATATGCTGTCTTATAATCCTCTGGATCTATTCTGTGGCATTTGTGAACTGCCCTCTATTGCTATTATTTTCTTTCCCCCCCTGTGTAAATTATCCCTCCATCTTCATGGTTTCTGCATCCACAGACAACTATTTTCTCATCATGTGTATTAGTATGTGGAACTCATTGTCAATACATGTTCCTGAGGTGCCTAGTTTAGGTTTAGGGTTCCACCGTTTTTTCTCACAGCTTTAGATAGAAACCGATGGGCGTATCAGCTGGAGGACAAATTAAAAGCCACAATCAAGGGATTGCAGCTTGTTATTGGTACTTATGGCCAAATCCCCCTTTTGCCATTATTTAAATATGATTAACAAAAGCCCCAGGAAAGACTGTTGAATGTAGCAGCCCCTTGGACTCATGTTGGGGGGAGTAAAATATTTTCCTAGGTGGTATTTTCTTCAGATGACATACTATGAATTTTACTTAAAGCTGTATGGAGCATTGACAATGAATTGCATATAGGGAATAATGGATTCTACAGACGGATCCAGTGTCATACTGGACACCTCCGTCCTGCACAAGATCTGCGTCTCTCTTCCACATCCTCCCATTCCCAGTTACAGGACTTTTTTTGGGCTGCACCCACTTTGTGGAATTCCCTCCCTCGCACAGCAAGACTTTCCTCTAGTCTTTAAACCTTCAAGCATTCTCTGAAAACCCTCCTCTTCAGACAAGCTTATGATATTCCTCAGCCACCTTCTTAATCTCCTTAGGTTACCCTATTACCACCCTCTACACAGCTAACACAAGACAACAGCCCTCTGACCAACATTGCTGTGTGACTGATCACACAGCCCACTCAATACTTTTACCTTTGCATTCTAGCTGGTCCAGTGTGCAATATGATGTAGCATGTGCCCTTGTGTTTCAAACTCCCAATATCCCATAGATTGTAAGCTTGCGAACAGGGTTCTCTTACCTTTTTGTCTGTATGCATTACCCAGTATTGTTTTATTAATGTTTGTTTCCAATAGTAAAGCACTACGGAATTTGCTGGTGCTATATAAATAAATGATGATTATTATGATGGGGGAAGTAAAAGATTTTCCTAGGTGGTATTTTCTTCAGATGACATACTATGAATTTTACTTAAAACTGCATTGAGTATTGACAATGCATTCCATATAGGTAATAATGGATTCCACAGAGGGATCCAGTGTCTTACTGGTCTGCCATGATATCCATGAAATTCCCAGTGGACCCGACCGCCTGAGAACTGAACCAGCATGGGGGATAGGCTTCTTCACAGGCCATCCCTGACTGAGGTTTAGAGATTTTTCCTAGCAGTTCCTACTGCACTTCATATGAGGAAAGGGGTCACAGACAAGAGGTCATGGGTTTTTGTCTGATTCTCTGCCAAGGCATGACAACTTGATTGAAAGTACTAATGCAGCAAGCAGATAATCTAGAGACCTTTACTCATACCTTACTGCAATAATTGAGTTGAAAACATTTAGAAATGCCTAAATATGCTGGTCTATTGGATTTTATTTGTACTACACCAATTCATTACAATGTATGCAAACATTATGAAATTGTGGTAAGGCTTTTCTTTCTTTATAAAACTTATGCTATAGTTGTTATTGCATCCCTTCCACAATTATAATTGGAACTAATCCATTTTGTCTACCAATACTGCACAAATAAGTTCTTTGCTAAACACTTTGCGATAATGTTCTATTTACAATATATGTGACTACCATTAAATCCTAATACACATTTGTCAACATTACATGGTCCATCTGATCTTTAATCTAAGTTAGAAGTACTGCCCCCCCTTCCCAAGGTCTGCCTTTTTAAAAGTTAAAAATCCAGACAAACTTTATTTGTGAGCCCTACAAAAGGTTTTCTTGGTTCACTGTAGTGAAAAAAGAAAATTTTTTGAGCAGATATTATTTAAAGATGAATTTACTCTTTAAGGTCAAGAGCTAATCGCTTTGCAGTTTCCTGTGACATTGGAGTGGTTAGTGTTCTGAAAATCAATCTTTGGGAATAGGTTAATAATCCACAGCTCTCTTTGGAACAGTGCTCCCTTTGGAACAGTTATTAAAAACCTTCTGCAGCATAAAGCCAAGCAGCACTCTGTGAGAGTGTGAAGTGCTATATCCTGATTCGTTAAGAATCTGACAGTTCATCACAGTGGTGTCTGGATACTGAAGATTGTGTCCCCTCTTAAAAGGTGGCATCAAAGAATATAGAGAAGAATTATTCTTGCAGGCTCTGCAGCAAGATATCACTGACATTTATGTTCATTTTGTAATTATATTAATTGTGTGTCTTTTATATAGATTTTATTAATTGAAGCTGCCCTTCTTGTTATTGTCCTCGAATAGTTACTGTGTTTTAGGACAGGACAATATTTTAAAAACAAAGAAGCAAGAATATAATGTAGTCAATTCAATACTTTGTTTTTGTAATATTTGACCAATTAAAACAGGATGTAATCTATTTATATTAGTTATGCTTCTGTAGACGTCATCAATGTAATAATAAAAATACCTTTTTAGTTTTGTCAAATCTTAAATTACTAAAAATAGAAATAAGTAGTTTTGTATACACTTTTAATTGTGTACACATGGCCAGCTTACAGTTTGTTAAATTTCCAATTGTCAGCTCAGGATATCTAAAATGAATAATACATACCCATGCAATCACTAAGTGTGCTGTATCATCTGCAGCTAAAACTCTTGCAAAAATAAATAAAATTATGTTGCAGTTGTAATATTTTCACTTAAATTTGCATCCTAATACTTCTTGCATTTTTAGTCTTTACAGTGATTTTCAGTTCATTTTTAAATTGTTCGGTATCAAATATTTAAAAACACGAATTTTAACACAAACCTGGCCACCGAAAGTGAACTGAAAATTTCAAACCACAAAATCGAATCATGGTCAATTGCTGCTGATGGTACTGTGAATATGTTTGTTTGTATTGAACTGGTGAAATTTGATTGAAATTCGTACCAGTTAAAAATTTTCATCCATGCAGGAATAAGACGCAATCTATTCTCTGAACCATGGGTATTTCTTACAAACAGTAAAATATTATGTTTGTGTCATTTCTTCAATTAAAACATACTAATAAGCTAAGCTAGCATGGACTGAACTAATGGGACTCAGAAAAGTCTAAGGTGTTTATGGTATATAATTATGTAATATATTTATTTATATAGCACCATTTTTTACCCAGCGCTTTACAAAAGACAATACAGGGAAATATAATATAGTACAATAAGTGCAATATATTATTATTATTAGTAGTATTATTTTTTTTATTTATAGGGCGCCACTAGGTATCCGTAGTGCCATACAGGGAAAGACAAAATCACAGTACAGGAAGAGACAGCACGGTACAGTTAGCAAAAAGCACAGTAACTCGGAAGCTCAAAGTACAGCTAGATGACAGGTGAGGGCCCCCAGCGGGGTAGAGAGAGTAGAAAGGCCAGAAGGGCAGAAGGACCTCCCAGAAGAGGCTAAGTAGCTGTAGAGCAGAGTTAAAGTGGTGGAGAACAGGAGGAGAGGTGGTCCTGCTCGAAGGAGCGTACAATCTAAGAGGAGGGTGGACGGACAGACACGCAAGGGTAGGAGGAGGAAAGGGGGAGAACGGAGACAGGGAAGGGGGAAGAGGGGGGGAGAGGAGAACGACAAAGTGGGAGGTAAGTGGGAGACTGAAGGAGGGAAGTTAATTGGAAGACTGGAAGGCTTTTAAGAATATAATATGTGAAAGACAGAATCAGATAGTAAGAAAAGAACTTCATGTTCCAGAAATGTATTTTCTAATTGTATGTTGGGTTACGTAAAAAGACAGAAGGTGGATGAGTAAGTGCAGTTGTGCTGGCCACAGTATTTTTCCATCATCCTAACTGATCCTGATGGTTCTTTCAGTCATAAGGTACATCTTTAGACTGGCCTTAAGAGTGAGGGGAGAATGTGCTTGATGTATTCCAAGTGAGAGAGATGTATTTTAAGAAAGGATGATGTGTTTTGAGAGTGATCTGAGAGAACATGAAATAGTTGTTGATACAGAAATTTGGATAGATTGCAATGGAGAAAGATGGGAAGTAGTAAAACCTTTTAGCAGTAGACCACAGTATACACAATGGGCGAGAATGAGGGCTTGTATTAGGGTTTTGGTTGTTAAGTGACAAATGCAGATCTTGGCAATAATATGGAAATGGTAGGTTTTAGTATGAATATAAATATATGTGGATAAATAGAGGGAGAAGTTGAACATTTAACCTAGGTAGCATGCTTTCTTGGGTGACAGGATATATCATAGTTGATGATAAACATCCAGATCTGTAACTTAATTTTGTGATAAAATTACTTTTCAGTGTCTCAGAGCAATAATTATTGGTGCTAGAACTTTAAATGTCAGTGGCCACAAGCTGCATGATAATGGATGACAGAGGCTTTGCTATGGCCTACTCAGGAATCAGGCTATTCTCCCTATTTTTGCAATTTCTAGGAATTAGTGGAATTAGCCTTAATTCAGGATACACTCTCAGTAAGTGCAAATGAATTGCACTGTTAATGCAAACTGGTCTTATTTTTAAGCTGAACTTAATACACAGAGCTTACTAAATGTAAGGTTTGCTGCAAATGTTCTGCAAGTCATGGTGCACGTTTAAAAAAACAGTGTGACAAAAAAAGGAATGATTTTTAAATAATACTATTTGTTCCTTTTAGCTGTTCCTGTCCATTATTTCTTTTCTTGACTTATTTCTCGCTATATCTACCTCTAATGCTATAATCTTTGCTGCTTTCCACTCTGTTTTTCTTCCTGAAAGACTGCCCAGCCAATCTGTGACAGGAAGTGGAGCCATTTAAATGTCCCTGATGCTGATGCAGATACCGTGAGTTCTTTTTCTTCTTAAAACACCTTTCTGCACACTTTCCTTTTCATCATTTGTTTGACATGTACAGTTTTAACTTTTGGTGGTTGATGTACTGTATAATCACATAGCCTATTAAATAAGTAAGGTCTTCAGCCTGTGTTGAAACTCTGGCCTTGACTAGAACTTTGATGTATGTTGTTGCTGAAAAAATGCTTAAATATTTAATGAATGATCCTCAGAGCAAAGACAAGCCTCGGTTTATAAGAAGTTTTATATTCAAGTAACTTAAACATGTGAACATACAGATGTAGCAAGTGTTAAATTGTCTTTTAACGCTAGACGAATCTGCTGTCATACTTGTAACCAATGCAGTGCGGTTCCTCCATGCAACTTTTAACGTTACACTACAAACCATTAAGTTTACTATAACAAGGCTAATTCTATGGTTTACTGTAGAATCATTGTAAATATATGAGGCTGTGATGAGGACCGCAATTTACACAGATTGACAGTCGCTGTTGATAACAAATAATTAAAAAATAATAATTTAATTTTAAATTAATTAATTGACAGCAGGGACATGTCTGACACTTGCATAAAAAATGCAATAGCGGAGAACTGCAAGTGATTGAAAGTTGAAATTTCTTTTGACCATTTTGAAACTTCTTCCTGCTCATGATTGAAGGGCGGATTGTTGACATTGTGGAGTCTTGTCTGGTTATTGGGGTGCCAGGGTGTGGGTGGATTATCATCTCTATGAAGGGCAGGAGATAACGTCTACATGAATGGTTGCAGGTTTGAGGGAGCCACTCCAGGGCCAGGACCTGTCTCCACCCTGGGCTGGCGCAGAGGTTAGTGCTGCTTTCCATAAATCAACGATTCCCAGCTTCCAATGCTGTGCCTCTTTATAATGATGGGCGGAGTGAGGTCCGCTGCCATTATCTATCCCTTGATCTTGAAGTAATGGAATCCAATGACCATGTCTCGTGACTGATCTGTGATACATCTGCCTGAAAAACCCTTTTTAATATGTTGAAAGCTCTTCCACACTCATTGATTCTGGTATATGTTTGATTCCCATCATTATTTCTCTGCATGTAGTTTTCAATGTCTTCTATGTGATCTCTGAGGTCTCGAAGTCTCTCACCGTATCTCACCTTTTTCCTGTTCTTAAGACACTTGGGCTTTGCAAAGTGTTTTGTGTCCTAAAAGACAATTTTTTATCCCTTTGGGACATCTTAGTAAGGGGCATGCAGCCAATATGGCAAGTTTATGTGACAAGTAAATATTCTGGGTTAAAGAAGGCATCTTATTTGAATGTATGTTCAGTATTTCCCTATTGATTTAGAAATTAACTTACAAGCAGTGTGTGGATTCTGTGTTTTTTAAAAAGCCAAAAACACAGAGCCCCTTGATGTAGCTTAGTGTAATATATTAGCTGCAGCTTTAGGTCACTGCTTTTAACTTTTCTGACAGGTCACAATATGCCAGTAATTCCTGAGGTTAAGGAATGAGACCCCTGTTCTGTATGTTTGTGCCAACTAACTTAGGTGTGGAGCTTTGTCTCACTGTATTTCAGCTGTACACTAGGATGGTAAACTGGGAACTCAGGCCCAAGTGACTGAGACCCTGTTTTGAACTGTGCACTATATGGGAGATAAGGCTGTCACAGAAAAGGTAACACAGGCACTCTGCAGCTTAATTCGTCTCATTCTCAGACCACTGCAACTTTAATCTTATATGGAGTATTAAATATAAGTGAATATTGAAGGTGCTGCTGTTGAATTAAGTGATAATTCAGACTGCAGCAAACTCTGACATGCATTCCCTTTTTCTCCATTCTTTCTTTTTTTTTTATGTATGTATTTATAAGTTGAACAAATCTTCTGGTGCTGGGGTTCAGTGTATGGCTATGAGTGCTTTTTACTGTTTGATGGGACTCACCGGCTAGATGATTATTCAGTCTGGTTTGCCAGATTCGGGTCTCATTTCTATGGCCACGTGGTCTAGTGGAGACCTTCAAGTTTGTTGCGGATGGCAAAGTGGTTTGGACTCTGGGTAACTCCTGATTAGGTGCTCAGATCTGTCGCCCTGCCCCAATCTTAAGGAGGCAGCTGACGGAAGATCCATTTGGTGGTATGGGCTGTGTTTTATGTACGACTGGTGGGGTTTGGTCCCGGCTTCCTCAGTGAACCTGGTGGCCACCTGAATCAGACAGAGCGCACTTGTCTTGTAATTGTACGACTGGAAGTCAAGGGTCCTCTTCATGTCATTTTGGAGAGTCTGGTGTTTATGTGGCTATCACTTATGGCCTAGTGGCCTGTGCTTCCGTGCTCCCTGCTTTGTAGTGTGACAGGAATGTCTATATGCTGGGTCTCCATTCCTTGTTCTGTCAGTCTCCTCAGGCTCTTTAATATTGCAATAGTGTTAGTCCTGATGGGCTGATTGCAGATACTAGACTTCAGTCTTTAAGAAGCAGAGAACACCACTCTGTGACCACTGCAACTTCTATCTGTACAGCACTGCATAATATGATTGGTGCTTTATAAATAAATGATATTACTATTTGTAGTGCTGTTTGTTGCAGTACACATTTAGCTGTACTTTGAAGGCCAAGTGATCAGCAGATAGCTCTGATGAATATAGATTTTATATTTGCAGCACTAACACTACAGAAGCACTTCCCACCTTGCTCTGAGCTAAACTGTGTCCCCCAAGATATTGCAGAGAGTGTGTCTACAAATCGGAAAATGAAGACTTGTAACTGTACATCACATTAGACCTGTTTATTTATACGTTTTATATTTATGTGGTTAACTTTTCACTGTAATGTATGTCCATGCAGCCAAACTTGCGCTCAAGATACTTTCCTGAAAAGTCAGTGAACTAACTACAGCTCACTAAAGAATCATGTGTTTAAAATAGAGATGGTCACTGACCCTCGTGTTTTGGTTTTGGATTCGGTTTTGGATCTGGATTACCGTCGTGTTTTAGTTTTGGTTTTGGTTTTGCAAAACCGCCATTGCGTGTTTTGGTTTTGGTTTTGGTTTTGTTTGGTTTTGTTTTGCTATTTTGTTGGAAAATACATGTTTTTGTGCCTAAAATAACCCAATTTAGTGCTCCAACTGTTTTAGAGATAAGTAATCTAATTGTTGAGGTAATAAATCATCCAAAAAAACAGTTTAATTCTTCGTTGGTAGGCCTTCATTTATTCTACACTCAAAACAGATTGTCTTCCTCTCCATCTATGCATATTGGCAATGCAGCCATCGTCTTTGGATGTATATTACACCCTACACTCATAGTTAAATATGTAAAGAAATGGAAAAAGACAGTTTGCTTTCTGTCTCTATAGGCCCCCCTCCACTTTTTTAAAAAAACAAAAAATTCAGCCATTATAGACTGTACAATATTAATTGACATGGAGAAAGCCAGTTTGGTTTCTGTCTCTCTAGGCCCCCCTCCACTTGTATAAAATACTAAGAAATTCAGCCGTTATATACTGTACAATATAAATTGAAATGGACAAAGGCAGTTTGGTATCTGTCTGCATCAGATCCTCTTTCCACTAGGAGTAAAATAGAAAACTATTCAGCCGTTATATAATCTAGAATATAAATAGAAATTGAGAAAGGCAATTTGGTATCTGTCTGCATCATTATCATCAACATCATCATTAGCGCCCTCGTCGCCTACATAAATCTCCCCCTCATCCTCTTATAATTCCAAAGTGGCATCCTCAATTTGGGTATCACCGGCTACACTCGGGCTATTAAGGCATACATCAGCAGAATGCTCACGATTAGACATCCCACTGTTGGATGGACTCTCCACAGGGATTGTTGTCATTTGTGAATCAGAGCAAATATTCTCCTGTAATGCCTCACTGTTATCTTGCAGCTCGGCTGTGACGCGTAACAGTAGTTGTGCACCAATTGTAGGCTGGGTAACTTTTTGGGATCTGCCACTAATAGCCAAAGGTGAAGGCCTCATTCTCTCTTTGCCACTGCGTGTGTAGAATGGCATGCTTGCAATTTTTTTTTTATCGTCACTTAACTTTTGCTCAGTTACACTTCTTTTTCGCTTCAATACAGTAAATTTTTTTTTGGTTTTTGTTTTTTGCACTAATTTGAAAACACTCTGTTGTTTGACATCGCCTTGGCCAGATGACGTACTGGGAACACTAACATCAGGACTGGTGACAGAACCTGGTTGCTCATTCAGATCATATGTGGACTGCTTTGAATCCATTCTGAGCGCAAACCACTGGGGAGTGCTAAAAATTATTTAGTAGATACTGCTGACAGATATGACTTTTGACAGCCAGAAATATTAATGCACAATTAGGGAGGACACCCCAAAAGCACTGAGGTGTGCTAAAAATTATTTAGTAGATACTGCTGACAGAAATGACTTTTGACAGCCAGAAATATTAATTCACAATTAGGGAGGACACCCCAAAAGCACTGAGGAGTGCTACAAATTATTTAGTAGATACTGCTGACAGATATGACTTTTGACAGCCAGAAATATTAATGCACAATTAGGGAGGACACCCCAAAAGGACTGAGGCGTGCTACAAATTATTTAGTAGATACTGCTGACAGATATGACTTTTGACAGCCAGAAATATTAATGCACAATTAGGGAGGACACCCCAAAAGCACTGAGGAGTGCTACAAATTATTTAGTAGATACTGCTAACAGATATGACTTTTGACAGCCAGAAATATTAATGCACAATTAGGGAGGACACCCCAAAAGCACTGAGGAGTGCTAAAAATTATTTGGTAGATACTGCTGACAGATATGACTTTTGACAGCCAGAAATATTAATGCACAATTAGGGAGGACACCCCAAAAGCACTGAGGAGTGCTACAAATTATTTGGTAGATACTGCTGACAGATATGACTTTTGACAGCCAGAAATATTAATGCACAATTAGGGAGGACACCCCAAAAGCACTGAGGAGTGCTACAAATTATTTAGTAGATACTGCTGACAGATATGACTTTTGACAGCCAGAAATATTAATGCACAATTAGGGAGGACACCCCAAAAGCACTGAGGTGTGCTAAAAATTATTTAGTAGATACTGCTGACAGAAATGACTTTTGACAGCCAGAAATATTAATGCACAATTAGGGAGGACACCCCAAAAGCACTGAGGAGTGCTACAAATTATTTAGTAGATACTGCTGACAGATATGACTTTTGACAGCCAGAAATATTAATGCACAATTAGGGAGGACACCCCAAAAGCACTGAGGAGTGCTACAAATTATTTAGTAGATACTGCTGACAGATATGACTTTTGACAGCCAGAAATATTAATGCACAATTAGGGAGGACACCCCAAAAGCACTGAGGTGTGCTAAAAATTATTTAGTAGATACTGCTGACAGATATGACTTTTGACAGCCAGAAATATTTATGCACAATTATGGAGGACACCCCAAAAGTGCTGGGGAGTGCCAAATATGAAGAAAAAATAATAAACCTCTATCCTCCTCTCTGCACTAGCGATTTTGGTTAGAGCAATTGCAAGAACAATATTGTATTCTCTGTCCCTGCTCTAATTAGCCTATGACTACACCCTGCTCTCTCCCTCTGTCAAATGGCGATGGATTGCTGTGGAGGCGTGTATTTATAAAGTTGAAGTATCGCGAGAACCGAGCCCCGAGATCCGACGACGTTACAATGACGTTCGGCCTCGATTTGGATTCGGAATGGGCGGGAGAGTACCGAGCTGCTCAGCTCGGTACTCGGATACCCAAAGTTCGGGTGGGTTCGGTTCTCGGAGAACCGGACCCGCCCATCTCTAGTTTAAAATAAAGATGCTCAGGCTCTGTTCCTCGGAAACCGAATACACCCAAACTTAGGGGATCTGAGTACCTACGTGCTTTTTCGGAATCGAAAACGAGGCAAAATGCCATTGTGAGGTCATTGGATCTCTGATTTCGCTAGTTTTGGAATCTATAAATACCGCCCTCCATGGCGATCTAGCGCCATTTGAGAGAGGAACACAGAAGGGGTAGCGTAGAGTGTAGAGAAATTGGGCAGGCAAAGTTAGAGAATTGAAAGAGGAGGGTGGTAGCAGTGTTAAACAAAGTAATCAGTGACATTCAGGAGAGCTTCATAGCTCCAGTGTTAAATCTCATTGCAGAAAAATACAAATACTAGTGCTGGCAGGGTGGGTGCAATTCTGCACTCCAATTCTACTGTGTTATATAGGTAACACAAAAAGAAGAGCTCCATTGCTCCATTGCTAATTGTCATTGCTGAAATACACTTACTAGTCTTTCCTTGTTTTTCTTCTGAATTTGTACCAAAAAGTGTACTTTGTTATTAAAATGTATTCACAGCAGTACACGGAAGAGCAGGAGCACCAAGCAGCTGCTTCCACCAGTCATGATGATAGTAACCCCTGTACGTCATCTGGTAAAGCCTATGTAAAAGTACATAGTGTACTTAAGTCAGGCAAAACAAAAATGTAAAAAAAACACCTTTTACCTTGGTCAAGAAAAAAAGAGTTGTAATCCAGACAAAGTTATCTGCAGAAAAAAATAAAATTGCCAACATGCCATTCTACACACGCAAAGAAAGAATGAGGCCTTCGCCTTTCTCCATGAGTGCGAGATCTGAAACTGTTACTGAGCCATCTTCTTGTAAGGTCAGTCGTTACCAAGCAAGACCTTGTCATTCGGACTGCAATAGTGGTGCGCAAATACCTTTACGTATAAAAGCCGAGCTGGAACAAAACAGTAAGGCATTAGAGGAAAATGTATGTTCAGATTCAGAAATGACACCAATCCCTGAGGAGAGTCCATCCACGAGTGCTATGTGTTTTCGTGACCATTCTGATAGTGTACCCATGAAGAAGGCCCCTTTCAGCATTTCTGAAGATGTGTGCCTGAACAGCCCGAGTGTAGCCTGTGATACACCAATTGAGGATGCCACTTTGGAATTCCAACATGATGAGGGGGATATTTGTGTAGCCGATGAGGGTGCTAATAAGGATGTTGATGAGGATGATGTTGTTTGTGTAAGTCCTGCAACGGTGGAAGCAGTTCTGGCACGTGATAAGAAGAAGGCTATTGTCATGCCTGGACATAAGACCAAAAAATCCACTTCTTATGTGTGGAGTTATTTTTACCAAATTTTGACATCTGGTCTGGTCTAAAAGAATTGACCGAAAAACATGAAACCTCTGCCGTAACGCCAACTGATCCTACTATCAACATCCAAAGGATGGTGGAGGATTATTTTCACGACGTCATAGAAATAGACACATCAGACAGTCCCTTTACATACTGGGAGGAAAAAAAGGGAATTTGGAGACCCATGTACCAATTCGCTTTGCACTGTCTAAGCTGCCCACCTTCCAGTGTTTACTCGGAAAGAGTTTTTAGCACAGCCGGGAACCTTGTCAGCGATCAGCGTAGGAGGCTACTTCCTCAAAATGTAGAAAAGATGATGTTCATAAAAATGAACTTCAAGTTCCACGAGGAAGGCCTTTTCCAGTCAATTACATCAAAATACTGATACTTCTGTAATGGTGGATTCCAGCAGTGATGAATTAATAATGTGTGAGGATGATGTACACACTGATGAGGGTGAGGATGAGGCTGAGGATGTTGACAACAACATCTTGCCACGGTAGAATTAATTAACAGCACTGTTACCTTAGGTGCTTTAAGACTATTGTTACCTTGTTTTGTGTGGGCCCAAACAAACCAAGCACTTTAGCCACAAGGAGTGGCACTTTTGTGGCTGAAGTGCTTGGTTTGTTAAAGTGTGCATGTCCTTTTTACGATCCAACATAAGGGTGGGTGGGAGGGCTCATGGACATTTCCATCTTGCACTACTTTTCTTTACTGCCACTGCTGTGTGCCAATGTGTCCTAGATGTGCTAGGAACTGCCGGGTGTTTGAGTCATTGCTCGGTCGCTTAGCATCCAGCCAGGTCGCTGCAGATTTGTCCGAAAGTGTATGAAAATAATAATGTGACCTGTGAGGAGGTCAAAATTGACTGCAAATGTCTTGAAATGAGTGTTATTGAGGTTAATAATAATGTAGGAACAAAAAAAGAGCAAAATTATGTGATTTTAGCATATATTAGCAATTTTTCTAAAAAATACAGATCCAAAACCAAAACACACAAGGGTGGTTTTAACAAAACCAAAACACGAAGCTAATCCAAAACAAAACCACTTCACGGGGGTCAGTGAGCATCTCTAGTTTAAAATAATACATCTGATATTAAAGTTAAGACATTGAATTTCTTAATATATTGGCATGTTAATCATTTGATCATAATATATCGGAGATTCAGCATATTTTCCAACCTTCCCCCCCTCCTGTTCATATAACTTAAGGAATGCACTGTATTGGAGCTGCACATTCTTTGCCAAACTATATATTGATGAGCCACACAACAGGGTGAAACAGTCTGTTCTCAGGTAGGAGTCTGTCTTAGGTCTTGCCTGTGTCAGGCTCTGAATACCAATGGGTAAAACTTTTGTTTCCAAAATTAAGTACTCCTCCAATGGAGTTGCTTATTTACATTTTGTCTCTAGGTAACATCTTAAAAGTCTCTTAAATAGTAAAGATTTTTGTTTGTTTTTTTACCATAAAAGGAATCAATCCCTTGCATCCTTCCTCTACATCTGTGATTAGATTTACAGCCCTCTTAAATCTCTTTTTAAATAGCACATTAGGTTGTTCAGCTAGCGTGAAGTATTTGCTAAAAAGAAAAATCAATAACAAATTATTCAAAGGCTGTTGCCTTCATCCCTTTGCCAGGCACTTGGGAGTTTATGGATAGGTTTCAAGCTTCTACTTGAGAAAAAATAGATGATGCCTCACAAAGCTGAAAAGGATTATGCAACGCATGGTCCTTTTACTGGATGCTTAGAACCCTTTCAATCAGCTAAACTGTTCAATTTTACACAAAAGTTAAAATATGAGTTGTATGGGTAATATAAGAGATTTATAATAAGGATGTTACAAGACAAAGAAGACATGCATTTAGTTATACTCATTGGACTGGATAAAACAACAACACATTTATTTATCTTTATTTATATAGTGCCAACATATTACTTATAGATTTACAAAAATTATTTTTTTGTTATTCACACAAGCCCGTGCCCCAGTGGTGCTTACAGTCTTCAGTTCTTTACCACACAAACACACTCAATCTAGGATTACTTATGTCCAAAGTCAGATAATATACCCACCTACTGGTAGGAGTCAAAGAAATATGTTGAAATATGTAGAAATACTTTAGCTTGTGCAATAGAAGAAGGACTACTGTGGGCCTTCCCTCAATATGGATGTGTACAGTATTTCTTGTTACTTATGGAAGAGGGTATTATAGGCATTATTGATACTACATTGCCCAAACTGTAAGTAGGTGAGTGTGACCTGGGTGCTCTAGGGCTTCTGCCGGTGTGAAGGATACTTATGGCATGTGCGGTGTGGTGAGTTGTATACCGCTCCCCTTGTAATGATGACCAGGATCTACGCTGTGAAGTAAGAGGAAGGGAGGGAGTTGCCTGGACATTTGTCATGGGAAGGATTCTACCTCTTGCCCTCTAAATTGTAGTCCTGGTTTATGAGTTTCCCAGACCTGTTCATTATCTGCCTCTAAACAGACTTGGGAGGGAGATTCAATTCTCTGGAACATCCACAAGACACTTTGAGGCAGAGATTTGACAGCCCGTAAAGGTGCGAGGGAAAATGAGCTGATATTTCTACCGTAATTGACGGCAATGTGCGCAGCATGATGTCTCCTCGCCGCATTGCTGGCAATTGATTCTTTCCCCCTCAGTCTAAAGCAAAGCCCACAGGGGTACACAGTAGCGTTGTCTTTAAACAGGGGGTTTTAACAGCTGTGCATATGTTTGTGCTATATGCTATACACAGGAGAACCAAATGCATGTTTCCGATAAAATGGCGCTCTGTCTTGCCATGGTATGATACACTTTTGTCTTACTTATTTTAAAGAAAAAGAACCATATCACTTCAACGGGTTTTATCATATATTTTTCTCTTTTTTTGTTTCAGACAAGTCTTAATAGCATGACAAGTGTCTACAGTGAAACTGGGGACTATGGTAATGTGAAAGTCACAGGGGAAATCATACTCAATCTTAATTACAGCTATAAAACAGGCGCTTTGAACATTGTGGTAAAGAGCTGTAAAAATCTAGCCGTGGCTGACGAAAAGAAGAGCAAAACAGACCCGTAAGCATGTAGTCTTTTTTTACTTCTATAAGATATGGTTTGTATAATACGTAAATAATTACTTTGTGTAGTGTATAGAACTGTACACCCATATAAGCATTTTATTGGTTTCTTTCAAACTGTGTTTGGCTGACCTGCACTGTCTGTGTGAACAGCAGACACATATTGGTACCCAGATCAATGTACACTATTTTCAGAGCAGAATTCTTGCCTTTTGTATATGGTACTGCCCACAAAGCACTTTATTAGATTATTATACTGAAGATATTTGAAAGCAACATTTTTATGAGTAAATCAAGAGTATTAATTTAACAATTACTCCAGTTCCCAATAAAACTTTACCCAGTCCCAAACCATCCCTTCCTGAACATTGGGTCCTCTTCTGGAACCGCTGCAGTTTCCTGGATACTTTTGGAAAGCAGTGCAAAAATTCAATTTTGTTTTGGATAGCAAGATTATGCAAATGAGATAAAGGTGTGGGGGACATGATGAAAAGCACTTGATTTTTTGGTGTAGCTCTGAGCTGGACGAGATACGGTCCTATACTTTTAATGGGTAGGACACATTTTTTTTTAGCGACTCCTAGTCAAAGAAAGCTGCTTAAACTCTTCTAAGGTATAAACCAAATGTGTTATTTTTGGGGTTTGTTATGGCTTTGTGTACAAACTAGCAAATCATACATCCAATTTGTGTGAGCAGTAAAAGAACCATTGTCAGATCAATCACAGATCTACACCTCAAGCTGCAGTTCCTCTCATCTGTATGCTAATTTCAATTTGAAAAGGGATTTTTTTATCTTGCGGACTTAACACAGTATATACAATTTCATGTTTCTAGTTATGTGAAGGCTTATCTTCTTCCCGACAAATCACGCCAAAGTAAGCGGAAGACGAAAATAAAGACCAACACGACTAATCCTGATTTCAATGAAGTTCTCAAGGTGAGAATCTGTTCTTCTGCCTCATTGCAAATAGCCTGGAATTTCCCTAAAATTAAATCATACTGTGGGTATGTTATCTCTCTAATATTTTACTTGTCAAGGTTTTCCTTCTACCACATCAGTCATTTCTTAATGTGAGAAATATAGTTTAGTACATATAGTGAAAGCCGCAAGGATAGTTACTTCAAGAAACAAAGTGCTTCTTTACTCCCAAATACATGTTAGCACACCCGAATAATCCTCATCGTGCACATGCAGCACTCACAATACCATGTAGCTCTACTGGATGGAACTCTAGGAGGAGATCAGAGAAGTTCCCATACCCTTTATTATGGATTTCCCCCTACTTGCCATTACCAGGGCACACAAAATATTACACAGTTCAATGCAGGTTCTGCTGCTTTATGAAATTAAGCCCTCCTCTCTCTATATTGTCCTCTCTCGCTCTCGTTCTACTTAATCTATGTGTCTTGATTATAATGAGTTCTTTATGCGCAAAAATAAGAGACCACATTGGAAACAGACGGTTGAAAAAATATGATGATATAACGACACATCGGCCAATATTTTGCATTAGGAACGGTAAGCCTAGGGGTGGAAAAGACTGAGATTTGTCTCTATCCCCAAACAGTGAGGGTGGGAAATTACATTAACTGGGTAATCTGACAAACATAATTCTTCTGCGGGACGGGGATTTAAGGGTCATTGTGTAACTGTATTCTGATTTGTTACAAGAATGACAAGGATATTGATTGTAAGCTTGCAAGCAGGGCCCTCTTACCTCTCTGTCTGTCTGTCTGTATTACCCAGTATTGTTTTATTATTGTTTGTTTTCAATTGTAGAGCACTACGGAATTTACTATAAATAAAGGATGATAATGCTGTTGTTTATGTAGAAGTCATGTCTCTAGCAGATTGGACAAATCTTGGGGAACAATGGCTGTGTGCTTGCAGGCTCAAATTATTTAATGATGGCAAAAACAAAAAGAGTTTATGTAATGTGGTAAACTATAGAAAAATAAAAGACCCAACATTTCAAGGGAAGTAACAAAACAACAAAATGGTGAAGAATAATAAATTGTACAGTTTGCCTTATCCAGTGTGTGTGTTCAGTTTTCTTTTTTACATTGTTATTTTATTACTGAATGATTTGCAGAACATTATGTTTGTGAGGCAGAAGTGCTTTCATATTACTTTAGTGAAGTCTCTTTTTATATACATTTCTGTCATTCAACAGTAATGAGTTCTGATTGCAGTTCCTGACTGGCAGGTAAAATACGACATTATGGAACAAAGTGCAAGAGATTACAATTTTCAATTTACCGTGTAGCATCCGTTTTTCTTCTTTCCTTTTCTCTAGCTTTTAAAAGGCATTTTAACATATTTTGTAATTTCTATATGCATTTTCATCAGTGTACAAGCCACATCTACTCTTTTTAATGTATCCTAGCAACTATCAGGCAAATTGAAGTAGAAACTGTAGAAATAAAGCACGCTGAGAAGCTTAGGCAGAGATCAGCGCTAGCTACTTAGTGTTGGATATTAGAAATGAATCTGTATTCTGCAGTATATGGGATCTGAGGATAGACACAAGAAATGCAGGCTGCAGGAATGCTAGATAACATTACTTCCAGCCATATACGGAAAAAATATGAATATAAAGTGATCCAACTATTTCTGTAAGAGAGTCATTGGACCTCTTTTATAGTTGGACACAAGTCCACTTTGTTACCTAAAATACGCATTGTAAATGTGTAATGTAATTCCCAGTGCAGACTGTGGGACAAGTTAATATACTTAGAGAGGGAGAGGGAAGGGACGTGCAAACAAAGGTAAGTACAGTAAGGGTGCGTTAATGTAATCACAGCACATTCAGAGGGGGAATCACCCACACATACTCCTGCAAGGAAGCATATCTGTTGTCATGCTCAACCCATGGGTCAAGATTATGTCATTTTCCTGTTTGGTTTTTCACGGTGTCAGGCAGATGCACCAATTAGAATGATGAACTGTATTTAAGTGAAAGCTCTCTAATGAGCAGGGCCCTCCCAATCCTTTTCTTTAATGTCTGCATTTATTTTGTCTACCTTTTATGTCCCTGTTATGTGTGTGTCCTGTTTTCCCTACTGTATGGCACTGCAGAGTACTTTGGCACATTACGAATCAACAATAATAATAATGTTGCAGCTATAATTCGAATTTAGCAGTTTGGAGAATCAAATAATGATGGGTGAATTGTAATGTTCATTTTAGCATTTGTGTGTTAGAAGACAGGGCCGTCTCTTCCATTGGGCACGATGGGCAGGTGCCCGGGGGCCCTGCAGGCAAGGGGGGCCCGTCCTAATTATTTTTAAATACTTACCTTGCGGTCACATCAGCGGTGATCCGGCTCCCTCCCTGGTCCCCTCTTCCGTGCTGTGCTGTGCTCGCAGTGAATGCTGGACGTGATGTCACGCCCAGCATTCACTGCAACCACAGCACGGAAGAGGGCAGAAGAGACTCAGCGGCGCAGAAAAAAGAAGAGGATCGGACTTAAGGTAAGTTAAGGGGGCCCCTATATATATATATATATATATATATATATATATATATATATATATATATATATGTAAAAAAAAAGTGATTATATATATTATCACGTTTTTTTTTACATACATATATATTTTTTTTACACACACACACTCTATTTTTATATATATATATATATATATATATATATATATATATATATATATATTTTATTATTTTTCTTTTTTAGGGGCCTGGTACACTGCATTGCCCGGGGGCCCATAAAGTTGTTAAGGTGGCCCTGTTAGAAGATAACTATGTTTCTGAGTGGGGACTGTAGATTTCTTCACCCTCTACTGTCATTATATTGAGCTAGATTTTATACCCCAGGACGTTTACCTGAACCTAATACTAATTACAATTTTTTCCCCCCAGTATGTAATCAGCCACACACAACTCGAAACCAGGACTTTGCAGCTGTCTGTGTGGCATAATGACCGATTTGGACGTAACAGCTTCTTAGGTGAAGTGAATATTCCACTTGACACATGGAATTTTGAAAACCAAGAAGATGAATGTTTCACTCTTCAACCCAAGGTGGGCCATTAATCATTTTATTTTTATCCAATTGTATACACTAAAAGTGTATTTATTTTTATAAAGGGAAATTATTAAGGAACAATTAAGCAGTTAGAAGCAGAAAGTTCCTGTAAGAAATCATTTGTGTTCTGCAGATTTCTAGTGGTAATCTGCAAACTGATAGTTCAAAAAGTGAAGGTGGTGTTCTACAGAAGAGGAACCAGGAAGTTCTGGACAACCCAAGTTAAATACGTCAATACGTTTGGTTAATATAAGAAAACATATCTACTAGCACACTTGGTTACGGGTACAAACACATAGATCTGCGCTCACATACACTTGGTGAGTGGATCTAATAAGCCACAATCTCTGACTGACGAAAGCGAAGTCCACATCAACTGAACATGTCATATGACATCCAGAAGTAATATTTCCCTGCTGTTTAAAGAAATAAAAGAGGCTAGAAACATAGAATTTGATGGCAAATAAGAACCGCTTGGCCCATCTAGTCTGCCCATTTTTAACCCAGGGTAACCTCAAACCTTATTTGAGCCTTTATTATTTGTAAGGATATCCTTATGTCTATCCCAAGCATGTTTAAATTGCTCTGCTGTATTAGCCTCTACCACCTCTGATGGGAGGCTATTCCACTTATCCACTACCACTGTGAAGTAATTTTTCCTCAAATTTCCTCTGAACCTACTTCTCTCCAGTGTCAGTGTATGTCCTCATATTCTAATACGTCCCTTCTTTTGAAGAATGTTTCCCTCCTGCACCTTGTTCAAACCCACAATATATTTGAAAGTTTCTATCATGTCCCTCTTTCCCTGCTCTGCTTCAAACTATAAAGCAAAATATGTTGTGACACAGTAGTTAAAAGTGCTGCCTCACAGTAATTGGGCCATGAGTTTAATTACCACTTTGGCCCTATCTGTGTGTCGTTTGCATGGATTAAATGTCTTTTGACAAAATGGACACTAGCCTGTGTGTTGCTGTGTGGTGGGGGATTTAGATTGTAAGCTCCAATTGAGCGGTGACTGATTGATTGATTGAATGATTACATATCTTCAGTACAGCGCTTGTGCATATGATTGGTGCTAAATAAATGAAAATAAATAATTATTTAGATATAAAGTGTTGGTTGTCCTACTTTATTTATATAACTTGTAATACAACTTTGCCTAGAAAAAGGAGTCTATTTCGAGAGGGCATAGCCATATTAAACAAATTTCTTAAAGGACAAATATGCCAGTAACTTTAAATTTTTAGAAACACAACTGATATTACATTAAGTGGAATGTTTACTCTGTAAATGTCTTGTTTTTAAGATGGATATGATGTCTGATGTTACTCTGCAGTATAAGGGGGAGATTACAGTTGGCTTGCGTTATATTCCTCCTGAGAAGAACTTAACTCTTCCTTTGGAACCACTGACAACAGGTAAAAACACAGGCAAGAGCAGGATTTTGCATGGAGGTTATTGCAAATGTAAGAAATGTAGTAGAATGGGAACAATCACAGTGTCATCATGAGTTTCATTTAACTCTTTTTGTCATGTGCCATCATATTTTTGCTAGCTGTAGGGCTGCTGGTGCACGGTAAGCCCATTAAGGACGGCGTGAGGGCACTGCCCTTACAGGGGCGCCCTGCTATCCTACCTGGGCACCTTAGCCTCTGAGTCCCTGCTCTGAACAGGGAAGCAATCGTAATAGACATCTGGGTACATGCCCTGGATATATGCATAGCATACAAGTAATATATATACACGTTAAATATATATAAATCATGCTCTAGTGTACTTTAGAAACTACATTGTACAATCAATATATGTTAAGTTTGAATTTTAATTTGTCTGTTATGATGGACATCTATGCAAGAAACCATGTGTAATTTATTTTTGTATATTTTATATTGTTTAGTGGTCTGCTCTGACACAAACATGATTGTATTTTGTATAAAATGCAGGAGAGCATGTTCATACCAATAAGTTAAAGTAGCCTGAAGATGGACACAACCCTTTTTTATCAGAAATCAGTTTGTATATAAAATATTGCAAATTCTCCCACATAGTTTGTAGAAGATACTGTAAAAACTAAATGGTTTATCCTTAAATTGATCTCATTATCACCATATGCCAATGAGCCTGCCTCTGTTATTAGGCAAAATAAAATATTTGAAGCCACTTTAGCTCTGTGAATAGAACAGATGGGATAGTCGGGCTATTCTGGGCAACTCTGATGGCTGCAGGCTGCTTGTTAGTGCATGGTCTGAAGATTACAGTATGGTGGGTAGCAGTGAACAAAGGACAATTGTTTTATTTGTGTATATAATGACAACATTTATGATTCAAAACTTATTAATTGAACATCGTCAGATATTTTTTTTCTGCCTCTTATGTGTAATAAATTATTAGATAGTGCATGATTTTTTTCTGGATCGCACAAATGCATTGATAATCTGAAATGTTTTTCTGCTGTCCCGTGATTTATATAGAAAAGCACTGAATGATTTTGAAACCATTGATGTGAGTGTGTTTGTCACTGAGCAGCAAAAGTGTTATGAACAGTCAGTTGCACAGTTACCCTATACTGTCAATGACTGAAAGACACAGTGCAGAGATGATACAGCAAAGAGAACCTCACACCAGGATCAGCCTGGCAAGTGCCCTTACATAGAACTTTCTCTTTAAAGAGGAACCGAAGGCAAGAAAATCATATTTATGACAGCCAGAGCTAGAATGCAGGCCTTTCTAGCCCAAACATCTAACATACCTCTACATGCTCAAAGGATTCTATTTTCCCTGCTGCATTATTCTTTATATATTAATTTAGAACTTTTGTAAATGAATATTACACCCTGTTATATTTACTACGGTCTCTTGCTAGTATTGTTTTCCTATAATGACTGCACATTTATTGACATTACTATAAAGGCTATACATATAGAGCCTGAGTCATTAAGGAGAGCAAAGCATAAAAAAAGGAGTAACATTTGCACCCGGACAAAACCATGTTGGATTGGAGGGGGAGGTAAATTTAAAATGTGGGGACAGATTTATAGGTGGAGTAGGACATGTCCTAGATCAACTTTAAATGTCAGTGTAATAATAAAGCTAGCAAGTATTTGTGTGCTAGATGAAAAAACTGCCAGTATTTAACTTATGTGTAAAATAATAAACTAATTTGCACCCCTTGCATTGTAACATGGTTTGTCCCAGAGAACATTTACTCCTTTTTTGGGTTAATGACTCAGGCCAATACTGTACAGCTATGTATGTAGAGGTACTTGTACTTGCTGCTCTTCACAGGTAAGGAATTAACCCTGGCAATACCCCTGCAAACTACATAAACTGATGACTGGAGGGTGATGTAGCTGAGAGAGACTATAATAATATAATATGTCCTTTACAAAATATAATACAATAATGTATATTATATAATAATATTTTTATGGGATTTAGAAAGGTTGTAGGTATAGTTTCAGTTTTAATATAGGAATGGAAATTACACAGATTGTTTGTCTCATGACAAAACCTTAGCCCGCAGGATGTAGAGGTCATTTTCAATACAATACTGTTACAATTTTTCAGGAAAGAAAAGTTTTAGGAGGTCAAAGAAAGTTCCAATGCCAAGTGGAGGAATACTGGAGGTACTTGTAAAGGAGGCCAAAAATTTGACGGCGGTGAAATCAGGGGGGACGTCAGACACGTTTGTTAAAGGGTAAGGCTACGTTTTAATGTGTTATAGAAGCATAATATTGGCAACATAAATTAGGGTTTGTTTACTGCTTTTTTTCAGTCTAAAATAATACAGTATGAATGTCTACTAGCGTGCAGACACAGCACATATTATAATACAATAATACAGTATGAATGTCTACTAGCGTGCAGACACAGCACATATTATAATACAGTATGAATGTCTACTAGCGTGCAGACACAGCACATATTATAATACAATAATACAGTATGAATGTCTACTAGCGTGCAGACACAGCACATATTATAATACAGTATGACTTTCTACTAGCATGCAGACACAGCACATATAATAATACAGTATGACTTTCTACTAGCGTGCAGACACAGCACATATAATAATACAATATGACTTTCTACTAGCGTGCAGACACAGCACATATAATAATACAGTATGACTTTCTACTAGCGTGCAGACACAGCACATATTATAATACAATAATACAGTATGAATGTCTACTAGCGTGCAGACACAGCACATATTATAATACAATAATACAGTATGAATGTCTACTAGCGTGCAGACACAGCACATATTATAATACAGTATGAATGTCTACTAGCGTGCAGACACAGCACATATTATAATACAATAATACAGTATGAATGTCTACTAGCGTGCAGACACAGCACATATTATAATAAAATAATACAGTATGAATGTCTACTAGCGTGCAGACACAGCACATATTATAATAAAATAATGGATAACACAGATGACCTTATATTCTATATATGAATATTTTTTCAGTTTTGTTTGGGTTGTTGTTAATGTCTGTAGCATTTGGTGTATGAATAATATTTTTATTTTAAGTAGTTTGAAGGAAATCTCATGCAAGCATTCTGTATGTTATTATTTGGTCACTGGGTGTCACTTTACTACTAAAGTCCATTAATAATAGTTGTAACTCAAGTCTTGTTATCATTATAGATGCTCATACTTAGGACAAAGAATGGTGGCAAAATCCTGTGTATAAATAGGAATATTTTTCCTTTAATGGTAGATTTATATGCTGAGAGGCTGTACTGGGATTTATTTGCCGATCTGAAGTTAAAAGTAAAAGACCTGAAATTAAATTTAAATTAGTCCAACACCAATACAGCAGCCGTTACAAATGAAAGCACCAGTCATTGCAGTTGAAGGGAATATAGAAGAAATTGATGAGCTAATCTCAATATGATGGGGCATAGTGTCACCCCTATATCTCGTTGTAGGAAATGTACCCACAGCAAAAATAGCCCAGTCGAGCCAAAAGCACATTAGACTGCTCTGCTCAAGAAGGGCAAGAATGTATCCCACCTAATACACTTAAGCCTTAGTTTAATAGTTAGGTGGAATGAGAAGTGGCATTGCCGCTTTAAAAACAGTGAGACACAAGTCGCAATTGAAAATGACGTAGTAACAACATTCCGTTGTTACTGGGGATCGTGATTTCTTATCAGACTGCCGCCCACTTGATCTGTCCTTCTTAAGGTCAGTCCTCCTTTCTTGTAAGTTGGCTAAGTCATTTTCGTTTTGGTACCATTGTGGTAGTCACTGTCGGTGGTATCAGCACCGTTAAAGTGACTACCACTGAATGCAGATTGGGTGTCCCTCAATTTCCATTGTAGGGATTTTAAAATGTTTTAAATTTATATACACATGTATTAAAAATGTGAATTCTCTGTAATAGCTAAAATGAGCATTCTCCTATTCTTATTCAAATGCTTCAAATAAAGTTACTCTACAGCAATTCAACCTCCGTGGAGGTAGTCAGCTTATTTCGGAGTAGAATTTGTATTCATTTTGGGTATGATGTCTATTTTGGAGTGTGCTAACAATTTATTAAGTTAGTTGTTTTTCATCCCTGCAGATATTTATTACCAGATAACAACAAATCAACAAAGCATAAAACTTCCATAATTAAAAAGTCTGTGAACCCTCAGTGGAACCACACGTTCTCCTTCACCAGTCTCCAGCCCAGCGATCTGCATAATGTGTGCCTTGAGCTTACAGTGTGGGATAAGGAATCCTTGTCCAGCAACATTTTCCTGGGTGGAGTGTCTTTGGGCAGTGGCAGCGGTAAGTACTCTGTCATGTGACTAAACACTTTATAGAGTGCTCTGTAACTGATGTATTATGACATAAAACAGAATGGATGAGGTGCAAAAGTGTGGATAGGCAGGCCCGGCACTCCCATTAGGCAAGGTTAGGCACTTGCCTAGGGCGCCGGGCTCTGGAGGGCGCCTTAGAAATAAAATTACTTTAAAATCTGTGCGGCGACCGCTGACCATACCTTCCACGGCCGCCGCACAGCGTTCAGATAAATCCACAGGGAGGGGGGGGGAAGGGGCTATTGATCAACACTGCCGCCTCTCTGCTCCATCTCCTCCCCTCCACTCACTGACTGTCGGGCGTGACATCATCATCAAGGCCCGATTTTGACAGTGCGCCTAGGGCGCCAAGGGCCCTAGCACCGGCCCTGTGGATAGTATACACTGTATAAATATGTACATACATAGCACTGACCGAAACCGCTTACCAGAATGTACAACGCTGTACTATGGGTGTTATTGTTAGAATACAAACTATATTATGTAACCAGCAGATGCATTACAATCCTGCACCTGCATTTGATAAAATGAGAACAAATCTATTGAAAAATATATACAATTTTATACTATGAAACAAATCATCTCTAACTTGTTAGGTAGAGATGAGCTGAATTTAGTGCAATTTAAGTTTCATGGCGCAACAGCCAGCGGTGCAATTTTTTTACTTCCTGTTTTGCTTTCCCATACCCATGGAATAACATTTCGCAATGTATTTTTTCATTCACATTTTGTGGAATTTATTGTCAGTGAATAAAACTTAGACAACAATAGGCAATTCAGAATGCTGTGTTATTTGGGGGGGAGGGGGATTCCGTGACAGTTTTGACATTTTCGCTAATCTCTACTATTAAGGAAATTAATTTAAAAGAAGGAGACCCATCATTTAGAATAATGTAGTTTCCTATTGACCAGAATGAAGTGCATAGTACTTTGGTATCTAAGTAATCTGAAGAAATAGCTGAATATATTGTGAGGTACGCTGACTGCGTGAAAATCAAGGGCAGAATCTTTAAAAAGTGCAATTTATTACATTTTGACCAGTCATTTAAATTTGCTGTTGAAAACACTCAACTCACAGAGCAGGGTAACTGTCTTTTGCACTTTTGATATGTTCAAGCTCATATTTCTCAATCTATGCCAAAGATTTAGTTCAAAGAGTGGTGCAGCCGAATATTGCCTCTATGTTCAGATGCGCATTTTGCTGCCTATCGCAGTAAGGAATCTCTGCTCATTTTTCTGTGCACCTCTATGGGGCGTGAGGGAAAATGAGCAGAGATTTCAGTCAGAACATTGAGGTAATGTGTCTCTGTGGACCAGGGCCTGATTAAGGGTTCTGGCCGCCCTAGGCTAATACGGCCGCAGCGCCCCCCCCCCCCCCCTCCTCCGAATATATAGGTGTATAGGAACACTCCTGAATTTGAATGTTCAGTGTATTCTCCAGCATTCAAATTTAGACAGATTGTGCCATTGTCTCTTACCTGTTCTTGCTCTTCTCTCTTGCAACTTTGTTATCCTCTCGCTGGGTTCTGGAAAGTTGGCGTCCTGTTTTGAAAATGCAAAAATGTATTATAATGCAAACCCTGAATGATTAGGCCCTTTAGTTAAAACAAAACACTCCATTATGGCCAGCTAAAAGTACCCCATTGGACAGGCATATATAAGCAATATCTGAATATTTGTTGTCAATCAAATACAAACCTCTACCAGCCCCATCTCACTAATATTTAGTATTCTAGTGATTGCTGAGACCACCCATGTGACCACCACACAATCATGAGATTCTGCCCCCCAAAGCCGTTCTATTTTTTAAATACCCCCTGCAGCCATTTTCCTTAACCACAACCCCCCCACAGCCATTTTCCTTAACCCCTGCTGCAGCCATTTTCTTTACCTCCCACCCTGCATCCATCCCCCTTGCAGCTATTTTCCTTACCTCCACTCTGCTAGCTAGCTATCCCCCCCGTCACATCAAAACTCCCCCAGTCACATATATCAGCCCCCCTCCTCTGCCCTCCTTCATACATATCAACCTCTCTACCTCCCTATAGATTTTCATGGCAGCCCCCCCCTCTCACCCTATAGATTTGTATGACAGTCCCCCTCTCCCTCCCTATACATATGCATGACAGTCCCCCCTCTCCCTCCCTATAGATATGCAGGGTAGTCGTCCCCCCCCCTCCCTATAGATATGCAGGGTTGTTCCCCCCCTCCCTATAGATATGCAGGGTAGTTCCCCCCCTTCCTATAGATATGCAGGGCAGTTCCCCCTCCCTATAGATATGCAGGGCAGTTCTCCCCCTCCCTATAGATATGCAGGGCAGTTCCCCCCCTCCCTATAGATAGGAAGGGCAGTTCCCCCCCTCCCTATAGATATGCAGGGCAGTTCCCCCCCCCCTCCCTATAGATATGCAGGGCAGTTCCCCCCCTCCCTATAAATATGCAGGGCAGTTCCCCCCCCCTCCCTATAGATATGCAGGGCAGTTCCCCCCCCCTCCCTAAAGATATGCAGGGCAGTTCCCCCCCGCCCTATAGATATGCAGGGCAGTTCCCCCCCCCCTCCCTATAGATATGCAGGGCAGTTCCCCCCCCTCCCTATAGATATGCAGGGCAGTTCCCCCCTTCACTTACCTGTAGTTGTGCCAGCGTCGCTCCTCTCCTCAGATCAGCAGATAGGAAGTGAAGACGTCCTGCTTCCTGTCTGCTGCACAGCAACAGGCAGCCTGGCGATTGGCTGTGTGTTGCTAACCACTGACCACCAATGCTTTTGATCGTCGAGCCCTCCACCCCCCCGCGGCGATCCCCAGCGGCGACCCCCCCCTCCCCCACCCCGAAAAAAAAATGAATGAAGAAAAAAAAAAAAAACTATTTAAAAAAAATAAATAAATAAATACCCACAGTGCAGCGCCCCCCGGGACCCAGCGCCCCAGGCTGCAGCCTGGTCAGCCTAGTGGTTGATCAGGCCCTGCTGTGGAATGTTCCAGGGACACATTGGCATCACTGGTCTCTTGAGAATCTGCCTCTTAGAATTCAGACACACTCAACCATTTGCAGCATGTCTATGTCAAACTCACACCTCAGTAGGGTTCAGTTGGCATTACTTGATCTGGTTATAGTCAAAGAGTTACAATACTTTAACTAGCATCACTCGAAACTTAGCCCGTTAGTCACGCTCTCCCTCCCAAAACAGGTTTTCTTTTTTTTTTTATCCTGGCCAACTAAGTCACAGATGTAAACTCTTGGGTTGCACACAGGCTCTCATACATACATGCCCCTGAAGGAACACGCTCATGCATTACAAGGACACTCTTTTGTGTACCTAAGGGGTTTTATGTTAAAAGGAAAGAACTAACTTGTCCTTAGGGGAGAATATATATGTACAAGTCTACATTCTGTGAGACTGTTTAACATTTTGCATTCAAACCTGCATCAAAGGCATTCACTTTTAGGCATCAATAAAAACTCAGTAATGTGTATGTGAAATGGATGGACAGGGGCAGGCCCGGAATGGTGAAAAGACAACATAGGCTTGGGGCAGTAGGGACAGCACTCTGCTAGTTCTGCACATCATTGTATTTATTTTTATGTTGTATGTGATTATCTATTTACATTTTATAAACATGTACCCATGGGCTCAGTTATGGCTGAATTAATTCCATGTATTTATCTCAGGGAAGCAGTGGGTATTGGAACTATTGTGAGCTATGACCATAGGGAGAATATGGGGCAAAACAGAAAAAGGTGGTTTAAGAGAGGGGGTCAAGAAAATGTAAGTCCGGACCTGAATATGGAGGATGCTAGCTTCCCAAATACTCCACATTTCAAATCACTCCTATCATGGATGTGTACGCAGTATAAAGTTATGAGTGACACTAATAAGAGATATTATTATTATAGCTATGCTGATCCTCACACAACAGTTTGGTTATAGTAAATAAATCATCTTTTAGAAATCAGGGCACTTTTCTTGAGATTCGTGTCCTTAGGGCCAAAGCCCCTGGAGATGCAAAGGGTAAAGCAGAGGAGGGGGGTTTACAGCTGATTCTGGAGTTTTCCTATACCAGGTTTACTATTGCACTGCCATTTTTAGTGCTGCAAAAGCAATTGCACCTTTTTGCAGTAAAAAATGTAATGTAATCGTTCTAGTCTGAATAGATTATACTGTAAATATGTGGAGAGAAAGAAATGGGATATATTTTTGGTGAGAGGCAAACCACGCTGTCAAAAACCTACACTTGACCCTGTGTGATGGATGTGAAAAAGTTAATGCTAGTGAACCAATGCTCGCTGCTGCTGCTGGAAGTGGCTTGGAGCCTAAGGTAAAATTTCTGTGGTTACTGTTGAAGTTAATTTAATATGACAAATCTATCTTATATAAGAGAGAGAGAGAAGTGTCAATGTAAAATGGCGTATGTCGTTTTCAGAATGTAATACTTGAAATGTTAAGACAGACCTGATTAAGTGAGTAAATTGTGCTGTTCCATCTGTTCCTTACATTTTACAGGTACAAGTTACGGAAACGAGGTTGACTGGATGGATGCTCAAGGTGAAGAACAGTATTTGTGGCAAAAGATGATGGACAGTCCTGGAACCTCGGTTGAAGGAGCCCTGATGTTGAGATCCACCATGGCAAAGGGCAAAAATACCAGTCAGAAGTCATAGATCTATCAGGACATTCTAGAAGATGTAATAAATAGACTATTATTTCTTACTTTCTGAGCTCATGCTTGGCTTATCTGTGTTGCTTCTTAAGAATTGATTGCACTCCCGCCATGGCTTATGTTACTGTAACAAGAGGATAGTTACTATACATCTGTATTTAGGTGGGATACCAAGTGCATGTACTGTAATGTAGTGCCAAATGTGTTTAACTTCAATTATATACAGGAATCTAATACTTGATCATGTTCTGCAAAGTAATCCTTAAAAGCCCAGTAACCTCAACTTATTTTTATTTTATTTTATATTGGATTATGTTTGTCACATCTGAATGTATGTATGTGCTAAGCATCATTTTTCAGTGTGTAGGGAATAAGCACAGATGTTGGAGCCGAATTTCACTTTGTCTACTGTTTGTGCAATGAACCATGTTCCAGCCATGTTCACTGTAATTCTGTGTTTGGCATTAATTCGCACTTGGTTGACCAAACTTCCTTTTTGCACAAGTTGAACTAACCTTTGAAGGGTAAATTTTAGTTTATCTTTCTCTTGGTTATTTCACTACCAATTCCCCCAAAAGAAATACAGTGATTTAGTAAAACAATGGGGTTTAGCTGCCGACTGCCTGGAATCTCTTGACTAATTTAGAGCATAAAGGGACTATAATTTATTATAAATGTATAGACAGCTGAAATTTAAAAGTAAACATTTTTTTGTATTGGCGAATCACTAGACAAGGCTGCAGGTCCCCAAGTATCTTATTTATAAACATATTTCATTCTATTGTCATGTTATAAGGATACCTCACAATAAGTAGTTACAAATAGGCAAATCCTCCTGTCCTTCCATATTATGTCTGTCTAAAGAAAATGGAAAATGCAAAATTTTGTTTTTCTTACACCAAGTCTGTAGTGTATTACAATTATTTCTTATCGTCTGCGTATGGATTCATTAAAAAACATAACATACTGTTCTAAAAATTCTTCACACTAAAATAACTGCTTTTGCAATGTTTTGATAATACAAAAAGCAGTACTCAAGATTACAGTGACATAAACACAGCATTCAGGCATTTCATAAATCCAAAAACATTATTTTGTTATGAAGATGTGCCAAATAATTTCACTGTACAGTATATTTATTGTAGACAAAAGTAGAAGACTTATAAGTTTAATATGATGTATTTGCTTATACTTATCAGTCCCGAGTATACCTGAGTCCTGTTAGCATAATGTAGGTGTATATGTTTTAAAAATCACAAGTATTTCCTTATATTTTCATCATTCACGTCCAATGCTGAGCCATATTCCTCTCAGGCTGATAATTGTATATTCATTCTATATGTTCGTTATTTTACTCCCTTGAGACAGGTCCCTGAAACAAGTTGCATACAGTTCTAATTAGATGTGATTTAAAAAGACCTGTATTTGAATTAAGATGTGAGCAACATATATACATGGTTTCATGAATAAAAATAAGTTCATTTTTCAATACATTTAATAGTGTCTATACTTAGAAGGCATATTTCCAAACATGATGTTTTGAGTATTCATGTGTTGTTATATGCTATTTTTAAATTTAGATTATGTAAGGTTTCATCACAACAAAAACAAACATTTCTTTACTTACATAATTTTATAGAGCATTTATACAATGTATTAAAGGCATCCTTATTTAAAGAAAAGTTTTGTTTAGTTTTATTTTGGTCAGGTCAGTATGTGTGAAAATATTGTTTCTTTGTTTTTTTTTAATATATGTATATACAGTATATCTATATCTAAACAACACAGTTTGTCTGGGAAGGCAGTATTTTAATTAGATTTATCCGAAAAGAGAAGTGGAGGTGATGCCCATAGCAACCAGTCAGTGCAATCTAGAACAGTGAGGGGCAACATCCAGGGCTGTCTTAACGTATGGGCACGCTGGGCATTGGGGCCCCATAGGCTTGCCAACTTTTCATTATATTATTCCAGGAGATTTATTCAGAACTTTCAAGCTATCTTTATTAAAATGTTTAGGTGGATTAATCACTCCAGTATCGGCTGTTGTCTGTACATGCGATCTTGCTGTTGCGAATACATATCTTTGTCACGGGCACTAGGAGTCTTTGCACAGGATATCACCAGATGATGGACTTACCAGAGTAATATAGCTGGTACTATGGTTCTCTGGTAGCAGGGTGACAACGGAACAGGAGAAACAGCAGATGGTGAGAGAATGCTCAAGGAAAGTCTATGACTAGCAGCAACTGGTAATGAGTAGATGAATGTACACGAGGAACCAGATGGACAAGGAAACGTGAGGAGAGTCAGTGGTCTGCGTATAGCAAGTTGTACCACTGCTATAGTGAGGAGGAATGTCCAGGAGTAGCGAGGAGGTAGTGAGAGTCAGCGGTCTGCGTATAGCAAGTTGTACCGCTGTCTATAGTGAAGGAATGGAAACCAGGTGAAAGTAGGTAACGGGGAAGTCAGTGGTCTGCGTCAGCAAGTTGTACCACTGATATATATATATGTGAGGAGGGGCACGAGGAGATGAATGTAAAGCAGAGTATACACGGGGCACACAGAACTTGATCCCACGATGATATCCACAATACAACGATAATTGACAAGCACTGCTAGAAGTATACAAAGTCACAATAGCTATCCAGGCAATAGGAAACAAAGTCAATGGTAACAATAGCTTCAGTGGATAGGAGGCTCCGGAGGAGAACACAACTCAGTCCAGATGGACATGCAATACAAAAGCAAAGTCAATGGAAAGTATGCATACCGCGGTTCAGGAGAGCAGGCTGTCAGAGAGACGTGCAGGGATACCTGAACGGCTGAAGGCCGGCAGGAAGAGAGACCACTGGAGGGTGGAAGCGGTAATCAGGTTGGTGCAGCGCACGGCAGGTAATCCAGAATCAACGAGCAATACTCAGGAAGCAGTAGTAAGTGAAACTGGAAACATGATGAACACGGGAGAGTTGAGGCTGTCTGGTATCCAGTAGTAGTGGTGGAGGCAGCGGAGAGAAGGCACGCTGAACACATGAGAGTCGAGGCGGTCTGTAACCCTGTAGTAGTAACGGAGGCAGCGGAGAGCTGACACGATAAACACAGGAGAGTTGAGACGATCAGGAACTCTGTAGTAGTAACGGAGGCAGCGGAGAGCTGACACGATAAACACAGGAGAGTTGAAACGAACAGGAACTCTGTAGTAGTAACAGAGGCAGCAGATAGGAATCAGCTGAGTGCAGGCACGATGAACACAGGAGAGTTGAAACGAACAGGAGTCCGGTAGTAATAGCAGATAGGAATCAGCTGAGTGCAGGCACGATGAACACAGGAGAGTTGAAGTGGTCTGGAAACCACAATAGCAGTAAACAGGAATCAGCAGGAGCTGAATACACGAGGAACACAGGAACACCTTCAGAGGCTCATGGGGAATGAGACTCCAAGATCAGGCAACCAGGTAATGATAACAGGTGGTTTAAATAGGGAGGGTTGTCTGATCATCCAATCAATTAAAAGCAACAGGTACTGAAGGTTTGATAAGGGCTGCACATGCGCAGACCCTCAGGATGGCGGACGGCCACGGTTCCTGAACACACGGGAAATGGCACTCACAGTCCGTTGAGTGACAGTACCCCCCCTTTTAAAGGTGGGCACAGAACACCTGGAACCGGGTTTGTCCGGAAACTTGGAATAAAACTTCTTAAGAAGAGCTGGAGCGTTGAGATCTTTTGCTTTGATCCATGACCGCTCCTCAGGACCAAAGCCCTTCCAATGAACGAGGAAATGAAGAACTCCTCGCAAAATTTTTGCATCCAATATGTGAGTAATCTCAAAGTCCTCCTCTTGATGAATTTGAACTGGCCGAGGTGCTGAAGGAGGGACCGAGAAACGGTTGATGATAAGAGGTTTGAGCAAAGACACATGGAAGGCATTGGAAATACGAAGGTTCTTAGGTAGTAGAAGTTTGAAACAAACTGGATTTATCACTTGAATGATCCTATACGGACCAATAAAATGAGGAGCGAACTTCATAGATGGAACCTTCAAACGAATATTTTTGGTTGATAACCAAACACGATCTCCGATTTTCAGTGGTGGAATAGCCCGTCTCTTTTTATCTGCAAAAGACTTATATCTAGCAGATGTTTTCTTTAAACAGGTTTTGACCTGAGACCAAATATTTTTGAAGGTCTGACAAACAGTCTCTATAGCAGGAACTTGGGTGGGAGGGAGGGCAGGAAATTCCGGAAAAGACGGCTGGTGACCGTAAACCACGAAGAATGGAGTTTTAGAAGAGGATTCATGATACATGTTGTTATGAGCGAATTCAGCCCATGGAAGCAAATCTACCCAGTTGTCTTGGTTGGCTGAAGAGAACATCCTTATAAAAGTCTCAAGATCTTGATTGACCCTTTCGGTTTGTCCGTTAGATTGAGGATGGTAGGAGGATGAGAGTGATAATCGGATACCCAAGGTCTTACAGAGGGCCCGCCAGAATCTGGAAACGAATTGTACTCCTCTATCTGAAACAATCTCGGAAGGACATCCATGAATACGGAAGATTTCTTTGATGAAATAAACAGCCAGAGTAGATGAAGAAGGTAAACCGGTCAGAGGGACGAAATGTGCCATCTTCGAAAATCTGTCCACCACTACCCAAATAGTATTACAGTTTTTACTAGGAGGAAGATCAGTAACAAAGTCCATACTAATATGGGTCCACGACTTGGAAGGAATGGGTAGTGGTTGAAGAAAACCCGCTGGAGTTCTGCGGGGAGTCTTAAACTGGGAACACAAATCACACGCAGCCACAAAATCTTTGACATCTTTCCTCATAGAAGGCCACCAGTAACTTCGAGAAAGAATTTCAAAGGTCTTACGTTCACCAGAGTGTCCAGAAAAACGAGAAGAGTGAAACCACGAAAGGATTTTCTTCCTAAGAGCAGGAGGCACGAGGGTTCTCCCAAATGGTAGCACCTTAGTGGAAGAAGCAGCCAGAGAAACACATTTGGGGTCTAATATAGAGTGGTTAGGACCATCTTCAACGTCTGAGGATGTCACAAAAGCTCGAGATAGGGCGTCTGCTTTTTTATTTTTCGCAGCTGGTTTGAAGGTTATGATTAGTTCAAAACGAGAAAAGAAAAGAGACCATCTTGCTTGACGAGGATTCAAACATTGAACAGACTGTAAATATGACAAATTTTTATGATCAGTAAAAATTGTCACAGGATGACAAGCTCCCTCCAACAAATATCTCCATTCCTCTAATGCTACTTTTATAGCCAGCAACTCCTTGTCCTCGATGGTATAATTCTTCTCCGCAGGCAGAAGACCCAGAGAGTAAAAGGCACAAGGATGGAATTTTTGTTGCTCCGATCTTTGGGAGAGAATGGCTCCTAAACCAACATTAGAGGCATCTACCTCTAGGAAGAAGGGAAGCGTCACATCAGGCTGTCGAAGAACAGGAGCAGAGGAGAAGGACTCTTTGAGAAACTGGAAGGCTTGAAGAGCCTCAGATGACCATTGTTTAGTATTGGCCCCTTTACGAGTTAGGGCCACAATAGGAGATGCAATCGAGGAAAAATCTTGAATGAAGCGTCTATAGTAATTGGCAAAACCTAAAAAACGCTGAATTGCACGAAGAGTAGTTGGCTGAGGCCAATGTTACACAGCATTCACCTTTTCTGGATCCATCTGAAGACCAACTCCGGAGACAATATATCCCAGAAATGGAATCTGGGGCAACTCGAATGAACATTTTTCTAACTTGCAGAATAATGAATTTTTCCGGAGTCTGGAAAGGACCTCTGCCAAATGTTGATGATGAGAAGGCAGGTCCTGCGAAAAGATCAATATGTCGTCCAGATAGACGACGACACAAACATATAACAAGTCCCGGAAGATCTCATTAATGAAACCCTGGAAAACAGCGGGGGCATTACATAACCCGAAGGGCATTACTAAATATTCATAATGCCCGTCTCTGGTGTTGAAAGCTGTCTTCCATTCGTCACCGGACCTGATTCGAATTAAATTGTAGGCACCACGAAGATCCAACTTGGTAAAGATCCGGGCTCCCTTGATACGATCAAATGACTCAGTAATTAATGGAATGGGATACCGATTTTTGATAGTTATGGCGTTAAGTCCACGGAAATCTATGCAGGGGCGGAATGACCCATCCTTCTTTTTTACGAAGAAAAACCCTGCTCCAGCGGGAGAGGTAGAAGGTCGAATAAATCCTCGCTGGAGATTCTCTTGGATGTATTCAGATGTAGCTTGAGTTTCAGGTAACGAAAGTGGATACACACGTCCCCTGGGAGGAGTCTTGTCAGGTTGAAGATCGATCGGACAGTCCCATGAACGATGAGGAGGAAGACGTTCAGACTGAGTTTTATCAAATACATCGGCAAAAGAAGCATACTGAGGAGGAAGTCCCGGTGAACAAGGTGAAATGGAGGATTGCTGTATTTTGAGAGGAACGACTTGAGAGAGGCAACGATGATGACATTCAGGCCCCCAAGACGTAACTTGAGGAGTGTGCCAGTTAATCTGAGGAGAGTGACGTTGAAGCCATGGAAGGCCTAATACAATAGGACTGGTAGTAACAGGAAGAATTAAAAATGAAATTTCTTCCTGGTGTAATACACCAATTTGAAGGGTTACTGGAGACGTACTCTGGGTGATGAGACCATTAATAATGCGTGATCCATCGATAGCAGTCACAGTAATAGGTATTTTCAAAGTAATCACTGGTAGGGACCATTGATTCACGAGGGATTTAGAAATAAAGTTTCCTGCAGCTCCAGAGTCAATAAGTGCTTGGGACTTAAAGGATTTGGTAGCAAAGGAAACTGTAACATCAAAAGCACAAACTTTTAATTTCGTAGAACATGGAGAGGACTCCAGGGATCCTAACTTCACCTCTCCAGAACTGGTTAGGGCCTGGCATTTCCCGATTTTTTTAAGGCATGAATTGAGTATATGAGTAGAATCAGCACAATAGATACAAAGTCTATTTTTTACTCTTCGGTCCCTCTCCTCTGAAGTTAATTTGGGGCGACCTATCTCCATGGGTATCACCGGAGATGAAACTGGGCAAACTTGAGGGCTTGAGCGAAGAGGTGCTTTAAATGAAGTTGTTTTTTCAGACTCTCTTTCACGAAATCTCATGTCTACACGGTGGCAAAGAGAAATCAAATCTTCTAGAGAAGTAGGTAATTCTTGAGTAGTCAGTGCATCTTTAATTTTATTAGAAAGCCCCTGCCAGAAGGCGGCAATTAACGCTTCAGTGTTCCTCTGAAGTTCAGAGGCTAATAGCCGAAATTGAATGACGTACTGGTCTACAGTACGAGAACCCTGACGTAGACGGAGGATGCTGGATGCAGCGGAAATAACACGACCAGGTTCATCAAATAAACTTTGAACCGTGGAAATAAATTTGGCACTATCCTGTAATAATGGATCATTTCTTTCCCACAGAGGGGAAGCCCATGCGAGAGCTTGTCCGGAAAACAAGGAAATGAGATAGACCACTCTGGAACGATGAGTAGAGAAATTGTGAGGTTGAAGCTCAAAATGAACTGAGCATTGATTTAGAAAACCCCTGCATGTTTTGGGGTCTCCATCATATTTTGACGGAGTAGGCAGGTGAAGCGTGGAAGCAGTAGACACCTGGGATGGCACTGCGGAAACGGAGGAAGGCACAGGAGCATCAACAGTAGCTGTGACATCCTGCACAGATGCTCCCTGGGAGGCCAACGCCCGGTAACACCGCAGCAAATGTTGTTCAATACGGGTAACCAGATGCTGCAGCATCTCTTTAGCTATAGGTTCCGCACCTGGGTCTGTCATGGCCTGATCTTACTGTCACGGGCACTAGGAGTCTTTGCCCAGGATATCACCAGATGATGGACTTACCAGAGTAATATAGCTGGTACTATGGTTCTCTGGTAGCAGGGTGACAACGGAACAGGAGAAACAGCAGATGGTGAGAGAATGCTCAATGAAAGTCTATGACTAGCAGCAACTGGTAATGAGTAGATGAATGTACACGAGGAACCAGATGGACAAGGAAACGTGAGGAGAGTCAGTGGTCTGCGTATAGCAAGTTGTACCACTGCTATAGTGAGGAGGAATGTCCAGGAGTAGCGAGGAGGTAGTGAGAGTCAGCGGTCTGCATATAGCAAGTTGTACCGCTGTCTATAGTGAAGTAATGGAATCCAGGTGAAAGTAGGTAACGGGGAAGTCAGTGGTCTGCGTTTAGCAAGTTGTACCACTGCTTATGTGAGAGGATACTTGAAACTAGTGTCACAGGGAACAGGAGTCAGTGGTCTGCCTCAGCAAGTTGTACCACTGATATATATATGTGAGGAGGGGCACGAGGAGATGAATGTAAAGCAGAGTATACACGGGGCACACAGAATTTGATCCCACGATGATATCCACAATACAACGATAACTGACAAGCACTGCTAGAAGTATACAAAGTCACAATAGCTATCCATGCAATAGGAAACAAAGTCAATGGTAACAATAGCTTCAGTGGATAGGAGGCTCCGGAGGAGAACACAACTCAGTCCAGATGGATATGCAATACAAAAGCAAAGTCAATGGAAAGTATGCATACCGCGGTTCAGGAGAGCAGGCTGTCAGAGAGACGTGCAGGTATACCTGAACGGCTGAAGGCCGGCAGGAGGAGAGACCACTGGAGGGTGGAAGCGGTAATCAGGTTGGTGCAGCGCACGGCAGGTAATCCAGAATCAACGAGCAATACTCAGGAAGCAGTAGTAAGTGAAACTGGAAACATGATGAACACGGGAGAGTTGAGGCTGTCTGGTATCCAGTAGTAGTGGTGGAGGCAGCGGAGAGAAGGCACGCTGAACACAGGAGAGTCGAGGCGGTCTGGAACCCTGTAGTAGTAACGGAGGCAGCGGAGAGCTGACACGATAAACACAGGAGAGTTGAGACGATCAGGAACTCTGTAGTAGTAACGGAGGCAGCGGAGAGCTGACACGATAAACACAGGAGAGTTGAAACGAACAGGAACTCTGTAGTAGTAACGGAGGCAGCAGATAGGAATCAGCTGAGTGCAGGCACGATGAACACAGGAGAGTTGAAACGAACAGGAGTCCGGTAGTAATAGCAGATAGGAATCAGCTGAGTGCAGGCACGATGAACACAGGAGAGTTGAAGTGGTCTGGAAACCACAATAGCAGTAAACAGGAATCAGCAGGAGCTGAATACACGAGGAACACAGGAACACCTTCAGAGGCTCATGGGGAATGAGACTCCAAGATCAGGCAACCAGGTAATGATAACAGGTGGTTTAAATAGGGAGGGTTGCCTGATCATCCAATCAATTAAAAGCAACAGGTACTGAAGGTTTGATAAGGGCTGCACATGCGCAGACCCTCAGGATGGCGGACGGCCACGGTTCCTGAACACACGGGAAATGGCACTCACAGTCCGGTGAGTGACAATCTTGACCTTGACGGAAAACAACATACACATAATAATTGTACATAAGTGGGTGAGTGGATGTATAGGTAGTGCCCCAGTGCACTGCTGTGCCCGGGGGCCTATAATGATGCTAAGATGGCTCTGGCAACATCAAGTAGCTGAGGGCCCTCCAGCCTTCAAAGGGTCCGTACAGATGAAGGAAGTATTGCACAGTGCATTCCCTCCTCTTCCAGGCATGTTGCGTGGACTCCTGGCATTGTGCAGAGAAGGTTAAGTGACTCCTAATAAGATCGGGAGCAGCTGCATGGGAGGTCGCAAGAGACGGATCGGCGGTGCACTGGTACTCCATAGGCAAACAGAGGGGGTTTCCTAGTGCCCGGAAACCCCCACCAAAGCCTGGGGCACTGCATAATTGAGGTGGCTGGAAAAGGGAGAGCTGCGTGCCCCTAGCAGTAGTGCACGCAGCATTGCCCATGTATATTATGGGAATAGGAAGAGTTGGAGAGCAGCCAAGCACTGTCTAAAATTATAGCAACGCCCCCATGCATGCTGGTCATGCCCACTGGTGGCGTGGTGTGGAAACCCCCCCTCTACAAATCCTGCGTTTGCCCCTGTACTCTGCGGACCGGCTGTTGCCCACTGCTATTCTAGAAAATGATAACTAACATCTGATTGCTATGGGTGACAAATCCACTTTTCCTTTTTAGAAGGTTTGCTAAATCTCCCCCTTTGTCTCCACACTAAGGTGGCAACCATATTTGTGGCTCCTCCTCCTTACACCTTTTGTGTTCACCATGTCAATACTTCTCTCAGTAAAGGGAGGAGGTAAGTAGAAATATACTAAATATTCACACTTTTAGGATTTAGACTTTGCAAATGTCTGACTAATTGACATTTCCATTGTGTTGATTAGGTGTACTCTAACCATAGAAACATGCATGGCCATAAAAATATTATCTTTAACAACAGGAACATCTCGATCATGGTGTCCAGGGATTTTAAGTGACACATGATATTACAATTCGTGTTTAATATTATATATCAAGCCCATTAAATATTATAAAGTAAAAACACATCATTCAGATTATTTTCCTGAGTAGAGAAAATTGTCAAGAACAATAAATTGAATAAAATGATTTGAAGTTAAAATAGCACAATAGAAATATTTAATGGTGTATTCCATAACATATGTGTCTTGCTGTACGAGTTTACATTTTCTAGTTATTAGTTTTATATTTATTTTCCTGGAGTGCTTGCATATAAGAAAAGATCTTGTCCTGTACGAGTTATTACTTTCATTTCATTGCATTATTTTATCCAGGTCAAACATAGTGTCTGTGCCAGACCTCTGGGGTCTTTCTTTTTCTAATTCAAATTACACATTAATATTCGTTCATTTTTGGAACAGTACACATTTACCAATCAATGTCAAATCCACAATAAATGTCACCTGCAATTTTCGCTAGGGTTTTTAGAATAACAAAATTGCAATATAAGTGGAACTAATTCAAAGAATAAGGGCAGTTCAGCTTTCTTGATTTACCTTGTATACTACTCTGCAGTGTAACGACATGTCTATAAGAATAATGAGCGGTCCAATGTGTTAGATTTTATTCTACATACACCTTAAGGAACGAGCATGTTTGGATGCTGCTGTTACATGGATGAACTCCAGCACATGCAGCTTGCACAGTACTTTACATGTACGCACCTCTAACTAGGGATGTGCACCGGCGACTTTTGAGGTCTCGTGTTTTGTGTTTTGGATCCGGATTTTCGTTATTTTTGAGGTTCGGATTTGTCTCGCAAAACACTTGACGAAAGGTCTCGGTTCGGATTTAAGGTATTGGATTCGGATTTTTTTTGAAAAAAACATAAAAAGTTTAAAAATCAAGTTTTTGGGCTTATTTTCACTCCTAGGCTATTATTAACCTCAATAACATTCAATAACAAGCATTTCCACTAATTTACAGTGTATTGTGAACACCTCACAATATAGTTATTAGTCCAAAACGTTGCAACAAGGTATCTTTCTGGACTGCGTAGAGGAGTGGGTCACCACAATATATATTAAAAACCCTGAACTTTTATGATTCGCACCAATAATTGTACCTGGACTGCGTAGAGGAGTGGGTCACCACAATATATTAAAAACCCTGAACTTTTATGAATCGCACCAATAAATGTACCTGGACTGCGTAGAGGAGTGGGTCACCACAATATATTAAAAACCCTGAACTTTTATGAATCGCACCAATAAATGTACCTGGACTGCGTAGAGGAGTGGGTCACCACAATATCTTAAAAACCCTGAACTTTTATGAATCGCACCAATAAATGTACCTGGACTGCGTAGAGGAGTGGGTCACCACAATATATTAAAAACCCTGAACTTTTATGAATCGCACCAATAAATGTACCTGGACTGCGTAGAGGAGTGGGTCACCACAATATCTTAAAAACCCTGAACTTTTATGAATCGCACCAATAAATGTACCTGGACTGCGTAGAGGAGTGGGTCACCACAATATATATAATAAGAAAACCATCAACTTGTTTGATTTGCACCAATAAATGTACCTGGACTGCGTAGAGGAGTGGGTCACCACAATATATTAAAAACCCTGAACTTTTATGAATCGCACCAATAAATGTACCTGGACTGCGTAGAGGAGTGGGCACTGGGCACCACAATAAAATATATAAAAAACCTTCAACAGGTCTGCATTACACTACACATACGGCTGCTCCTCCATCCTCTCCATCATATACATGTTGGAGTTTTAGCGTGTGACAACCTCTTGTTTTTGATAATGTCAGTGCATTTTGAATATTTTTCAATTTGCCCCACACCACTGAATGTACTTTATCTATGATACGCATCTATCTATCTTGACTGCGTAGTGTGGTGGCCCCGGTACACAATTTGGTACCGGGGCCACAATAAAATAAATACACCCTCCACGTGTCAGAATTCCACCAAACAAGTATCTGGACTGCGTAGTGGGGTGGCCCCGGTACCCAACTTGATACCGGGGCCACAATAAAATAAATACACCCTCCACGTGTCAGAATTCCACCAAACAAGTATCTGGACTGCGTAGTGGGGTGGCCCCGGTACCCAACTTGATACCGGGGCCACAATAAAATAAATACACCCTCCACGTGTCAGAATTCCACCAAACAAGTATCTGGACTGCGTAGTGGGGTGGCCCCGGTACCCAACTTGATACCGGGGCCACAATAAAATAAATACACCCTCCACGTGTCAGAATTCCACCAAACAAGTATCTGGACTGCGTAGTGGGGTGGCCCCGGTACCCAACTTGATACCGGGGCCACAATAAAATAAATACACCCTCCACGTGTCAGAATTCCACCAAACAAGTATCTGGACTGCGTAGTGGGGTGGCCCCGGTACCCAACTTGATACCGGGGCCACAATAAAATAAATACACCCTCCACGTGTCAGAATTCCACCAAACAAGTATCTGGACTGCGTAGTGGGGTGGCCCCGGTACCCAACTTGATACCGGGGCCACAATAAAATAAATACACCCTCCACGTGTCAGAATTCCACCAAACAAGTATCTGGACTGCGTAGTGGGGTGGCCCCGGTACCCAACTTGATACCGGGGCCACAATAAAATAAATACACCCTCCACGTGTCAGAATTCCACCAAACAAGTATCTGGACTGCGTAGTGGGGTGGCCCCGGTACCCAACTTGATACGGGGGCCACAATACCTCCTCCAAACATGCTACAGACAATTCGTCATTGAGATCCCATTAAGTATGTTAAAGACAGACAGGGTCCAAGTGTTATTAGTTGACTTTGTAAAGAAAAAAACTGTCCCTGTTGCACATAGTCGTGCAATGAAGACTTACTTTTTCATTTAAAGGCACGATCTTTCAAGTGTAGTGTTTGTAAGTCTAAGTCATATTATACTTTTGGTAAAATTGGTTATTTTTGTTCCTCTTTATGTTAATTAATTAGTAATAGAATTAAAGTAGGAAATAGAATTAAATAGAATTAAAGTAGGAAATAGAGTGGTATAGAGTTGTAGTGTGGTATAGATAGAGTGGTCCACACAATATAATAATAAAACCCTCAACTGGTCTGAATTCCACCAAACAAGTATCTTGACTGCGTAGTGTGGTGGCCCCGGTACACAATTTGGTACCGAGGCCACAATATAATTAAAAAACCCTCCACGTGTCGGAATTCCACCAAACAAGTATCTGGACTGCATAGTGGGGTGGCCCCGGTACCCAATTTGATACCGGGGCCACAATACCTCCTCAAAACATGCTCCAGACAATTCGTCATTGACAGACCCCAGACAGACAGGGTCGTAGTGTTATTGTTTGACTTTGTAAACCCAAAAAAATGTCCCTGTTGCACTTGCACATAGTCGTGCAATGAAGACTGACTTTTTCATTTAAAGACACGATCTTTAAAGTGTCAGAAAGAGAGAGAAGACACAGGAGAGGAGAGTTGTAGCTGGGGACCTGGGGTGGAAGCTCCCAGGCTCCCCCAGCATTGCCTGGAAGTCTGAGCGTGGTGACTGAGCCAGGGCAAGGAATGTGTGCCCTGGATGAGGGGGAGAACTCCATGCCACTATAGTGAACCCAAGAGAGAGGGGGACACTGCACATGGAAGAGGCCCTGGAGTGAGGGCTGCTACAAGAGGCATGGTAGCTGTAGTGTCAGATCCTGAGGCTGAGAGTACACAGAGTGACGTGTCAGAGCACAGGAGACATTATCCCCGCAGAGGAGGGATGAGCTGCAGTTGAGAGGTCTGCTGTTGAAATAGGACATGCACACTTTAACAAACCAATCATTTCAGCGACAGGGCCTACCAAACAACTTTGACTGAAATGATTGGTTTGTTTGGGCCCCCACACCAAAAAAGCTATTCATCTCTCCCTGTACAGACTAAACAGGCTCTACTGAGGCAAGATGTCGTCCTCATCCTCAACCTCTGATTCCTCTCCCCCTACAGTGTGTACTTCCTCCTCATCACACATTATCAATTCGTCCCCGCTGGACTCCACAACCACAGGTCCCTCTGTAGTATCTGGAGGGCAGTGCTGTACTTCATTGAGGAATTGATTATTCATTTTTATAAACATCATTTTTTCAACGTTGTGAGGAAGCAACCTCCTTCGCCGCTCACTGACCAGGTTCCCCGCTGCACTAAAAACTCTTTCCGAGTACACACTGGAGGGGGGACAACTCAGGTAAAATAGAGCCAGTTTGTACAGGGGCTTCCAAACTGCCTTTTTTTCCTGCCAGTAACAATATGGACTGTCTGACATGTCTACTTGGATGGTGTCAGCAAAGTAATCATCCACAATTTTTTCTATTGTGACAGCATCCAATGCAGCAAGAGTAGACATGTCTGCAATGGTTGGCAGGTCCTTCAGTCCGGACCAGATGTTATCAGCATCCCCGCCAGTGCCTCTTTTGGGAAAACTGAGCTTTTTCCTCGCAGCCATAGATGTGGAAGAAAATGAGGGTGGAGCTGTTGGCATGTCACGGTCCTCTTCAGAGGACAATCTCCTGACCAGCAGGTCTTTGCACCGCTGTAGATTTGTGTCCGCCGGAAACAGAGACACAACATACGCTTTAAACCGAGGATCGAGCACGGTGGCCAGAATGTATTCCTCTGACTTTAAAAGAGTGACCACCCTCGGATCCTGGCAAAGCGTACGAAGGGCTACATCCACAAGAGCTACATGCTTGCTGTAATCGCAATGGCTTACCAGCTCCTCCCTCACTTTCTCCAGCTGCTTCTGCAACAGCCTGATCAGGGGAATGACCTGACTCAAGCTGGCAGTGTCGGAACTGACTTCTCGTGTGGCAAGTTCAAATGGCTGCAGAACCTTGCACAACACGGAAATCAGTCTCCACTGCGCTTGACTCAGGCGCATCCCCACTCCTTTGCCTATGTCATAGGTGGCTGTGTAGGCCTGAATGGCCTTTTGCTGCTCCTCCATCCTCTGCAGCATATAGAGGGTGGAGTTCCAGCGCGTCACAACCTCTTGTTTGAGGTGATGGCAGGGCAGGTTCAAGCTTTTTTGATGTGCCTCTAGTCTGCGGTAGGCACTGGCTGAATGCCGAAAGTGTCCAGCAATTTTGCGGGCCACCGCAAGCATCTCCTGCACACCCCTGTCACTCTTGAGGTAATGCTGCACCACCAAATTAATGGTGTGGGCAAAACATGGGACGTGCTGGAAATTGCCCATATTTAATGCCCGCACAATGTTACTGGCATTGTCTGACACCACAAATCCCCATGAGAGTCTAAGTGGGGTAAGCCACTGGGAGATAATTTCCCTCATTTTCTCTAATATGTTGGCAGCGTTGTGCCTCTTATTAAAGCCTGTAATGCACAATGTTGCCTGCCTTTGCATGAGCAGCCATTTTGTAGATGCTGCTACTGATGCAGCTGTTGCTGTTGCTGCGGAAGGGGATGCATCTACCCAGTGGGCTGTCACAGTCATATAGTCCTTCGTTTGCCCAGAACCACTTGTCCACATGTCCGTGGTTAAGTGGACAGTGGGTACAACCGCATTTTTAAGAGCACTGAGGACACTTGATCGTACTTCTCTGTACATTTTTGGTATCGCCTGCCTAGTGAAGTGGAATCTCGAGGGGATTTGGTACCGGGGACACAATACCTCCATCAACCCTCTAAATCCCACTCCACTGATGGCGGACACCGGGCGCACGTCTAACACCAACATTGCAGTTACAGCCGCAGTTATACGCTTTGCAATAGGGTGACTACTATCGTATTTGGTGGTCATGGCAAACGACTGTTGGACGGTCAATTGTTTGGTGAAAGACTTAGCGGTCTTACGACTTCCCCTCTGGGAAGATGACCGACTAACAGCAGCAACAGCAGCAGTGGCAGTAGTAGGCGTACCGCTGCAGGATTCCTCGGATGAATCCCGTATTGAGGAGGACTCAGTCTGGCTGGTGACTTGGGCTGCAGGACTGAATCTGATGGAGATTGTGGAGGAAGTTGACGAGGAGGGTGTTGCTGGTGTGTATCCAACTGGACCACGGGATTTAGGTGTCCCTGTACCAATGAGGGTCCTAGCCCCAGTTCCTGAACTAACCACTGAACTATGAAGGTTATTCAGGTGACGTATAAGGGAGGATGTTCCTAGGTGGGCAAGATCCTTACCCCTGCTTATTTGAGCTTTACATAAGCTACATATTGCCATACATTGGTTGTCTGGATTTGGATAAAAATAACTCCAGACCGAAGAGGTGCATTTTTTGGTCTTCTGACCAGGCATGACGATGGGCTTTTTCATCCCATGGACATCAGCTGTTTCCCCCCCTGGTGCCTCATTTACAATAACCACATCACCATCCTCATCATCAAGTTCCTCCACAGCGCCAGCTACATCATCAATAGCCTCCTCCCGAGCCACCTCTTCCCGTACAGTGATGGGAAGGTCAGGCTTGACAACCACCAACACCCTTGGACTCGCCTTGGGGATTTGTGATAATTTCTCTTTAGAAGGCAGAGTTGTTTGCTGTTTTGTTGCTGACAGCATAACTCTCTTCAATTTTTTGTAGGGGGGGGGAGGAGGAGGAGGGCTAAGATCCGTGGGTGAAGCTGAACCACTAGTCATGAACACGGGCCAGGGCCTAAGCCGTTCCTTGCCACTCCGTGTCGTAAATGGCATATTGGCAACTTTACGTTTCTCCTCAGATGATTTTAAGTTTCTCTTTTTGCTACTTTTTCTTAACTTGGGCTTTTTGGATTTTACATGCCCGGTACTACGAGATTGGGCATCGGGCTTGGAAGACGACGTTGATGGCATTTCATCGTCTATGTCATGACTAGTGGCAGCAGCTTCAGCATTAGGAGGAAGTGGGTCTTGATCTTTCCCTACTTTATCCTCCAAAGTTTTGTTCTCCATTATATGTAGCACAAGATACTGCAGAATGTGTGAACTTGGTAATATTGCAGTACCAATGGACTTATAATGCTGGATTGGTTTTGCAAATTTGGTTATAATTATTATATATATTTTTTTTTTTTTAATTTTTTATTTTTTTTTACTTTTTTTTTATTTTTTACAAACTTGGGAATAATGGGGAAATAACTATGCCCTTAGAAGCACAGAGCACAGGACACAGCACCACTGGACTGAACAGGACACGGCACAGGACCCAGCAGCACTACGGAACTCAGCAGGACAGAGCACAGGACACAGCACCACTGGACTGATACTGCAGAATGTGTAAACTTTGTAATATTGCAGTACCACTGGACTTTTACTGCTGAATGTGTGAACTTGGTAATATTGCAGTACCAATGGACTTATAATGCTGGATTGGTTTTGCAAATTTGGTTATAATTATTATATTTTTTTTTTTTTTTTTAATTTTTTATTTTTTTTTACTTTTTTTTTATTTTTTACAAACTTGGGAATAATGGGGAAATAACTATGCCCTTAGAAGCACAGAGCACAGGACACAGCACCACTGGACTGAACAGGACACGGCACAGGACCCAGCAGCACTACGGAACTCAGCAGGACAGAGCACAGGACACAGCACCACTGGACTGATACTGCAGAATGTGTAAACTTTGTAATATTGCAGTACCACTGGACTTTTACTGCTGAATGTGTGAACTTGGTAATATTGCAGTACCAATGGACTTATAATGCTGGATTGGTTTTGCAAATTTGGTTATAATTATTATATATTTTTTTTTTTTTTTAATTTTTTATTTTTTTTTACTTTTTTTTTATTTTTTACAAACTTGGGAATAATGGGGAAATAACTATGCCCTTAGAAGCACAGAGCACAGGACACAGCACCACTGGACTGAACAGGACACGGCACAGGACCCAGCAGCACTACGGAACTCAGCAGGACAGAGCACAGGACACAGCACCACTGGACTGATACTGCAGAATGTGTAAACTTTGTAATATTGCAGTACCACTGGACTTTTACTGCTGAATGTGTGAACTTGGTAATATTGCAGTACCAATGGGCTTATACTGCAGGATTGGTTGTGAAAATTTTGTGGTAATTAAAAAATATTAAAGTAGTTTTTGGTATTTTATAAAAAAAACTTTTTTTTATTTTTTTAAACACAGGGGAATATTGGGGAAATAACTATGCCCTTAGAAGCACAGAGCACAGGACACAGCACCACTGGACTGAACAGGACACAGCACAGGACCCAGCAGCACCACTGACCTCAGAAGGACAGAGCACAGCACACAGCACCACTGGACTGATACTGCAGAACACAGCACAGCACAGCACAGCACAGCACAGCACAGCACTAAACAGCACAGCACTAAACAGCACAGCACAGCACAGCACAGCACTAAACAGCACAGAACTAAACAGCACAGAACTAAACAGCACAGAACTAAACAGCACAGAGGACCACCTAACACACCCTCCCTCTACCCTGATCAATGCCCGAGTGAAGATGGCGGCGACTAGCGGGGAATTTATAGGATCCGAGTATCGCGAGATCCGACAACGGGATTATGAGTCAGAGCCTCAGTTTCACTTTTGAATTTGGCGCCAATACCCGGATCTGTCTCGGATCCGACTCGGATCCGCAACGTTCGGGTGGGCTCGGATTTCAGAAATCCGAGCGCGCTCATCCCTACCTCTAACGCAGCAATTTATAATTCCTGTGATATAATATCAGCTGTTATACATGAAAGTTAATAAACTAGTAAATAAAAAAAACGCCATACAAATCCAGCATACAGTGGATTGAATAATAATGACTAAACCGTTCTGACTCAAAGAGAAAATGTGGTATCACCAGAGCTGAGAGATATCTTTAGCCCTCTTGCTGTCCTGTGCCATACACCTTAATGTATTCAGTGAATGTATTCATCTAAAGCTTTTAGATGTATAGTGATCTGGCAACCCACAAAGTGCAATGGACAAAAACTTGTTCCTTCTGTTGTATTTCAGTTGTAGCATGTTGGAGATAACTGCAAACCACAGAATCCTCACATCTTCTGATGCTCTTGTCATCTAAACAAATCATGCTTCATCTATATCTCTGACCAAGTATCTCTGTTTTTGGGGGGATTCAACACCCAAAAATGCACCACCAGCACATGCATTTCTTAGTAAAGCATTATGAGCACTATATTAAATAGCCCCTTGCTTCTCTCTGTGACCTATACCCCAGCATACCACTATCAATCCAATGACATCTAAGGCAAGGCACTATATGGGTTATGTGACTCTATAAAGGCCCTTGAAATGCGATAACCTCCTCAGTATTTTCAGCTCAAAAACTTTGCTTCGTGTCAGTTTATATCCCAGCTTACCCAAGACAGAGTAAAGTCCAACAACATCAAATTCAGTAAAATAAAAAGGGGTTACAATCCTGAAAAGCATGGTAGACAAATAATGTTCAGTGAAAAGAAGGTGGTCCTGCATTTGTGTGGCCTGTATCACCTATTTTTTCCTGTCATTTGATATTGGTGGATTTTGTTTAGAGTCTGGTACTCTAGGATAAATGGAATTATTTCATACCAAACACTTCTTTTTGCTTATGGGGATGTGTGTAAGAAAGAACCATGTTACACATATGCTACCGGGAAATTCACATATATTGGTGCTTAGTATATTGCATGATTTTATCATCTCCTTAGTTGGAATATAGTGTACCTTGCCATAGCCACAAATGTATCCAGGGCCACCTTAACAACTTTATGGGCCCCCGGGCAATGCAATGTACCCGGCCCCTAAAAAAAAAAATATATATATATATATATATATATATATATATATATATATATATATATATATATATATATATATATATAAATAGTGTGTGTGTGTGTAAAAAAAAATGTATATGTATGTAAAAAAAAACGTGATTATATATATAATCACTTTTTTTTTTACATATATATATATATATATATATATATACATATATATATATATATATATATACATATATATATATATATATATATATATACATATATATATATATATATATATATATACATATACATATATATATATATACATATACATATATATACATATACATATACATATATATATATATATATATATATATATATATATATAGGGGCCCCCTTAACTTACCTTAAGTCCGATCCTCTCCTTTTTTCCGCGCCGCTGAGTCTCTTCTGCCCTCTTCCGTGCTGTGGTAGCAGTGAATGCTGGGCGTGACATCACGCCCAGCATTCACTGCGAGCTCAGCATGGAAGAGGGGACCAGGGAGGGAGCTGGATCACCACTGATGTGACCGCAAGGTAAGTATTTAAAAGTATTTAAAAAAGGATTCGGATGGGCCCCCCTTGCCTGCAGGGCCCCCGGGCACCTGCCCATCGTGCCCAATGGAAGAGACGGCCCTGAATGTATCTAGTCATTTAATTTTACAGTAGTTGTCCATTGCGAAGCCCTGGTGCTTACTCATTCCATTGTATGGGTAAGTATGTAAATAAACTGCCCACTTTTATTTCCACTGTCTATTTCTATGCTGCTTTATTATTCATTTCTCTTTGTAGGATGACACAGAGCCGGATATAGAACTTATGGGGCCCTAGGCAGGATAATGGTTTGAGGCCCCCCTCGGTGAAACAATCCATAGCACTAAATTTTTGTAGCATACCATATACGCCTATAGTTAATCAGAAGTGAAAGTATGTGCCGCCACCAAAGGAGGTGTGGCTATACCATTGGGGGCATGGCTTGCAGCATTGTGGGCGTACCTAACGTGAAAAGAGCTAGGCCACCATCCTACAGTAAAAGGCACCCCTAAACAATTACTGAGCAGTCCCGTTTTTTAAGTAGTTGGGTCAAAACAACTTAATAAGTATTTAAGTCAGGGCAGAAATACTTATTAATTTGTTTGCAAAAATAATACGCATAAATCCAAGTATGTGCTCTTGTCACTTTTGTCCCTCTATCATCACACTGTGCCCCTTCACAATATCACATGTGCCCCTTCACATCACCTCTGTGCCCCTTCATCATCACCTCTGTGCCTCCGTTGTTTTACTTACCTTTCTATTGCCTTTTTCTCTTTTGTATTCCTCTTTTCTGGCCTTCCTGTCTTCTTTCTTCTCCGGCGCGCTGCTCCTCTCTGCTCCTCAGTTAGTCCTCACTGAGACCGGAAACAGATTACAAAAAAAAAAAATCACATGATTGCGCGGCGGCTCCCGGCAGTCTCTCCTCCTCTCTGTTCCCACTGAGATATTCAGTGGTAGCAGAGAGGAGGAGAGACTGCTGGGAGCCGCCACGCGATCACGTGACTGTTTGTTTTTTTAATCTGTGTCCGGCCGCAATTTGTTTTTTTATGTCGGCGGACAGATGGGGATGGCAGGCGGAGGGCCTACACCGCGCACCGCTGGCCCTGGGAGGGCCCTCTGGGGACCGCTGGGCCCTAGGCAGTTGCCTGGGTCGCCTAGCGGTAAATCTGACCCTGGGTTGACACTGCAGTTTTGTAGCAGTAGGGTTGAGTTAGTATTATATATTGAAGTTGTATTTTGCTGGTGTATTGTTGATTTGCACAATCATTTATAACAAATGAGTGTACTTGTAAAATTTAAGAAAAATCATCTCAAATATAAAAAAACAAAACAAAAAACATCTTCCCTATCTTTTGCCTTGATTTAGATACAATTACAATTGACAAAGCACAATTTTAGTGTGGAGCACCTACTATGTGCTAAATAAACATGGGTTGTAAGTCACTATATGTACCACCATGTGCTGATTTTGTTCGGCAAGCATAATTATTTCCTAGCTAAATAGATTAAGAAGAGATTATTACAGTTGGAGTCTCTTTTGGGGGTTGCATTTGGGTGTCACTGGATCTGCTAATTCGGGTATGTTGCAATATATGTTACCAAGTGATACAAAGCATAGTTTTAGAATGGCACATATTACTCTATCTTTTTTTGGGATGAGTTTTGATCCCTATACTAAGTGCTTGTGCAACTTATTTTCGAGCACCACAGAGAAGCCAATATTTAAGATCATGGATACATTTTTTATTCTAAACGTGTGTTAGCTTTTAAGTTGATTATCTCTTATTTACTTGAAACCTTAGGACACGTCTGCTGGCATTGTGCATCTGTTGCCATGCTTTCTCAAAGTCCCTGTGCTTGGACTATTCCTTTAACATTGGAATCAGTGAAGCTCTGTTTATGGTATGTTCACTAGAAGAGAGTTTAGATGATATAATGCCTGAGCCCAATAAATTTGTGTTATAAAGGTGGTTAAGTGAATAAAGGATTTTTTTTAGTTTAGCTATTTGAATAGCATTTTACAGAATTAGATGATTGTCTGAGAGAAACTTCCACAGTTCTGATCAAGAAAGGAGAGGGAAGATCACATTGAGAGCCTTATACAGTATCACTGTCATGATTGAATTAATAGATGTCTGTTAACTGCAAAATGTAAAATAAGCATGCTACAGTCATTTAGTATACTATAATGAAAGGGATTTGTTGGAAAGTAATAGATTGTACTGTCATAACCGATAACTACTTTATTGAGCATCATGAGAATGAATAATGAACACCTTGACCTAGAACACCAGAGATATGTCATGTTCTACAATTTCCACAAAAAGGCTATTAATTTAGTCTTATAAATCATTACTCATTACAGACAGTAGTTCACTGGTTATATTATATGCATCAGCCTTTTAGCTGCAACTTGTTGGTGATATATGATATTATACATATATATAGTTAGTTATATATAAATCTGAATTTTGATTTTCTTTAGATCCTTGTTCACATCTATTTGCTTTATTTGCTCTTTTCATACATTAAAAAATGCATGAAAATTACATTACAATTGTCAAATTGTTGAACATGGTGCTACCTATCTCTCATGCGTTAATACGCAGTACCAGTTAATATAAGGTATTGATAAAAACGCAACACATAAAAAACACATGGAAACATGTTAAAAATGCATCTAAAGGGTGCCTTCAATTTTATGCATTTTTACGTAGTGCATATGTGTGAACCAAACATTTGATGATATACAGCATATGGGTCATAGGCTTAAGCAGTATTGTTAGTTGGTGGTGTGGACCAAAATTCTACAAATATGATATAAGTGACTGGTAAACTTATAAAGAAATGAAAACCAAGTTATTGCTGGTAAGTATGGTTCCTGAATCATCTAGTAAACTAATTTTTTTAACACATGGCTTCTACATGTTGGTTTATTGTTTGATGACAAAGTAAAATCTTGTGTTATTTATCATATGAGATTAGATTAAATTTTAGGACTTGGTGAGGGCCAGATGATAAGTAAATCCTGATATGTAACAACACAGATTTGAAAGGGGGTGTACTTTTCCATGGCTGTAAATACAGAATCCTTGTACAAAAGATTTGTCTGAGTACTGACCAAAATTTGAACTCTAATTTGCATATTCATATTAAGCATGGATAGCCTCAATGATATTTGTAAAATTAGGTCTTGGGAGTGTCGAAGTCAGCAAATTGGATAAAGTCATTTCAATTAAAATCGAGCAAACTTGGTTGTCTTTGTTTGAAAAGATGCGTACGGCACGCTACGGCTTGAAAGGGCACGCTACGGCGTGGAAGGGCGTACGCAGCTGCAACACGTGGCAACAACAGTATTTAGTCTTTTACATACATTTGCACAAACACGCACACTTGTAAAATAGTACACATTAATGGTAGTTGCAACACATAGTCATTTATGTCGAAATATAGTAGTATTTATGTGTAATATTATAAGTTATATGCATATCAGTAAAACATATGGTACACGTTGAAGGAATCATGTCATGTGTGGTGTCATACTAATCCCCTTCGCAGAGTGAACAGGAGAGTCGCAAATGTGAAGGGATCGCAGAGTGCATACACAAGTTATTAATGTTAAGGAATTATGGACTATTATGAGGAGTAATCTTGGCGGGAAGATCAGAGCTCATCCCCTGGAGAGATGACCCCCTCCTTTGGATTCCTGAGCTTAAACTAGCCTATGATCTGCAACCCCCTGGACCCTCCTGATGCCTGAACCAATAGAAGCCGGCCACACCTTTGCATTGTTTTACTGTATCTCTGTTTGCATATAAGCAGCAGCTCCTCATCTAGTGTTTAGTCACCTAGACCACAGACTTCAGGACTGAAATACTGTTCACTGGATCCAGAGCGCCTGCGATAAGTAACAGCTGTACTTATTATTATTTCGCTTTAATATATTCTGCTACTTTTTGAGAATAAATCATTGTGCGTTGGAAACACAAATCGAGATTCGACAATCATTATTGGATAGCGACAAAACGATCATAACAGGAGTGATGACCCTGCATCCAGTGAAGTAAAGACTCATCCAGAAAAGAGCACCTGTAAAAAAATGTTTGCATTTAAAACTGATGTTCGTGAATTGCCAATAAAATGCTGCTGGCTAGGGATCTATTGAACATTTGTTTATGGACATCTTTCTTTAAAGGTCCATCGCAGCATCTCAATGAGGTTGAGGCTTGGACTTTCACATGGCCAATCGAAAGCCTTGATTCTTTTCTTTTTCAGCCATTCACTTGTTAGCTGATGTTTTTAGGATCTTTGTCCCGTTGCATGATCCACTTTCACTCAAGCTTCAGTTGTCTAAAAGATGGTCTCCTACTTTCCTCTAGAGTACTTTGGTACAAAGATAAGTTCATGGGGATTCAATGATTGCTATGCGTCTAGGTCTTTTGGTAGCAAAACAACCTCAAGTCCTCACCCCTCCACCACCGTACTTGGTGATATGCTATGATTGGTTTTTACCAAACATGGCATGGTGCATAAAACCAAACAATTCCTATTTAGATTTGTCTGTCCAGAGTTGTCCATGCACAATAAAGCCCAAATAGTTCTTTGGAAAATGACTTATCTGTGATCAGAGATGGTACTGAGATTTCAAGAAATCCTATTATGCAGTCCATGAATGTATGCACTGAGATACCCCTTCTCCTGTAAGTATTAATACAATTTAAATGTCAGAGCAGCTACTTGGAACTCTGAATAACATGTTACAGCTGCAGGAACCAAGTGCTTGAATGGTTGCTTTCAATGGCATAAGTCAGTGTGCATAAAAGGGTATTTAGCACTTTAAGTGACATAATCCACTATGTATAGTACATTGTGTAGGTTATTATGAGTGCACAACACTTTTATTCCACTATTTCAGGTTCTGGAATAGGGCTCTGGGTGGCTTGTTTTGAGTGTCCAGCTTTCTGTGTGATATATTCCAGGTGCATTCTGCAAACGGATGCCCACGTACTGGTTACTATATTCTGACTGCCAGAATCATCATCAAGTTTATATATAAGGTGCCGCAAAATCAGCAGCGCTGGTAGTGGTGAAGGGATACAAGTCAAAGGGATAGATGAAGCAAGAGAAGGGAGTTTTTAAGGATGGGTGGAAGCAAATGGTGAATATAGAATTGGAAGCGGCAAGTGGAGAGTGAAGAGGGAGCTGTCTTAGGATGGGGCAGGGAAGGTATGTGTGAAAAGGTTAGTTATCAAGGAGCATCTGAAAGATTTAAGGTTCAAGGTGAGTCTGGTCACAGATAGGGCAAAGAGTTTTAAAGGTAGGGAGTAGTATGGGCAAAGTCCTGAAAGTGGGAGTTTGAGGTGGTGATAAGAAAGGAGGGGGAGAGGTGAAGGTCATTGACATTATAGAGTGGACAAGTAAGGGAGTAATTTTTTAACAAGGTAGGACATGTGGGATGGGGTAGCAACAAAGAGGGCTTTATAGGTGAGGGGAAGCAGATTAAATAGTATTCTGGAGGCAATGTGGAGCCAGTTGAGTACTTTGCAGAAAGGCACAGCAGTAGAGGAATGGTGGGGGGTGGTACGTCAGTTGTGATGCCACATTCAATGGGGACAGACGTGACATGCAGGACAGAGAGGAGATTGCAATAATCAGGGTGGGAAATGACAAGAGCTGGTGGAAGATGGTCTTGGTGACATTCAGGGAGAGGTTGAATCTTGGCAATGTAGTGAAGATGAAGGCAACAGGATTTGCCCATGGACTGGATGTAGAGAGTGTAGTTGAGGACCCCCAGACTACAAATGGAGAACATGGAGAGGACGACACCATCAACCTTAAGGGAGTCGGAAAAAGGGAACATGACACTAGACAGTGGAAAGTTAATAAGCCTAGTTTTGAATATGTTAAGCCTGAGGTAGCATTCAGCTATCCAAATGGAGATGGCAGTGAGGTAATTGGACATACAGGAGATGAAAGAAGGAGAGAGGTCAGGGGAGGAATACTAGATTAGAGTGTAATCAGCAAAGTGGTGATACTGGAGCCGACTGAGCAGTGGGGGACCGAGGCAGAGGAGGGGATCAGGCACTAGAGGAAGAGGCCCGAGAGGAGCAATCATAGAGGTACAAGGTAAACCAAGAAATTACGTTCCTGCAAAGGCCAAGGGTGTGAAAAGTGTCAAGGAGGAGGGGATGGTCACCTGGGTCAAAAGCAGTAAAGAGCTCAAGGAGTAAGAGATGGGAGATGTGGCCCATCAACTTAGCCAAGAGTAGATAACTAGACACCTTGGTGAGGGCAGTTTCAGTGGAGTGAAGAGGGTAAAAGCCAGATGGCAAGGAGAGAGTGTACAGTAAGAAAGGATGTTAAATGCTTTTAGACTAACTGTTTGCAAAGAATGAGAGTAGGTATATTACGGGGGACAGTGTCAAGAGATAGTGTCTTGACAATGGGAGTTATCAGTACATGTTTGAAGACAGAAGGGAATATACCTGTAGAGAGGGATAGGTTGAAGAGACGGACTAAGTGACGGCAAGTGTCAGAGGAAAGAGAGTGGAGGAGGAAGGAGAAAACGGTTGAGGGGTGAAGAGTAGTAAGAGGACCATGGAATCCATGACAGAAGGAGAGGTGGAGAGGGAGGCAGGTAGCTTGGATAGTGAGTGGGCAGAGAGCTATAAGGAGGAAATGTTGTGATGAATGGAGTCATTTTTCCCTTTAAGTAAGAAGCAAAAGCATTGGAGGAAAGGGGAGAGGCAAGGGGCAGAGAAGGGAGTTGATGGTGGAAAAGAGGTGCCGGGTCTAGATTCATAGGAGTCTGGTGAGTTAAATTTCTGACCATGGCCTTATCTGTGAGGAGTTTGTATGTTCTCCCTATGTTTGCGTGGGTTTCCTCCGGGTGCTCCGGTTTCCTCCCACACTCCAAAAACATACTAGTAGGTTAATTGGCTGCTATTAAATTGACCTTAGTCTCTCTCGGTGTGTGTGTGTGTGTGAGGGAATTTATACTATAAGCTCCAATGGGGCAGTGACTGATGTGAGTTTTCTGTACAGCGCTGCGGAATTAGTGGTGCTATATAACTAGCTGATGATGATCTATTCTGTGTAAGAGAAATGGAGATATGTTCTTAATGCTCTCAGAATATTAAACAAATTTTATAATTTTTATGTACATACCTGTCTTCGCTAATAGTCATTAGTAAAACATATAAAGGTTTAGGTTTAACTTTTATGGCTGGTGAGAAGTGTTTGTTTTTTTAAAGAAAATGTGGTCATGCAAAATGAGTGTGACAAACACAAACATTTCCTAGCATCCTATGGGCATGTGGGCACATGAATACATTAAAACAAGCCCCATACTACTGCACGTCATCAAAAGAGCCCCTTTCTAAAAGCTATGCATTTGCTCTTAATCATACAAAGGAATCAACAGGGAGAGCTGTAAAATTCACTGTCCTTCAATGCTTTCATTGTTACATATAGCCCATTAAGAAGTAATTACACTTTCCTGAATTTGCTCAATTTTACCAACTACTCCATCAATATTTTGCAAAACATTATATAAGTGGTTATTCTTTAAGACAATTCAGTAAAACAAGATCTGTTTGTGCTGCTTCTTTCAAAGGGAATAAAACACAGATTACATTTACCTAAATTCTGACGGTCTATGCAAAATTATGAAACAATATATTTCATCTCAAGACATTGATTATTGGTATTTTAAAGCCATTTTATGAAATGATTCAATGTCACCAAATTTTCCCAATTGAACATATTAGCCAAATATGCCGTATAATTTGGAAGCATCATACAATTTGTATCACGTATTGGTTGAAATCAGTTCATAATTCAAGTTGCAGAAAATGTCCTCATCACAAATTATGAAATAGGAAAAGTCTTATAAATTTAAATGGTGCTATGGTAACAAAACGTTTTAGTAATGCATTAACAGTGCGGACGGAAGCAATATAATTTCATGTCGGAACATTAATCAATTCCACAGACTGCAATGAAATAGCTTTTTATAATGGATGTGTATGTATTCATCATCATTCCTTATTGTGAGATCCTCGCCCAACTTTAGCAACTCTAGCGACTGTAGGTAAAGATACAACATACTATTCAGTTTTGGTGAGCAGACAAAGTTTATTTTTAGTATCTAGTATAGCATTCCTTTTTTTTACATTGGGCCTCATTTGGAGTTAGCAAAGGCAAAAAAAAAGGCTCAAATTTGCTCCTGAACAAACCATGTTGGAATGCCGGGGTGCAATCACCATCAGCTATTTATATAGCGCCACTAATTCCGCAGCGCTGTACAGAGAACTCACTCACATCAGTCCCTGCCCCATTGGAGCTTACAGTCTAAATTTCCTAACAGACACACACACAGACAGAGTGAGAGACTATGATCAATTTGATAGCAGCCAATTAACCTACTAGTATGTTTTTGGAGTGTGGGAGGGAACCAGAGCACCCGGAGGAAACCCACACAAACACGGGGAACATACATGCATTTATTTATTTATAGTTTTGTATGCAAGGACAATACTGGCTGCTTTTGCATGCAGCACACAAATACTGGGCAGCTTTATTTTTACACAGCAATCTAGAGATGAGCTAGGATGCGCCCTGTCCCAAGCTAAACCTGCTGCACATTTTAACTTCTTCACTCCCCCACCAGCAGTACAACATGGTTTTGCCAAGGTGCAAATTTGCTCCTTCTCTAGTTTACTCCTAACTCTAAATGAGGCCTACTGTGTTCACGGTCATGAACCATTAACAGGTTCTTCCTTTCTCTGAGGGATTGCTTTGAGTTGGCTGACATGGTCCCTCTAGACCACAAATAGGCATCATGTGGCCCTGTGTCTGTTGTGCTGGTGAGAACATGCTGAGACCTGCAGTTCCCCACCAGTAAGCGAGTAATTTGTTGTCAACAGCTGCACTAAAGTATTCTGCAATCTCAACCACTGTGTCCAGAAGGTGTTGACAGGGTCTAAGGCACACTGAGACTTGCTCCTGAAGACGTTTCTCTCTAACTATGAAGATCAATGTCTTTCCTTAGAAAGATTATACTGTCCTTATTTACATTTTCACTGAGTACCATAATGACACAGCTTCTTTATCTGCTTCAATCTCTACAACCTGTAGCATCTTTCCCCATCACAAAGTCTTCAATTAATATTAGTGGGTGGATTCATTGCCCTGTCTGCCCACCTAATTCTGCTGTCTATGATTAACCTCTCAGCTTATACCAACTGTGGAAAGATAGGACACAGCCACTGTTCATATTGGATGTATGTAGCTATTATAATTACAAATAATTTATAACTATATTTAAAGCAGTGATATACATTTGCATACTGTATCTATTTTATGCGAAAAACGAGCAATGCATGCAAGAGCCACTTGTAATTAACTATTGTATTTATCCTTCAGTTACCACATAAAATAATGTATTCTTTGTTCCACAGTACAATACAGAAACTTCTCTGCATAAAAATATTTTATTAATAAAAGCTTTTATTATTATTACTATATATAAAAATGTGTCCTAACGAAATCCCAGAATTGTACAAGTATTTAAAAGGTCACAAGACCAAATGAATTTTAATGCGAAAAACTGTACATAAAGCAGTGATACCAATCTTCTATACTGTGTTATTGGCATGTCCGAGCAGAGACCAGCATCGGATCAGCTGCCTATAGGTGACTGATAATGTGAGATGGGTGCGGTTTAAAAATTAGGGGTTTATGTCCCAGTAAAAACTAAAAATCGCTGTTTTATCATACACTTTCCTGCTATGCGAAGTCAGTAAGCCAATGTCTAATAATACTAACTGATGCGTCCTGAGATTTCAAGCATAACTCAAGTATTACAAGAATCAGAGATCTTCAATGTGGGTCTGATACATATGACCAATGCAGGACATTGCATATTTGCCACCTCATATTGAGGCATGGTGGGATTACAGGCACACTTGAGGGTCTCATAATTAATCTTATATCCTCCATGCCCTAATTGGTACTTAGAATATTCAATCTGGCTCTGACCATACATTTGTGATAGGAAGCACAAACATATAGGGAAATGTAATTCATGAAAATCTGTACAGCAGGGATAGTCAGCAGCACCTCACTGTCTTTATTGGGAATGTCCAATAGTACATGTCTATCAGTTACATGTGTGACCGACTTCAGCTTGAAATTTCATCTCATCTTTTCGAAGCGGGAACATGTCAATGAGTACGAAGAGATCTGCATTGTTGACCGGGATAATGTATCGCTCTTTGTCCACACCATGTTTATCCAAAACCACCATCTGGAACTTGCTTTCAGGGATTCTTAGGAGCAATCTAGAGACAAAATAATATAATAAGATACTTTCCACAGGATATGACATCAATACAGTTCATGAACTCAGATACAGAATAAAGGCAGCATTAAAATACTGATCCTCCACCTGGAATGTCAAGGAAGACCCAGCAGGTTCAGAAACAAGGTATTAGTCACAGTAAAGCACTATTTGCTGTTTTTCTCACAATGCTTTCTGAGGCTAGATGTCCACCTAGCTGATTGGACGAATGGCTGACAAATCAGTGCAGATCACATTATCAGACATTCTTAGATAGAAAGTGTCTCCCCATATTCTGTGAGAACGTCCTTAGTGATAGGAAGAAGGCGAGTGCAGTGGACACTCCGGAGTGTACTAAATACTCAGTAACCCAATATAACAAGCACTGTAAATTGATTCAATTTTGCTTAGTATGTCTACTGTACAGTAGAAAGACATATGCATCATGTATGTTACATAATACGGAAGACATACTCATTTTTTGTGAAATAATTATTTGGAAACATTTAATAGTTTAAACATCATCAATATCTCCCACAAATCATGAGCGTTTAGTTTACCAACCATATACTCAGTTTCACTTGCAGCTCTGTAGAACATTTACTAATCTACTTATAAGAAGTTTATCCACATACATCAGCAAAACTGAGTGATTTTTCAGTGACAGGAAAGAAGAAACAATTTTTTGTTACATAGAAACAGTGTTCAAGGAGAAAAAAAGGAGTGAAAAGAGAAGAATGACTTAGAAGGTCATGAACTAGAGACTAGTGACTAAAGGAACCAGGGAATTATACAATATAAAGAAGGTGAAAAAGGTATAAAACACTTTTAAGGATGGAATGGAGCATTGATCCGGATATCGAATGTCAGATACCTATACAAAATCTTCATAGAGAATGCAGGACAGAGCATGGGAAAATTAATCAGTCACCATGTAGTTAAATGCATTTTGACCCACTACCCTTCTTATATGGTCAGGGCCGAATTAAGGGAATGGAGGCCCCTGGGCTAAGGGGGCCCCCATTCACCCATGAGTGCCCCCCCCCCCGTGATCGGAGCCGCCCCCCCCCCCCCCCCCCCCCCGGGCACTTACCTCCTTCCCCTCCTTCCCCGGCGCGCTGTACACTCTTTACTGAGGAGATCTCGTGAGAGTGAGACTCACGAGATCTCCTCAGTAAGGAGAATACAGCGCGCCGGGGAAGTACTGCAGGGAAAGTGCTCAGCACAACTGATCGGGCCCCCGACCGATCAATACTGCTGCTGAGCACTTTCAAGGGCCCCCTGGATGCCATAGGTCCCTGGGCTGTAGCCCAGTTAGCCCTATGGTTAATCCGGCCCTGTATATGGTTGACAATTTATTGTGCAGAAAGTAACAGAATCTTTATACAAATGTGTTTTATAGTTGACATACCTGAGCTGTAATCCTAGAGCAGGAGGAAGCAGCCTGCGTCCTATCCTTCCAATGTAAGTTGGATATACACCAAATAATTCAATTACTGTCACATGCCGCAAGTCCAAGCCACACTGAGCTTGCTAACAAGTAGAAAGAAAACACTTACTAAGTGTACTGTTACCAAGTATCCCATAATTAGTTTACCAACAAATTATAATAGTCTACTATTCAATTCTAATTCAACTTCATATTTTATTTTTTAAACTGTCAAAAATAAAAGAAATGTTTTTACTAAAAAAAACAACAAGAACATTTCTATTGTAACACAACTATCATATATGTTGATGTGCTGCTTATTCTGTATTTAATTCAGATTTATTTTATCTAAGATGCAATCCACAGTTCAAAGAAAATACATTGCCAGTTATTTTGAGCATGTCATTCAAGATAAAAAAAAAATTCATTTGTTGTATAGAATTAAATATAACTGGACAGTGCTATACATTTGCATGGCTTTCTTACATTAGTTTACTGTTATGCCTGTTGTTTGTTTTGGTGGCAGCTTAAAGGACCACTAAAACTAATATAGCGCTAGTTGTAACTATTACAAATATATCTTACTAATATAATAATAATAATAATAATAATAATAGCATCAATATATGTAAAAGTATCAACAGCTTATGACATCATGATTGGGGTGTGGCCATGCTCCGGAGGCGTGCCTAGCGCTTTTGAAGTGCTAGGCTGCCCCATACTCTTCTCCACTCCCCTATAATTACCTCCATTGTCGCCTGCCATGCAGAGTAGCAGTGAATGAGATATACCACACAAATTTCCTACCCGTGGGACAAATCCGGGATGGTGGGACAGAGCCCTCATCTGGACTGTCCCGTCTAAAATCAGGAAGCTTAGGTATGTTATTGGGTTAAGTTTGAAGTTAGTATACTATGGGCTAGATTTACTAAATTTACTAGATTTACTAAACTGCGGGTTTGGAAAAGTGGAGATGTTGCCTATAGCAACCAATCAGATTCTAGCTATCATTTATTTAGTACATTCTACAAAATGACAGCTAGAATCTGATTGGTTGCTATAGGCAACATCTCCACTTTTTCAAACCCGCAGTTTAGTAAATATACCCCTATGTTTTGCTCAACTCACTGAAAACTGAGACATTTCCTAGGACACCAAGAAAGATGCTTTATTTAGGGCCTGTTATATCGAGTCTACATTACTAAGAAGTCTAATGCTGGTCCCCTGTCTTGATGAACCCAAGGCAAATGCCCCTCTATCCACTTTATTGGTAAATACAGCCCTTGGTGCAACAGACATGTGATATTTTTACAGTGCAAATCTGGTAACTTTAAAAAGAATTGTTTTTTTAAATCTCATACCCTCATTTAGGGGAGCCGTGTATAGCATCATTGTTAAAGTCCCGAGAACAAGGAAAATTGAAGTACATTTTGACAATCACCTTTTTTTATCTCTCTTACCTGAAGTGTCCCAACTTGTAATCTGTAGTAAAAATCTCCTGCAGTGGGCGTTGATATAATTAACAATCTCCTTTTCTCATAAAACTGATCCAAAAATTCAGCTGCATTTCTCATTATAACATTAATATTCATAACTGTATTACACACACAAAAAAACATAATTAAAATGCTATAAACATTATTTCTATATTTATGACTAGTTACACATCATTGGAAGTTCAAGTAAATACCCTAAAGTGGCATCTATAGTTTAATTCTAATGTAATTGTCAAATTAGAAAATAATTAACATTATATACGATTTTACCTTTATACTGTAAAAATGTTATAAAATTCCCTAATAAAATTAGTTTTTAAAAAAAGAAAATAATTAACATTATAAGTATAAAATAATAATTTAGTGTTTTCCTGGCAGTGTTTGGATTAAAGGAAGTAAGCATAAATTGTGCTTGTCTAAGCAGTCTGTCAAACAGACACAAGAAACATGTCCTGTCCAGGGGCAGGATGGGCTGTGGGTCAGGGGGGCATCTGCCCCCCGGGACGGTCCCATAGTGAGCTACCTTGGGCTGGATCACTGGGCCACCTACATTTTTTTCCCTTTAAAAGTCAATTCTGGCCCCCAGGCTAAAATTTGCCAGCCCTCCCCTGGTCCTGTCACCTACAACATGATATTACTTTAGATTAGTTCAGGCAAAATCCACCAAGAATTGAGAAACAGATCATTTAACATAATCTACGTAGGTATAATTGACAGTGAAAGGCAGAAATTAAAAGCTCTGCTTCTTTGCCTTAAAAAGCTGGTGTAGAAAATCCCATGTGACACTGCCCTATGTGATGTGGAAAGGAAGGTATTTTATCTTATGATAATTAACAAGCAGTTTCCTTTACAGTGTTTATGTTTGGAATCAATTCAGAACAAAGTAGTGTGAGGATATCGATTCATTACGTACAGTATACTTCACACTTAATCTTATGAGCCACTAGAGAATAAGGCATGACTGCTCTTGTCAATAGCTGCGGGAAACTCAAAACAGGATGGCAAAGTATCCTACAGATGCGCTAACAAGCTAAATATTGCATACTGAATGTGTTATCTGTTATCTAGTTGTTTTTTCAGTGAAAGGGTACAGTAAACTCTCTCCAGAGAATGTGATCTCTAGGGGGAAAGTTGGATGAATGAATCATAAATTATACAAAGGCTTGTTACAAATCAATTCTTTAACAATTCTTTATTTATAAAATGTAAATAAGCAACATCGCTTCAGTGTAGTTAGTATTTTTAATCATCTTAATAAAGGGCAGCATGGTCTTGCTTACAATTCCTTATGTAGCACCTATCCTAGCTGGCTTGGTTGGCTATAATGCTTTCATAAAGAGCTGGAACATGGTTATTAAATCCTAACCAGTGCAGACCTTGTTGCTTTTAGTAGAGAGAAAATAGAGAAAAGTCACCCATTATTAAAGAAACACATGCTTTGGTCGGAAAAGTGCAAGGACTTTTCCTCTGTCTGCTCTGCCCCTGGTCTCGTCTCAGCACAAAAAACTCCTTTAATATGGCTTCCTATTTCATCATCATCATCATCTATTTATATAGCGCTACTAATTCCGCAGAGCTGCAGCCTCCAATTGACCTGACGTCTTCCTTGTCCCTGCCCTCATTGCCTCTTGTCTCTTTAATGTTCCTACTTGGAACTTGTGTGCTTAACACTTCTCATCTTTTGCCTCTTGCATGTCCACTTTCCCTTTAAAACTGCTTATGCTCCTTGTTTTAGGCATTTTGTGCTTTTGTGCACCCCATTATCTCTACTCTTTTGTTACTGGTGCTTCCTCAGGTATCCCCCCCCCCCCTTCCCAAGTCCTATGTATTTTGTTTAGCACCCCCAAATCCCAAAATGACAGGTGCTTATGTTTATAGGTGACTTTCTAGTTCTGGAGTGTTGAGAAGTGATGACAAGACTCAGCATCATAAACTAGGAAGCTGTCTATATACAGAGTCACCGTGTTTGTGCCACAAAAGGAGGAACAAGGACCCAAACTTGCAGAGCAATAGGGTCTGATCATAGATGCATCATGGTGGTGGAGCAATCAGTATTGCTACACCACTGCTCAGATCATGGTCTACATAAAGTACATTCTAGTCATTATGCCTGGAAAACATGGGAGGGGGATTTTTTTTTTTTCATAGTAGCTTCAGAGAACGAGGGTTAGTGTGTACAAATACTGATTAAATAGTGATTTATATTTATTTATTTTTTTACTGCTGTGAGAATTACAGGTCGGAGAAGGTATTGGGGGGAAGTGGTTTACTTCTACCTCCTCCTCCAGCCCCTCACTGTGAGCGTATGCACTGTTGCAGGAGCTGCTGGTTTTTGACAAAGCTAATGACCACATAGTCAGCTTGCCAGGAAGTTGATAAGCCTTAATGTTGGTTGTCCAAAGTAAAACGATGATCAGTTTCAGGAGAAAGTATTGAAAACATGGTTGGAGTGCCCCTGTGGGACATAATGCAGACGTACAAGAGTTGTAGGAATGTTTAATAGTGTAATCACTGGTAAACGTGAAAAACATAAGCACCATAAATGCTATTGTTACGCTATACCTATAAGTGGGCATAAAAATCAGCAAAATGGCTGTTTTTTTAAACTGGCTAATTACATTAGACCCCACTGTCTATCTAAGTCTCATGTTGTCATGTAAAAAAGCTTAAAATAAAAGAAACAGTATTGTAACAAACGATAAATGTAAGGTAAACATGTGTTATCTTTTTATTACTCATCCCATGTGTAGGTTTCTGTTCAACTTTAAGTAAATATTGAATATATGCTCGGCATTAGCTTAGGTAAACATGTCTTTGACCTCGTAGAGACTAGCTAGCATGATTACCAACAGAATTACCCAACAAAGTTGAAGACTTTACTAAATGCCAGTTTTTCCTTTGCTTTGTCACTATAATGAATGGATATTCTAATCATACTTTGTTAAATTAACATATAGGTCTTTAAAGTGCAATATTGTTAAGCATACAGGAGATAATGCACAATTTGGAGCGAATATTAAAGACGTACTTACAGGAACATGTTGGCTCTGTCCCCGACCACTCTGAATTAAACTGGCACACACGGGCTGGGCTTCCTTGCAATTCGTAACCACCCATACAAAAATAGTCACAGGTTGCACCATAGTTATCTCCAGCTCCTGAACACTTGATGTAGCCATTCTCTGGTGCGTTCAGCTTAGCACAGCGCCTGACTTGGTAGAAAGACAAGAGATTTGTGTAGTTGATAACCTGTGGACAAAATGTCACGTCTATTTTATTTATACATGTATACAAGTGTAGGTTAGTTTAATGTACTAGTTCCTCTTATTTACATAAGATTAAAATAATGTTCTCTACTGGCTAACATTCAGACACAAGTTAGGAATTCTCTCTCCAATCCTTCCATGTTACCAATTACAGAGCTCCAAAATTATATCACTCCTCCCCCCCTTTATAGCACTGCCTTCAGTTGTCATCAAGTACAATTCTACACATAAAAATGCATTACAATGTACTCGTTCCATTCTGTGTCACCTTATTAATAACACCACATTCGCAATAACACCAGCAGTTGGCTTTCTACTTGCACCGCTCACTTTTTCACCCAACCGGCACTCATCAAATTATTTCCTTGCCGATGCTTGTGGCATGCAACATCTCACACCCCATCTTACATGGTCTCTTCATCCCGTCTGAATACATGAATCCCGCCTCATTGTCATTGGTCTTCACGTAACCCCATCAACTGCGAACCTTATGTCATTAACTCTTCTTTGTTCCTCAAGTTAACACACAACTTACACTTCTCATATCATCTGTCTGTGCTTCTTACTTTATCATCCTTCCTGCACGTCTCACATTTACTGGCTACCTCACATCATCAACATTCCTGTACTCTTCATATCATCTGTCTGTGCTTCTTACTTTATCATTCTACCTGCACATCTCACATTTACTGGCTATCTCACATCATCAATATTCCTGTACTCTTCATATTTTCTGTCTGCACTTATGGCTGAGTCACCGCGCTCGCTCCACCCTGCCTGCTCTCTTAATATCATCTGTCTGTACTAGGATCAGAGTTTGAAAATTAGAAATGTTGCCTATAGCAACCAATCAGATTCTAGCTATCATTTTGTAAAATGTCCTAAATTAGTGATAACTAGAATCTTATTGGTTGCTATAGGCAACATCTCCAGTTTCAAACCTGCTGGAAACTTGCAGCTTGATTAATTTACCCCCAGCACTCTTCCTTCTGGGGTCTGCATATAATCTGATATATGCTCCTCACATCACCACCCCAGAGCCTCTTTAAGACAAGTGGGTGTGTCCACCACAAAGATTCCATTAGTGGACTCCAATGGACTTTGAAGAACTATATAAATATAAATATACCTCAAAAGAAGAATTTATACATTTTTCTCAAGAGAAACACACAAGATAAACTTGTAACGAGTTTCCTTTATCCAGGTTACAACCCTCAGAATGAGGGTTAACCCCATACATTGTTCTTTTTTATTTGACCAATGATATCTTAAGCTCCACTTGGTTCTTGACATTAAAATATTGTCAGGCCCGAATAGAGAGGAACACTAACCGGTATTAGCGCTACTGAGCTAATAGGTGCGGAGTCTAACGTACCCCTGGTTTTCACCAGGGACCCCCGCAGGGAGGTTTGGACTTCGCTGCACAGGGTACGCAGGTCGCGGTCCTATTAGTCAGTTGCCGGTGTAGTGAAAGAAGGGTCAGATGGTCCGGGTCAAGCCAATCGGTATGCATGGTACAAAGGGAGAATCCAGGAGAATCGTCAAACTAGCCAAAGTCGCAGGAACACAGTGGGGAACACAGAAAGGAGGATGGTCAGCAAGCCGGGTCACAACAGGAAGGCAGAATCCGAAGAATGGTCGAGCAAGCTGGGTCACAACAGAGGAACAAAACACTTGGGAGCTAGAGGCAGTAACCTGTTACTCTGGCACCCTAATGGCGCCAGAGCCAGGTTTAAATAAAGGCATGTACGCAAGGATTGGTGGAGCAGATTCAGGCACACAGAGTGCTGATAAAAGCGTCCCGTTACCTAGCAACGGGACGGACCTGCGCACATGCGCCCGACAGGACTGGGCTGAGACAGGCGTCCATCCCCGTCGAGTGGAAGAACAGCGGGGACGGCGCCTGACAAATAGACTCTGCTGTTTAGGGGTCTCTTGTCTTCTTAGGGACTCCAGGTGGAGGGAGATATGAGCTCCCCTATGCAGATGAGGCTGCAGACTGGAAATGGAAGCACCCTCCACTGGCCTGTCAAGCAGTAAGAGTCCCTTTATTGCTGCCAGACACTGAGCCTCACTCAGCTGCCATGATGACATTTCTTTGATAAATTGCATGAGAACATAATTATTTTGATACACAGGGATAAAAAAAATCTTGTTATCGGAAAAGTCTTGGTAAATAAATCTCCAAGTCAACTGGTACCTATAAACCTCAGTGACAGGTATTGAAGAGGTGCCGAATATAAAACATTACAAAATGTTCTGACTATGTGACAACTTACATGGTAAATGAATTCCACTGTTGTAGTCTACTGGTCTGATGCAGCAACATGGGACTAGCATAAATTAGGTGAAAACAGTTCTCATACATTTCATTTTAATTTTCTTACGAATTTTAACAAAACACAAATATGTTCCAGATTGCTGCCACTTACATACCTTTGACCTTCACATTAAATTTACATGACGCTTTGTTCTCTGCTCTGTCATACACCGTGTACTGGATTTTGTGATCTCCTTCTGGGAAGTCCGTTCCTGATGAACGTCCTTTTAATATCACACTGAAATAAAGAAGTTGATATAATACATTTAGCCATTTATTTCATCTCCAGTATAGTATTAGTGAAATAATGTGTTAAAGTTTAATGAACTCATTCTGTAAAGTTTGCTATTAAACCTACGCTAGGGAGATGTATGCCAGTAATTTGCCTGCTCTCTGTACCCTAGACCCACCCACGCTCCAGGTGACTCAATGAAGTCACACTCACCCCGTGTCCTCTAGCTATTGTGCTGTGACAGTATTATAACTCAGTGAGTAAAGTTTACAGGAGGACAATAGATGTATTGTGTTAAAAGCCAACTCCACTTTTGTGGAGGCTTTTTTTTTTTAAAGGGATAAATGCACAGTTAAAAGTCAACTTTGTGAAGTTTATTTTTAGGGGTTTGATTAGTAAAATAGACCTTTATAAAAACCCCTATCCTATCATTTCATATGAGCATCTGGACTATACATACACAACGACCCATTAGCAAAGTGTCCATGAATATTGCATTCAAATGTTGGCAGCCAGGAAGTAACGATTTTTTATTACTTATCGATCTTACTCTGTTAAAATCCCATCTGCTGTGTCCCGTCCCTCGGGAGTGTCCCAGAAAACTCTTGCAGTCAATTTATTTGGTTCTGCTATCTTTTCCTTTACACTTGGACACTGAATCCTTGGAGGTTCCAAATCTGCAGAAATATTCCACAAAAGTGATATATTATAGTAAACATGAAAAATGTATTGTAAGCAAGAGTAAGTGTGCTAAATAAAGTAGCATTGCTTATTTACTTTTATTTGTTCTCCCAGTTCAAGACAAATAAGTTAAATATTTAGATAGGAAAACAAACAAACAGTGAGCAGACAAATGACGTACATTTACATGGTAATGTTTTAGAGTGCATTTTATTTATAAAAATAATGTCATGGTAAGGGATTCCCAAGTGGTTTACGGATTATGAATGTTTAGGCTTTTTTAAGAGATTCAGTTTAATATATATATATACAAAAAAAATATTTTTTAAATAGTAGCAAGTTTCGAAACGTATATTTCTCAAGTTTTGTTATCAGAAGGTGCGTCTGCATTAAACAAACTAATATGAACATTCGCAAGTGTACAACGTAAAAGACAAAGTTGCTTTAATCCTGATTATGATGAACTAACAATTTCGAGATCATTCACTAAGTGTATGACTACAAGTTAACCCGTGCATGATACTCATGCATTCTAGTCAAATCAAGCTACTTAAGGTGTTAAAAAGGTTCTTGTCATGCATTTGGGCCATAGCCCAGGCCTCAACCACCAACCACTCCCCACTGTCACCCCCGGCAACCACCAACCACTCCCAACTGTCACTTCTCCTTCAAGAAATATATATATATATTTTTAAAATCTTTATAAACACTTTTAACAATTAACAAATTAAATTAACAAAATAAAAACATCTTAGTATACCAAATTTCAGCCCTTTCTGAATTTTTTTTCCCACACACACTAAGAATTTAGTAGGTCAGTGTATAACTCTGCCCAGCAGGTGGCGCTGTAGCTCGGTTTTATTTTTTCCACACACACACAGACAGACTAACACACGCCACTAGACATTTATATATTAGATAAGCACCTGTAATATGTTTTATATCCTTTCCCGGAACTTTTATGCTCAGACTGGTTTATGAAGGGCACAACAGTAAGGGCCCGCTATAGAGACACTCGCTAGAGCTCACAAGAACCTTGCACCACAGTACAGAAAAAATGAAGAGACAAGCAGTAACTATTAATTTGTGCAACCATCAGATCCAATCGAATTGGGACACTCAATTTTACAACTATTTAAGTGGAATGTAAATTGATATTAGAGGCAAGCATAGGGGTTAGTGAATGCAGGTGCCTATGAATAACCCTGTAGACCAATCTTAAGAACAACTGTTGCACTACCATTTCTAGCACCCTACAATCAATAGCACTAACATCCTTTTGCAGGGTAGTTTGATTTGTAATCTTTTCTGCAGCAGGACGTATATGTAATGGTTGATATACATACTGAATATAGTATATGTAGATTATGTTTATAAGTAAAATATAAATATTTTGGGGAAAGCTAAACTATGAAACTCCTCTATTTAATACTTGCACTAGCCCTTGAAGATAACTATTTTAATGACAAATCTTACTGTTTACATAACACATTAATGTAACAAACTAATTGGGCTGCAACCTGATTAGCCGACTCCCTTCTATGATCAGGAACACATATAACAGGACAGTTATGCGGAGGGCACTGAATGCTCTGTTGGGTTGCATTGTTTTTCTCTATAAGTTAAGTAAAGGACAATAATCATGAGTAGACATTTTACTTTTCAGTTAGGTTCATAAATGGTTATCCCAGTTTAATTTATTTTTTTTTAATTAAGTTACATGCATGACTAATGTCATCAAAACAAGACCAAGTCGATGGTACGGTAATCAAACTTTATTAGTTGAATGAAAAAAATCTAAGTAAACGTAACGAATATCTTCACAGCTTTATGGGAGTGTTGAAGTAGTTCAACCTGAAAGCAATGCATCTACCACCATCTAGTGGTAAGTGTCCAGTAACACACGCCTACAAATATAATTATGGATAATACTGTTCTTTTTCTTTTCATTTGATGTATTATTAGTATTAGGGCCCTTTGCAAGGCATACTAAATTAATTAATAGGTGCTAAAATACATTGAAAATGCTAAATCAAGACTAAAATATATAGTCTTGAATATCCGGATATGTAATATCTGGATTGTTTTAATGAGGATATGTAATATCCTCATTAAAACAATTAAATGGAAATCATAAGACAGTGACACTATAAGAAAAATGTCCTTTCTTATCCCCTCATGTACGAAACAGGGTGGCAGCTATGCTTAGTAACATCTCTTGTTTCCACAGTGACATGAAACCTTAAATGAAAATAATAAGTGTTGCCTAATGGAGGGGTATGTAAATAAAATATCACTGTGCCCAAATCACAACAGTGCAGTAAATGGCCTTGTTCCAGACCATAATAAATTACGAGCTTATCTCAGTCATATACACATTTTTCAGATACAATCCCAGATCTTTCACCTAAAGGTAGGTATTACAGCAGCATCATCTCACATCTAATTAAGGAACCCACTGAGATGGACCTTATCACCTTCAACCAGGACCTAATTTTAGACCATGGTGCAGCTTGGGGTCCCCTCCATAGACAACTATGATAGAGATTTCTGCTGTCAAAGGGATGTGGCCACACCATTGAAGGTCTGACTATGTGTCTTTGGGAGCATGCCTAGTGTGTGAGAAGTGCTAGGCCAACCCCTGCACTAAAAAAAACCCTTTCACTTCCACGTGCTCTATTGGCAGAAGTGTGTGACACCTGCTCACCGGAACGGGGCATATCTCCTGGTAGACGGGACAAATTAAAGAACTGAGAGAGAACCAGGCTAGTGCATGGAGGCATGATACCATGCTGCATGAGATCCTCAGTATCTGTAGCAGACCGGGCATTAATTATATGTCTGCTTGAACATAGGAACTGTCTGACGCTCGCTACCGCTAATTTTACTGTGCGGTCCCCTAATTGTAGTAACCCCCTGATTGCAGCCCTGAACTGGTTGTCATGGTGCTGACAGATTGGGAAGTATCCGTTATATTTTATACACTCATTTACTATCTTATCACAGCCTCAGTATAATAAATACAGTTGGCTATGTTTATATTGTCATACTGGTTCGGGTACGATCTGTCGATGCTGAACCTGTCAACAATTAGATTGTTGACAATAAAATGTCGACAGACAAAAATGTCAACAGGTTCAGTGTGTCTCGTGGCTGAGACGGCGACATTGTGACAACAGGTCAGACGGTCACAATGTCGACATTCAAATGACAATGTCAGCACCAGCCGCCAGACCCCCTGTCACAATACAATAGAAAATGTTAATACATAAAAAAAAAAAACAGCGCAGTTTAACCCTAGCGATGCCAGCCTAGGCCGGTAGTAGGACAATCAGGGTGACAAAAAGTGATTTTACTAGTACCAGCACTAGGCTCTACCAGTGGGGTCTGGCGGCACTAATGTAGGGGAACCCACGACTTGGGGTCCTTTTGCCATAATGACAAGCAAACCAGACTGGTTAGCATGGGGCTGGATTCCCTAGGAAGACGAACATTAGAACCAGACTATTATCACATAGTGAAGAGGAAGCAATTTGGCATATTATCACACACATATTATGCAAATGATGCTATGTGCCTGTTTTTGTATTTTACTAAATTTAAATATACATTGATTGGTGCAACAATATGTCATGGACCCTTTAGCTCTTTATTATGCGCAGACCTGGTGAGATGTGGGTGAGGTTCTGTTAACCTATCAGAAAGTGTGATTCAGTAATGCACCAGTTGCTGAATCAATAGTAGGTATCTAAGATATCATCAGACCTTTATTGGATGTTTTGCTATTGAAAAAGAGGTATGTTTATACTATTCCTCCTGTATGTTATCACTCGCGTGACCCCCTACGAAGAGCAGCAGCTGTAGGCACACAACAGTATGAAACCTGGAGGACACAGAGATCACAACACCACAGCCCCCCCATCTGGACCCCGCACCCCCAACTCCCTCCACTTCTCGGCAGCAAAAATTGCTGAGGTCTGAAAAATGAAAAACAGCAAAAACAAAAGTCTGGGTATGCAGGCATGCCCTGGAGCCGGCACTTAGTACCCCCTCTCTCCGCACCCCTGCTTTGAGCCATACCATAGTGCAGTGAATGCTAAAAAAAATGCTTTAATAATATCAATATATAATGCATGTGCATAAAACAATTAAAATGTCTGCTTATCTGAATGAGACAAAGGATAGATGAAATCCTAATGTTCCTCTTGCCCCATAGGAACACAGGAAGCATCCAGGGACCCAATACAGCAAAGATAATAAACACCTGGGGACTTCTTCAGGGGGTGTAGTTCTCAGAGTGAGTAGTATAAAATGAATTAGTCTTCTTATATGGTCCATTTAATTACACTTCAGAGAGTCACATGGGTATGTGAAAGTGAAGGCTGAGAGAATTCACAACTCTCAATAAATTCATAATCTCAGCATAAAGGGCCTGATTCATGTTTGGACATAAATATATTTGCATGGCGCATCTTGTGAGAACTAGCTCTGTGCATCCTCAAAAAGCAATTGTATGTCCGAACGCAAATGACACTTACTACAGCCTATGACTTGAGGGAAGAAGCTGACACTGGGATTTAAAACAGAGTCTCCAGGAATACTTGCAATGTGATTGTTAGGTGCATTTAACCACTGGGCTATTTAGCAATGTATCCACAGTAAAACAGATTTAATGATGACACAATAATTGCTTAACAACATGCAGCTTAATAGCAAGTCCATTTTCTCCTAATTTACTGTAGGCTGGAGATGCACAGCTAGAGTTGAACATGTAGACAATTTGCTAGATATTCATAAATCTCTCTCTGTCTCACAGATTCCATCACCTCGCTGACACTGGCAAACACAGTACATTATGGAAGATATGCTGTCTAACACGTTCTGTAAATTATGTGGGGTTGGACACACGACTTGTCAATACACGTTGACACATTAAAGGAGATAGTCTTCAGGATAGAATCTTTTCTTAAACTTTCAGTAGCCTTAAAGAAAAAATAGCCCATAAAACATAATATATTGTCTATTTCCTTACCCTGGCTCAATGTTGCTTGTGAAAGTGTTATGTGAATAGTTGCACTATTTACCTCTGCACAGATGATAAAATACATATAAAACATCTTACATCTTAGCTTTCATTATCTTGACACAATGAAATAAATTCCCGACAAATACATTTTTGAAATTTAGAAATATTTTTAAATATTGAATGTCTCTATAAACAAATCATCGCAAAAAGGATATAAAAACATTGAGACAATTGTGAAAACTAGTGCATAGGAACCTGTGAATAAAATGTGCTGTAACCCACAGCAACCAATGGTGGACAATAGCGGCCAACCAAACCCTCAGATATTGATATATATTATACCGCAGAAGATATAGTTTCTGTGCATATATCTATTTATATCTGTGAGAGCTGCCTTATTTGTTGTTCGAAGCAATGTCCTCAGTGGCTGCATTACTATGAAACAAGGTAGAATATTTGCTTAGCATTACCAAAATAATAACCTTTGGAATAAGAACCAAAGGCCTGATTCATTAAGGATCTTAACTTGAGAAACTTCTTAGTTCAGTCTCCTGGACAAAACCATGTTACAATGCAAGGGGTGCAAATTACTATTCTGTTTTGCACATAAGTTAAGTACTGACTGTTTTTTTATGTAGCACACAAATATCAACTTTAAATTTCAGTGTACAAATACATGAAAAAACAGGCAGTATTTAACTTATGTGCAAAAAAGAATACTCATTTTCACCCCTTGCATTGTAACATGGTTTTGTCCAGGAGACTGAAATAAGAAGTTTCGCAAGTTAAGATCCTTAATGAATCAGGCCCCAAAACACAGGAATATATTTGTCTTAAAGTGTAATTTCACATTAATATTTATACAGATCCCCAGATGAAGGACTAAGCATATTTATCAGTAACTCCTACTGAAGACATAGCAGAAGGCTGACCAAACGTGCTGCAGTATTGCTGGTGAAATTAATTAGATAAGATTAATATTGGGCATCATGGTGGCACACTGGCACCAGTAAGAGGTACAGGGCTTCAAAGTTGTCCTAATTGTTGTCTTTTATACAAAGATCAATAGAATGAAAAAGAAAAATATCAAAAAAACTAATCTACAAAGTATTTGCAATGTGGGTTTTCAGATGCAACCAATATTGACCTTTAATCTAGACTCCTGGGATGTGCTCAAATAGCAGATGTTATTTACTATCCAATATTGTTCCTATCAAACAGATGTCATTACAAATGTTTATATTTCAATATCCCTTGTGTATACTAGACAAACAGAGGTAACTACCGTTTCCAACAGGAAGTGACCAATAGGCATCTGAGCATTCAGTGTACTCAAATTCAATAATTCAATAAACATATTAATGACAGATAGTGAAACCCAGCATTCAGATAATGAAAATTAGACGAGAAGTGTCACATCTTATACAGTATAAAACCTTGTATATCAGCATGTTTAAGAATATATTTTAGTTTTCTGCATGTTCGATTATTTATGCATTGACAATTTCAAGTCTTCTCTCATAGTGGATGGAATTCACAAAAATGATGTTGTAAAATTTCTCTCTCTTTACAATATTTTAAAGGAATGTTAAATTCAGGAAGAAAATGACATGAGAACTGGCTTTAAAAAATGTGACCAATGTTCAGTAACATCCAAAATAAGTAAAGTTTTAAGAACTACACCAAAATTAAGGTGGCTTTAATAGAAAATGTAAACATAAAAAAATGAAATGTAATTGTCTAATGTTAGTTTTTTGTTTATTTCATATTTATCAAGAAATATCGCGAGTATATGAATATTATAAATTATATAGTCATTTTTTATATATTTATAAGTTTATGAAACCTTCTGTCATTTGCAACTCTAAGTCTTTTTATTCTTTTAATTATATGAAGACAATTGTAAAGATGATTTTTCACATTCACGTTTGTTTATTAAAGAAAAATTTCAACCACAATGAAAAATATGTACAGACTAAATAAACATTATTCTTATTAACAACATATTCACAAATTCATTTTTCTTTTTACATAAATATTAAGTTGTGTATGTGATTATCTTACCCACACAAGTTGCTGGTCTCCCGGTCCAGGACTTGCTATCCAAACAAGTTACAATTCTTTCCCCTTTCAGTTGGTACCCAGGTGAGCAGTAATATTCACACCTGGAGCTAAAGTAGGCACCATCTGAGCATTTGAATCCTCCATGTTCTGGCATTGTGAGAGGGGGACATCTTTTTTCTAAATTTAGCACAGAAAAAACAATTTTTTTTAATATAAGTTTAGATAAAACAAATATACTAATGTGAGTATTATACACCGCTCAGCCACAACATTAAAACCACTGACTACTGAAGTGAATAAGATTGCTTATATCATTACAATAGCACTTGCCAAGGGTTGGAATATATTAGGCACTAAGTGAACAGTCAGTTCTTGAAGTTGATGTGTTGGAAGTGTCGAAGTCAGCAAATTGGATAAAGTAATTTCAATTAATATCAAGCAAACTTGGTTGTCTTTGTCTGAAAAGATGTGTAGAGCACGCTACGGTATAACAGTTTTTACACACATTCGCACAAATACGCACATTTGTAAATAGTACACATTAATTGTAGTTGCAACACATAATTATTTATGTCGAAATATAGTAGTATTTATGTGTAATATTATACGTTATATGCATGTTAGTTAAACATATGGTTCAGGTTAAAGGAAATGTGTCATATCTGGTATCATTTGGATCCCCTATTCATCAGCAAGTGTGTGGTTCCTTCACCAAAGAGATCGCACATTGCATACTCTAGTTAGCGATGTTAGGGAATAAATGTTTAAGGTAATACTAAAATGCTAATAGACTAGTTGAGACTGAATTCTTGGCGGGAAAGTCAGAGCACATCCCCTGGAGAGATGACCCCCACCTTTGAATATTTTGGTTTGAACTAGCCTATGACCTGCAACATCCTGGACCTTCCTGAAACCTGGACCAATAGAAGCAAGCCATGTCATCTGCTTTGTTTTACTGTATTTCTGACTGCATATAAGAAGGAGCTCTTCATCAAGTGGGCAGTCACCTTTGACCACAGACTTCAGACCTGAATGACTGTTCACTGGATCCAGAGCGCTTGCGTTAAGTAACGGCTGTACTTATTATTATTTTGCTTGAATTATTCTGCTACTTTGTGAGAATAAATATTTGTCGAAACACAAATCGAGATTCGACAATCGATATTGGATAGAGACAAAACGTGCATAACAGAAGCACAAAAAATGGACAAGCGTAAGGATCTGAGGGACTTTGACAAGGGCCCAATTGTGATGGCTAGATGGTGTTGTCAGAGCATCTCCAAAACGGCAGGACTTGTGGGTTGTTCTCTGCATGCCCTGGTTAGTACAGGGCCATCTCTTCCATTGGGCATGATGGGCAGGTGCCCTGGGGGCCCCACAGGCAAGGGGGCCCCATAGACAGGGCTCTTAAGTAAAATAAATAATCCTTTATCTATATACATATATATATATATATATATATATATATATATATATATGATACACATATATAGAGGTAGGGGCCCCACTGCACTCCTTTGCCCGGGGGCCCATAATGTTGTTAAGGTGGCCCTTGGTTAGTACCTACCAAAAGTGGTCAAAGGAAGGACAACCTGTAATCCGTTAACAGGGTTATGGTCGCCCAAGGCTCATTAATGCATGTGGGATACACAGGCTAGCACATCTGGTTCAATTCCACAGATGAGCTACTGCAGCACAAATTGATGAAAAGTTAATGCTGGCTATGATAGAAAGGTGTCATAGCACACAGTGCATCACAGCTTGCTGTGTATTGGGCTGCGTAGCCGCAGATTGGTCAGAGTGCCCATGCTGTCAACTGTCTACCACCGAATGTACTTACAATGGGCATGTGAGCACCAGAACTGGACCATGAAGCAATGGAAAAAGGTGGCCTGTTCTGATAAATCATGCTTTCTTTTACATCATGTGGACAGCCGGGTGCGTGTGCGTCATTTACCTGGGGAAAACATGGCACCAGGATGCAATGGGAAGAAGGAAGCCGGTGGAGGCAGTGTGATGCTCTGGGCAATGTTCTGCTGGGAAACTTGGGACCTGGAACCTTCATGTGAATGGTACTTTGACATGTATCACCTACCTAAACATTGTTGCAGACCAAGAACACCCCTTCATGGCAACGGTATTTCCTCATGGCAGAGGGTAATGCGCCCTGCCACAGTGCAAAAATGTTCAGGAATGATTTGAGGAACATGACAAAGAGTACAAGATTTTGACATGGCCTCCAAATTTCCGAGATCTCAATCCGATGTACAGGAAAAACATGTCCAAGCCATGGAGTTCCCACCTCACAACCTACAGGACTTAAAGGATCTGCTGCTATTGTCTTGGTGCCAGAAGCCACAGCACAACTACAAAGGTCTTGTGGGTCAGAGCTGTTTTGGAAAGTACAGGTTCGGATTATGAGAAAGCAAAGTGACTGTGCCTAAGAATTAACCTGCCTCTGCATGGGTACTTAGATAGTAAGGTTCCAGCAGTACTGAAAATCAAAAGACACCAAGACAAAACTGTACAATTATAAGACTTATTTCAAACCTTATAGCCATTTTGCTATTTAAAAGCAAAACAGAAAGACAAACATAGATACTTACGCTTGCATACATACTTGCCAGACCAGCGTTTATCCGGCTGGCAAAGAACTTCAGATGCACCACTTAGCTCATAGCCTTTTTGACAGTAGATGTTGCACCGTGTCCCTTTCACAGTTTTATAGTAGGAACGGGAAGGACTGGTACAAGTGGCATGGCCATTTTTTACTTTGATTGGAGCGCACCATGGGGTGTCTGTCAGAAAAGAATATTTACAATTGTTTTATAAGGGAAGAGGTCTTCTGGATGTCAAACCTAACAAAACAAATATTTTTCAAAATAAAATGAAGTTAAATTAAGAGCTAAATTCCTTTGCCATTTGTTGAAAACAAATAAAACTGGCATTTTCTTTAACTTTTCCAAATGTTTTTTTCATAATAACTTATCCGCTCAGAAGTATAAGAAATACCACGGGTTACATGGCCATTTTTAAATCACCTAAACAAAACTTTTGAAATATTCTTTGATTTGGAAGATCTGTGAAATCAAATCATTTAAATAACCTACAAAACAAATCCAGTCAATACAATCAAATAATTAATGTGCACAATTTGTAGGTGAGTTATAATAATCAATGGGGTTAAATGCTGTATTTAACTTTTTAACCTTTTGTAGAGACACAGTACAAATTATGGTAATTAGTAGGGTAGTTGTACTCAAAATAATTAATTTTATATAATGAGTAAACAACTGGATCCTTAGTATTAAAGTGTGCCCAATGGTCTCCATATTGTTACATAGCCAATGGCAAACACTGGACTTCTGAAGTTACCAGCTTGGTGCGATAAGGCCTGGTCAGACCTGCTGGGACTTACAGTTCTACAATAGCTGGAGAGTCACAGCTTGCTCACTTTTACTTCAACTGCAGAAATTACCCAATGATATTAATAGTTTAAATGCCAAAATCGATAACAAAAACTTAGACGACTGTCCTTAAAATGGGAAATCGTCAATTTTTTGTGTCTTATTGGCTTAGTCTTTCTGTATAATATTTTAAAGAATAGAATTATAGCTAAATTAATGCGGTTTGCTTTTATATGTACAAAATTATTTGAGGTGTATAGAATACTTAAATGTTATCTAAGGATACACTGACTGTATGACGATAAATATTATGTTAACAGGAACATTTCAGCTACTTTGATGATTAAGAGAAGGATGAGTGATCAAAGTAACTATTATTGTTTCTCAGAGTGTATGCCAAACTCACTGGAGCCAATAAATCAGATCTGATGCACATCTGGCTTGCAGGAAATAAACGCAGGAAGTTGAGGAACAAAACTATGGGTGTCATTTATGAAGCAGAAAACAGTTGAGGTTCAGTACAAATTATCTGTGGTAGTATTGTGTGCCTTGACTTGTGCAAGTGTGCCTACCTTTCTCCAAAATCAATTAATGACCAACATAGTGACAACTGCAGAAGAGGAGAAGTTTTCAATTAGCCAATCGGAGGAGTTGTGCGGAGTGAGAACGTTCCTTGCAGAGTATGGAGTAGGCACATCAATGCACTCACTTTTGTGGAGCAGTGCACAAATAAGAACTAATTTTGTGAGCAATTTAATTGTAATGAGAAAAAGAGGTGCATTTTTAGAGGCATTCCTTGCTGTAAGGGGGCATGCATGGCTATTTCCAAATCCCAGAGGAATCAAGGTACTTGGTCTTTGCAGAACCTCTGAGCTGTTGGTGATCGGATCCTTATATACTTTTAATCAGATGAATTTATAGGTACACTTTGTTCAACGTAAAACAAAGCTTCAAAGATACAAAAGTGATACACGGAATCACACTCTCTAATTTGGAAGCCTATGGCAGGGCAGCCATAGACATTGATTCCCTTCAAACAACCATTGAGTTTGGGTAAATAAGTAATGAAGCACACACTCTGTTTTACATTTGGGTCTCCCCTGAACATGACTGTTGGAACTGTTCCTCTCATCTAGATATACTTTGAAACTTTGGGCAGCCACAGATAAGTTGTCTCCCTCATAACATTTCCTCCACGAATATTACCTTTAATCTTTGTTACACATAAAATTCCTAAATTATACCTGGTTCCGGTTGACACCTTACCTCACAAATTTGGGGTTTGACCTTAATTAGAGGCCCATTGGAAAGAGATTCAAGGTTCTATTTATTAAGCAGTGAAGAGCCAAAATGATCCTCCTTTGTGCTAGAATAATTGCTGATATCAATACAAACTTTGAAATGGGATTTAGAAGCATAACCACCTCATGTGAAAATAGTAGAAGTGGAAAATCTCACCCTTTGATCCCCTGAACACTCATTAATAATAATAATAATAATAATAATAATAATAATAATAATAATGTAACATTAATATGAATCTCCGTTACCAAGGGTCTTTATCCCGTCCTCTTGGTTAACTGATCTACCTGCAATGCACCACAGCCCAACTGTCCTCTGCATCCAGAACCACAATATTGTGGTTCATCTGTTTATACAGAATCAATTCTTTCGCTATACATATAACATTACTGTAAGCTCTGTAATAATACTCTGCATTTATATAAATAGCTGGTCTCACTGTCTTAAACCTGCTTACGACACCTCACTTTTTCTTTCTGGACCTCAACCTAGCATAACATCATTAATAATAATCACTGAAACACACAAGTGACACATAATAAAAGCAGTCACGATATCCCTTCAATCTTATGATTAATTTAACACCTAAATGAGGCTAAACTGGGAAGTACTTTAGGAAAAAGCCAGAAATATTTTATTTAATGAAAGGTTTGGTTGTAAAGGGGTAGGAGGTTGGGCTTTGATGTGACATTAACACTTTTGCACAGTGTGCCCATTCAGGTGCACTTTCAGTTTGCAGAGGCATGTGCCGAGAGAGTTGGCATACACCATGATGTAAGCAGAACGCACTGTCTAGTAACATCTATGAAAAATAGAGGCATCTTGTGCCGCTCAGGAAATGCACATCAACTACTATGCAGCATTTTATGCTTAGGAGACCCAAGACAAAGAAGAAAAAAATGTGCCTACAATGGCTCCCTGAGGATTTCTTCAAGCAGCTATTGAGGATAAAATTATTGTTTTGGGACAAGCTACATTGTTACGGTGAGAATAAGTGCCAAGATCAACAGCTAATGCTATATCTAACATGAGGTTTCAAAGAAATAACTATTGACAATAAATAAATAGCTCTTCTGAGCACATGTAAAAATGATAGCGAGTATTAGTAAACATACTCTAATACTTTTTGTGCCCCATTGATGTAACTGCCATGTACAAACCACTGGCGGATGTCAAACAGGTCACACTTTTATCTTCTCTAGACGTAGAGCCAATCCAAATCAATACTCGTATACAGCTGATTATCACATTTATGTATAAAATTCAATGGAAAATAAAGAAAGATAAATATGCTTTAAAACAATGTGCAAGAAAACAAAACAAATACAAATATACTCATTAATTTAGCCAAAAAATTCAGCTAGGGTAATTTCTGGGCAGATAAGGTAAGTATCTTCCAAATGATGGGGTTCCCAAACATATAATTCCTGCAGTTCCTGATGGTTGGCTTGGTATCCTCTACATTGCAGAATGTGGACAAGCTGTGCATTTTCTTTTTTAGACCTGTGACCGTTTTTCTGCCAGTTGCACAGTATGGACCACAGCCACTTTCTACTTTAGGAAGTGCTCCTGTGCAAACCCTGTGCAATAGGCGGAAGTAGTAATGCACATGAGTAGAATTGAAAAGGTCACTTTAGTCCAACCGACTATCAATTTTTGAGCATCCCATTACAACATGTGCATTCTCTGAAAATACAGCCCATTGGAGCCTTATGTATGTATGTATGTATAAGTCAAGTGTGTGAAACTGTATCACTTCTTTTTAGAGGCGTCACATGTATACATTTGATGATGATCTTTAACACTGTGCTTTGCAGGTCGAAAGAGACTCTTCAGCCATCGGCTAAAGTGACAATGTTTCTTAAATGTCAATTCTCCACCCTCTCAAACCCATTTAATGAGTGGGTGCAGAGTGAGGTGTTTCCATTCACCTATCCCGCATTCAGCAAGGAATACTCTGATCCTCCCTGCACCTCACACCAGAAGGACAAACATGTTACACCCCGAATGTCAACATCATATTGATGCGCTAATCCATTTGTGAACCTGTACAAATAGACACAATTGACCAAATAACAATTTATGACTATGCATTGCTAAATGTAGCAGTTGCAGAACTATAGCAAGCCCCAACCATTTCCCAAGGTGCTAGCCATCACCTGTAAAATAAGAGCCCACACACACTACAAAAAGTATTCACCCTCTATTTTGACATGTTTTTTCAGTTCCTAAAGCATGGAAGCACACACATAGCATTATGGTCCTGCCAACAATGCTTCACAGTAGTGATAGTGACCATGGGTGGATGTGCAGTGTTAGGCTTGTACCAAACCCAGCACCTAGGGTTGAGGCCAAAATGTGCACTCTTGGTCTCATGAGACCAAAGCATCTACCTCCACTTGTGAGGGTCTTCAACATGCTTTCTAGCAAACTAGAAAGCTATCACATGAGTTATTTTCAACAATTTCTTTTTGCTACTCTACTGTAAAGCATAGTTATGTGAAGGGTTCAGGCTATTATTGTCCAATTGACAGGTTTTCCTATTTCTGTCATGAAAGACTTTAACTCCCTCAGAGTTGCCTTAGGCCTCTTGGTGACCTCCCTAGCATGTGTTTTTTTATTTTTGCATGTTTAGTTTTTTTGGGATGTTTCGTTTTGAAAGACAGACTAAGTTCACAGTTGTGCTGTATACTCTCTATTTATTTGTGATGGACTTGACAGTGCGACAGGGTTTTAGTACAAATTATTTAAGTCTTCTTATATCTTTCCTCTGATTGGTGCCTTTCACTAACCTTTTCTCTGATATGTTTTGAATATTTATTGATCTTCATGATGAAGCTCTTGCTTGGAAATGCACAAACTGTGAATCTTTTCAATGGCAGACTTTTTTTTAAAGTCAAGTGAAATACTCTTATAATAGCTGTACACAAGTGAACTACATACCCTCTGAAGGCAACTTATTGCTCCAGGATGTATTAAAGTATATTTTAGTAAAGGGTATGAATAACTCTGCAATCGATTAATGCCTGCTTTTTATGTTTGTATTAATTTAGTAGAGTTATTTATATTTGACACTACAGATTATTTTGTGTTGATATGAATTCCTAAAAAATACATACACTTTTATCCCTGTAGCAGCCACACATAGATCCTTAGCTATATTGCTTTATTTTCATCACTGGTTGTATTCCCAGTTAAAGAACTTATATCTTAGCCAAATCCCTTGCTAGTTTTATTACCCCCACACTTTTTCTAATTAATGTCTATAGGGATACACTTGTTAGACTGTAGAATTGCTCTGTGATGCATTCATTCTTTTAATAATATGAAAAAACTGGAACAGTGAATAATGAAGAGAACTGAATGTCACAGGTACAGTGTGCTATCTGTTCTAGCACAGAAGAGGCCCTTTTCTTGGCTGGAATTTGTCACCAGGTGCAAAAGTATTGAGCAATTTATTTGCCTGTAATCGTTCATTTACATAACTCTATTAGAATGAGAACAACTGTTCACAAATTTCTCAAAAGTGCAGCCAGTAAGTATCAAAAGATTCACATGTGAATATATAATTAATCATTGCTAATATATATTTCTAAATGCTAATATATTTTGGTCTAATGATTCTCTTCTTCAGCATGTTTCTATATGTGGACTTCTGTACACTTTATTTCTTTCAATGTTTTCACTGTCCAAAACACTAATTCCTGCACACTCTACTTATCAAATTAAATGTTGACCGGTCTAATATACAATGTTTAATACATGAAGCCTAGCTCATTTAGGGTTTTTACACACAGACACTTTCTATGTGCCTATGTCTATGTGACAGCTTGATGAACACAGTCTAACCAGCACTACAACAAGGGATCATTAAAGTCTATGAAGAGTGTGCCAACAGTAAACATGGGCGTTCAGAATGATGGAGGGAACATGGATGTAGCTTGTCCTACGGTCTTACGATATAGTCCATCCAGCAATCACTTTGAATGTGTGTGAAGTTGGCACAGTCTTCATAGGATTCATTATGTTTTTCACCGTGTTGGTTAAGATCAGTAATAAGAGATACATGCAGCTCAACCAAACATACCTCTGAAGCACAGAAAGGGCCAATTTCTAAAAGTCGTAAAATGCTTCTACATTCTGCAGTAAGGAACAGGTTAATATGTCTATTCATTTTATAATGGGCCAGCATGAGGTAAACCAATTCTTTTGCAGTTCGTGTCACTCCCTCCTGAATTGCTATGCTAGGAGCATTGTGTAAAATAGTATACAATACACCTTAAATTCCCTGAGCAGATTCCTGATTGGTTGATAACAGTAACAGGCTAAAATCCCACATTTGATACAATTCTTCTACATTACTGTAGAGTTACATAGAAAACTAAGTAAGAGGATATTTCATAAGTACATTTTTTTGTAGAAAAACATCTCAATAAATCAACAAGATAATAAAAATGTAAAGGTATAAAAGGCTTAAACGTGGAAGAGACCACAGTAATCAACCACAATGAAAAGTAAAATACTTTAACATTTTTGAAGGTTCTATAGATGCTGCAATTTTCAAGCAAGTCTTGAAGCAAGTGAAGCAGGAAGTAGTTTTATAATTGCAGCATGCAGCCTGCAGAATAAGCTAAGGCTTCACCTTGATAGCGATATCTAGAGCGAGCATAAGCATCCTCATCATCTTCTAGTGGTGAATATCCCGATCCTAAAATAAAGAACAAAAAAAATGGAAATAGCAAAATAACAAAGAAAACTCATGTTAGAGATGAGACAGCTGGTGATATTAATGTGGGAAGCATCAATTTTCAGCTATTATTGGCATTTGTGTAAGTGCATTTATGGTGCCATTACAAAATAGTAGACCTGTTTCATTACAACAATTAGTTCCAATTTAACTTATTCTTTAACATTTTTTATTTATTTTATGAATCGTGTTTCAATAATGTATATTTGCACTGTGACTATATTCAAAATATATAAGCTTTGAAATTGGTAAACCACCTTGACATGGTATCATGGATTATAATATGTATATTTAGAAATCTAACAAGTCCACCATAACACACAAGGCAGGTTAAGTCCTTCACATCTTCAGCGGTAATAGTAGATCAGATAAAACTGCTATGAGTGTGTTCCGTTCTGACAGCTGTGGTAATTATTTATATTCCGGAATGCTGAATTACAGATCTCAACAACCTGCAGCTACTTTGGTGCTAAAAGTCCCAGCATGCTCTTTTAGCCACTTGATAGTATGGAATGCTGGGACGTGTAGATGCAAAACAGCCACAGATTACCAGATTTATTTTTTTTTAATAAGGTTTTCTGTAATACATTTCTTACTATCACAGAAACTGAGGCAGCCACAGGCCTACAGCAACAATGTGCAAGAGGAAGCAGACAAATGATTTTAATTTTCTTTACTTAATTGTGCTTTCTGTTCTGCAAATCACTAGTTCATCCAGCCAAAGCCATGGAGTTGGAAGAGTTGGCTGGTGCAGACTATGCAAAAACTGTTTACAATTTATTTTTAATTTGTATTAAGGCTGCAGAAAATTAGAAAGCAGAGATACTGCTGAATATTGGCCCTGTTGTTGCTTCATCTAGAAATATAGTTACAGAAACAGATTGATCATTCTCATTTCTCTACTTCTGTATTTCAGTTTAGACGAAAAATACAAGATACCAAAAAATATCTTATCTTAACTATTATAATTATCACAATACTTTCTGATCCAATCACAATGTATAAGCTCCATAAATGGACTAGATGCACTTTTAATGGTAATAGCAGCAGATTTAATGCTGTAATACTGTATCTTATTATGGCTTAGTAAAGTGTAGTTAGCAGAATTATTTGTAGCATTGTTGTAAGTGCTGTAAAAATAAAGCCAGTTACAATGAATGATGTTAATTCAAGCTTTGACATTAGAACCAACATGTAATCAGTAGCTTTTGCAATACCTAAATAATTAAGGGTCTTCCAGTTTCTCCTGTAATCAAAAATATTGAAGATTACGAATTAAACCTGAAGAAAGAGGTATGTAGCAGACATGGTTTAATATACCGTAAACATGTTGCTGATTCACCTGTTATAGACAGATATAATTCAATTATTAGAATATCACACAGAGGTAGATATAGGACTCTTGTAGACAGGACTCCCTGGTGTGTGAGCACCTATTACATCTCCTTTTATTTTCCTATATGACATCTGTATTTAAGAAACATTGGTGTAATTCAGGCTCGAACCAACCTGGCCAATTCATTAATCTAAAATACTCACATGCTAGACAAACCTGTAAATCTGTAAACCTGCCAATCAGAGAATTACATAATTTACCATACAAAATAAATATCACAACTACCTGGTAACTGCAATAGGAACAGCAGCAAATTATTTGTGTGAAACACTCCAATGCATTAAATTTATTAGATACGTGTTATCAGTGGAAAGTTCTGACCATTCATGCTTACAATATAGTTAGCTATTTGTTTTTACAATAGAATCAGAGCTATGGTGTGACCTATTGACGACATTGTCCATTTTTTATGCAATTGCCTGTAATTGGAAGTGTCCATTCACCAGTTTTGTTACAAATTCTCCTTAAATGACTAAAGAGCCCCAATGTTTAATGCAAGAGGCTATTACGTTTCTATTTCCTGGACCCTTTCTGAATTCAGTTATGCCTGGTCCCGCCACATTCATGAGTATTCATAAAGCACCTGGTGCTTGTGTTATCTCAAATTCTCACCTAGCAGTGAGCAGCGCAAGTCCCCATTTGGCTCAGAGATTTTGAGATCACAGGGAGCCAAATGGAAGAGAATAGTCTCCATACTATGGAGTCACCTCATACATACAGGGTGGTAATTCATATGCAGGCTATACCTCCAGAACAGATCTTCAGTGGAAGACAGAGACTATCATTAAAATAATAACACATTATAATTACACCATTATAAAGCTGGTAGAAAGAGGGGAAGCACATTAAGCAATGCTTTCAGAAATGTTTAAATAGATATCATCTTTAAGGTGGCATAATTAAACAAAAATACTGCACAACACAAGCAAACACACACATTGAAACATACTTGCCAACCTTATGTTTGTCGGGTCCGGGAGATTCTGGAGGGCACCAGGGGTGTATGGGAGGAGGGGGCGGGGCTATGTAATTTGCATCATTTTGGCCCCGCCCTCGATGATGTAATGCCTGTTTTGAGTGTTTTTACAGTGGTAAAAAGACCTCAAACAAACATTACATCACTGGAGGAGGGGCCAAAATGACGCAAATCGTGAAGCCCCACCCCCTCCGCCCGTGCATGTCGGCTGTAATTTAGTGAAGTGAGCAGATGCGGGAGAATCGCCAGCTCTACCAGGATTCCGGGAGACTCACCAATTTCCAGGAGAGTTGGCATGTATGCATTAAAAATATTTATGAATGCCAAATTGCAGCCACGCCATGAAGTTTAACAAGATATGAGTATATAAGATACAGGTTATATGGTATTTGCTTAGTGCCATGCCTACACAATATATCAAAAAAAATTACAAACTCCATATGTGTATTAAACATCTGTTACTGCCCAAACTAACCTTCTAAATTAAGCTCTTTTTACCAAAGATATTAAAAGCCAACTCTAAAGTATGTAATGGTTAAATAGTTTTTTGACTGGGTGACTAAAGTAATAGATCAAGAGGGAAAGGGGCATAGATGTGGATTATCTGGATCTTAGTAAGGTTTTTCACATTGCCCCACATTGCAGACTGTTAAATAAACTTGAAAGCTTGGAATTTGATTCTAAGATGGTTGAATGGATAAGATCTTGGTTGCAGGACAGAAAACAGAAAGTTACAGTAAATGGAGGGCATTCACAGGAAGGAAAAGTTACCAGTGGAATACCCCAAGGCTCTGTACTTGGACCAGTGCTTTTCAATATCTTTATTGGTGACATTACAAATAGTATTGAAGGAAAGTATGTATTTTTGCAGATGACACAAAGATATGGAACAGGGTAGACACACCAGGAGGGGTATAAAAAATTATCGATGATCTATGTAGACTGCAAGAATTGTCCCATAGAATGTAAGCTTGCGAGCAGGGCCTTCTCACCTCTTTGTCTGTTTTACTCAGATTGTTTATTAGTTTATTATGTTTGTCCCCAATTGTAAAGCGCTACGAAATATGTTGGCGCTATATAAATAAATGATGATGATGATGATGATGATGAATGGTCAAGAGAGTGGCAACTACAGATTAATGCCAAATGCAAAATCATGCACTTGGGTCTCAAAAACCCAAAGGCTAAATATAGTATTAATGGCACTTTAAAGGAAACTACTGAGGAGGAAAGGGATATATGAGTCACTATTTCAGGTGACTTAAAGGCAGGTAAGCAATGTAACAAAGCAATGAGAAAGGCAAGTCAGATGCTTCGTTGCATAGGGGGAGGAATCACTAGCAGAAAGAAAGAAGTAATAATGTCACTGCACAGGTCATTTGTACGGTCTCAACTAGGATATTGTACTCAGTTCTGGAGGCCAATTCTCTAGAATTATATAAATACATTAGAGACTGTACAAAGAAGGGCAACTAAAATGGTGCATGGCCTACAGCACAAAACTTACCCGGATAGACAAAAAGATCTTAATATGTATAGTTTGGAGCAGAGAAGGGAAAGGGGGACATGATAAAAATGTTGAAATATATCAAGGTGTTTAACAAGGTACAGGAGAGAAACATTCTTCAAAGGAAGAGAAGTATTAGAACACAAGGACATGGACTGACACTGGAGGGAAGGAGGTTCAGAGGAAATTTGAGGAAAAAGACTGCACAGAAAGGGTAATGGATAAGTAGAATAGCCTCCCATCAGAGGTGGTAGAGGCTAATACAGTAGAGAAATTTAAACAAGCTTATGATACACATAAGGATATCCTTGAAAATAAATATGGATTAAATAGGACTGGAGGTTACCATAGGTTAAAAAATTGGCAGACTTGATGGGCGAAATCATTCTTATCTGCCATCAAATTCTATGTTTCTATGGTATGTAACAGTTATCCAACACCACAAACTTTCAAAATAAAAATCATTGGTGTTTAAAATGAAATTTCCCATTTTCTGGCCCAGCCTGCACCTGGCAGCAAGAGACGTGACAGAATGTACAAGGGACAGTAGACAGAGATGGCACAATAGGAAGAGAGGACTCTGCCCGCAAGGGCTTACATTCTAAATGGAGGGGTGGTGAGAGACAGTAAAACCAACTGGGAGAAAAATGGAGATGGCAGATGAGGAAGAGGAGGTGATAGACAGCATGGTTAGGCGGTGGTAGGATAGGCGAGCTTGAAAAGGTGAGTTTTTAGTGAGTGTTTGAAGGACTGAAGGTTGGGGGAGTGTCGAGTGAGACAGGGTAGGGAGTTCCAAAGATTAGGGAGAGCACGGCAGAAGTCTTGGAGGCGAGCATGGGAGGAGTTAATGAGAGGTGAATTGAGTGAGAGGTCAGAGACAGAGTGGAGTAGCCAAGTAGGTATATACCTCGAGACAAGGTCAGAGATGTAAGAGGGAGAAGTGTTGGTAAGGGCTTTGTAAGTGAGGGCAAGGATCTTGAACAGAATTCTGATAACGAGCCAATGAAGGGATTTAATCAGAGGAGAAGTGGAAGATGTGAGATAGGAGAGGAAGCTGAGCCTAGCCGCAGCATTCTGTACAGAAGTGTGAGAGTGAGGAAGGCGAGTGAGAAGGAGGTTGCAATAGTCGAAACAAGAAGTGATGAGTAAATGGACCAGGATTTTGATTGCTTCCTGAAAGAGGGATGGATTTTCATAATGTTATGGAGGCAGAAGTGGCAGGATTTGGTGAGGTGAGGGACTGGATTTTAGGGGCAAATCTGAGGGTTTAGTCAAAGGTGACTCCAAACTCCAAGGCAGAGGCTTGGGTGACAGGAGAAAGAGTGATGTTGTCAACCAAAAGGGAGATATTGGGAAGGATAACAACACTGGCAGGAGGAAAGATGATGAGTTCAGGTTTGGAGATGTTGAGTTTCAGGAAGAGCTGTGACATCCAGGTAGTTACAGCAGAGAGACAGCTAGATACCTGGGTTTGAATGGCGGGAGAGAGGTCACGGGAGGAAAGATAGATTTGCATGTCATCAGCATAGCGGTGGTGTTGGAGGCCAAATGATTGAATAAGTTCACCAAGAGAGGTGGTGTAGAGAGAGAAGAGCAGAGGACCAAGGACAGAGCCTTGTGGGACTCCAATAGAAAGGGGAAGAGGGGTGGGAGGAAGAGTCACAAGCAGACACGCTAAAAGAGTGGCTAGAGAGGTAGGAGGAAAACCAGGGGAGAGCTGTTTCACGAAGACCTAGGGAGTGAAGAGTGGTGAGAAGAAGAGAATGATCAACGGTGTCAAAAGCAGCAGAGAGGTCAAGGAGTACGAGAAGGGAGAATTGATCTTTGGACTTAGCTAAGAGTAAGACATTTGTTTTTTTTAGTGAGGGCAGTTTCAGTTCAGTGAAGGGGATGGAAGCCAAACAGAATGGGAAGAGAGAACGTGGATCAGACGATTGAAGTAATTCGAGAATTTTAGAAAGGAAAGCAGAGAAACGAGGTGATAGTTGGAGAGAGAGGATGGGTCAAGAGAAGGTTTTTTGAGAATAGGAGAGATGAGAGCATGTTTGAAGGTCGAGGGGAAGATTCCAGTGGAGAGAGAGAGGTTAAAGAGGTGAGCAAGGTGACAACAGGAAGATAGGGAGTAGAGGAACTTTGAGGGGACAGTAATGAGAGGACAGGTTGTAGAAGAAGAGGAGGAGAGAAGAAAGAGGACCTTAGGCACAGTTACAGAAGGGTAGGAGCCAACGGTGGCAGAGTGAGTGATAGAGAGAACAGGTGAGGTGAGGCAAGTGTGACGAGAACAGATATCACAGTGGATAGAGTCAATTTTGTTTTTGAAGTAGGTGGCAAGGTCAAGAGCGGCAATGGGCAAGGGTGAGGTGGGGGAGGACAAAGTAGAGAATTAATTGTAGCAAAGAGACATTGGGGTTTATTGGGCAAGGAGGAGATGAGGGATGTGAAATAGGTTTGTCTGGAAAGAGAGAGGGCAGAAGAGTAGGAAGAAAGGATGAATTTAAAGTGGATGAAGTCAGCAATGGAGCGAGATTTTCAACATTGGCATTCAGAGAAGCGAGAGCACTTTTGGAAGAGAGTAAGAGTAAGAGGGGAGTAACACGGTTGGGGTTTGGATTGGCAGGGATGAAGGGGGGTGGCTGGGGCTGCAGTATCAAGGTCAGCAGAGAGTGTGGTGTTGTAAAGACAGACAGCAGAGTTGGGACATGATAGGGAAGAAATGGGAGGAAGTGAGGATTAGAGAGAAAAAACAAAGATGATGGGGTCAATGCTGTTGATGGGACGCAGTGTGGGAGAGGTGGGGCAAGGGTTAAAGAGAGGGTAAAGTAAAGGAGATTGTGGTCAGAGAGGAGGAAGACAGAATTGGAGAACTTGGAGATGTCACAATGATGGGGGAACACTAGGTCCAAGGTGTGATCATCACGTGGGTGGCAGAAATTGTCCATTGGGAGAGGCCATGGGAGGAAGCGAGAGTGAAGAATTTAGAGGAAGCAGTAATAATAGGAGAACTGGTAGGAATGTTAAAATCCCCAATAGTAACAGTGTGAAGATCAGAGGAGAGGAAATGGGAAAGCCAAAAAAATTCAGAGGATGAGCAAGGGGGACAATAGATGACCGCAACACGAAGGTGGAGAGGGGAGAAGAGACGGATGGAGTGAACTTCAAAGAAGAAGAAGAAAGAGAGGGAGGGTTCAGGGGGAATAATGCTACAGGTGTACCCAGGAGACAGTAGGACACCTACACCACCGCTTTGGTGGCTCCCAGGACGGGTACTGTGGGAGAAGGGCAGTATCAGAGGGGAAGAGGGCCAGGAGACCAAAGGAATGGGAGAGGAAGAGGTCATGAATGGGAGTGAGTTAGTTGCAGACAGATCTTGCATTCCAAAGTGCACTGGACAGGGGAAGGTGAGTAAGAGGAAGGATGGGAATAGGGTTTGCGGGATTGGATGTAAGAAAGGGGGGGGGGACAGGATGAGAGTATGGCAGAAGTAAAGGACTGTAAGAGGTTACAAGTGAAGTGAGGAAAAGTTGAGAACAGGACAGGTGAGTAAAGTGAAAGACTGTAGAGGTAGTAGGAGAGTGAAGAGGAAGAAAAGATGTAAAAGGATCAGCAAGGGAATTTTAAGTAGTTAGGACAGTAGAGATGAGGGATTGGTGAGTAAAAAACAGTTAGAGTGTAGAGGGATTATATAACATTAGCCACAGTGGACGGTGCACTGAGATGACTCTGTATGAACAGTGTGCAAGGGGGAGCTGGGGAGCCAGTTAAAGATTCTGGGTAAGTGGAGCAACAAGTGTAATTTAAGGGTGGGAATACAAGCAACAGCATCAGTGAAACCAACAAGCAGCTGCAAGAATTAAGGTTGAGACACAGATCGGCAGGGTGTGTACAGGCGGTGCACAATGCAGGTGGTGGAGGATATCAGATCTCACACATGATTGTTGAATATTGTCCTCAAGTGGCAGTGTTTCCACGTAGAATTTTCTCCTTTTGTTCTCCTCTTGTGTAACTCTTATTATGCTATCTAAATTACTTAATACACTTGTAACAAATCCTCACTTACTAACACAACCTAACAGCATACACAGCCTATGACTGCTAGTTAAATCACATAGCCATGTGATCACTTTCATGAATTAACCCCCACTATTACAATTCTTAAACAAATAGTGAGGGAGTAAGCCTACTATATACTTAATAGACAAAATTGCACTTTTGATCGCTTAAAGATAGCTGGTGCAGGGGTAATGTCAAATATTTACAATATATCTAATAGACAAAATTAATACCTAAACTGCATATAGTACATATTCAATATACAAATAGCAGCAGCTACTCCTTTGTAAACACAAGGGTAGGGCACCATGAATTGAAATAATAATGTTTAATAAATTGTTTTATCTTTTAAGAGCCAGTTTGTGACTCTACCATAATCAAATCACTGCTTTATTTTTGCACTATAGTAGTTGCATAGGATACTTCATTCAGGTTATTTTCCTATCTTTCTAGTTGTTATCTCTACAGATGTGCATAATCCAGGGCATATTATTGGTCACATTTCTATTACTGGGCATATTACCAGGGCTGACATGTCTAACTGTATTATACCCACTTTTTAGGAGTAAAGTCTGGTAGCCAATAAGAGTAATAAACTATCAGCCAACAGTAGTGCAGACTGGTACAGACAGGAGTGAGTACACTGTTTGATGAAGCATAGTGCAAAAGTAGCAATGAGCAACATTTTCAAAACTGATAATATTTGCACATTTCACCATTTGTGTTTAAGTGTTCCCAGATTTACTCCAAGCACACCACACAGCTGAATGAATTGACTGTCACTGTACCAGATCTGTTCCTAGACTATACTTGATGTGAAATGCAAATTTACAAATACATCGCTAAATAGCCATTTTATCAGAGTTAAACACCCCTTTGGGTGTGCGGGAATTGTTATGACAAGTATTGATTATGGTAAGCCCTGTCACTACTCAGTAGAGTAATCATATATGTCATGTGACAGGGGGCATTGAATAGCAGGGCAGGGCTTGATAACGCGATTAAGACTTGCCCGCACCATTTAATGCCGTGAATTTCCGAAAATCTGGGAGGTTTGCCTACTCTTACGGGAGTCCGAGACAGTAGGCAAGTATGATAGTATGTAACATCAATGATAATCTCTGTCTCTGAAGAGCTAGTGTAATTCCCTGCCTAATTCCCCAGGAAAGCTCCTAACTATAAAAGTGTTAGGACAAGTTCTTCCTTGTTAATTTTACTATGAAATAAAAATATACCTTGCACATGTTAGAGATTCAAAGCATTAAAAATAAGAAGTAATTTTCTGCCATGTGTGCCCTTCCATATACAGACTATACAAGCCACACTATTACAGTGTCTGGAGATTTTAAAAGCTAAAGGAAATGGGAGGATAGTGATTATAGATTACATTTGGAAAACATAGTAATTTAGACACATACAACAATAGAGTTTGGTTATACAGTATGAAGAAAAAAGAAGCACAAGCTAAAGTTACACTAACAGGGTGTCACCATAACTGATGTGTGCACTGGGGGGTGTGGGGGGGGGGATGGTTAAAGAAAATACTCCAGGGAGCAGATGTAATTTAAAATAGAAAATGATACATGTTGTGTAACAGGGGTAAGGGTTTTTTGTGAATCACCTTACAAACGGGGGAACTATTATAATGATACAAGTTTCTCATGCTTTTTATGACATCCTACAAAAACTGTAAAAAAGTATGAATTTATGTATATAAATGTACACTTGTGTTTCATTTGTTGTCCAGACTGAAATTTCACATATACTTCCCTCTGGATCTACTAAGTTACATTGCAGGCAGGGAATCAATACCTGAAGAAAGGCTCTACCCACCAAAGGCATTGTATTTACTTGTTCAGGGCTGAAGCTGGGTTTTCCGGCAACCCACTGCCCTGGTTCGGCGCATATGGCAAGAATCTTCATTCAGGTGCCACTGCGCATGTGCAGAAGTGGTGCCACTGCGCATGTGCAGAAGTGGTGCCACTGCGCATGTGCAGAAGTGGTGCCACTGCGCATGTGTGGGCTATCCAATGACAGATGCGAAAGAGATATCAGTGCCCACCAACCTGCCTGCTGCAGGTAAAAAGTATTTTATCGGTGCAGGCTGATTGGTAGGCTGCCCCGGGATTGCCGTGTTACGCCAGCCCTTTACTTGCCAATTCAAGAACATGCCCTAAATCTATTGAAAAGGCATGGGAAGCCTATTCAATAAGGACAGCGAAGGTACAAGTAGCATCTCAGGATCATGACAGATGAGGGGCAGCAATTAAATTAAAGCATGTTTCCCTTTTTTTTTTTCTTTTTTTTTTTAAATCAGGTAAAGTTTTATTGCCTTTTTTACTTTTTTTTTTTAACAGCAAAAAAGCACAAAACATTAGGCTAAAACAACAACTACAACCCACACAGTGATACAAGCAATGTCAAATATTCATACACAGTAGATTCAAAATGCATTGATATTCAGATTTTCAAACCAGGGTATGCACATCATCCAAAATTTCGAGATACAATGAGATAATAACACAGTAGTATTAATACAAAATACAATCGTTGACCTTAATAATAAAGGCGGCGGCTGGATGTCTGCCCCGAGCATTGCATTAGGAGAGCTCCACCTCCCTCAATCCTTCTGTAACATATGGGGTTATTCTCCACCTGTACCATATTCTTTCATATTTATCCACTAGGTTCCTACTGGTGTACATGAACCTCTCATGGCCGACTGTATCGTTAACAAGGTCAATCCAGCTACTCAAAGTCGGGCCTTCCAATGCCATCCACTTCCTAGCTATGACCACTTTTGCCAATATAAGCAACATATTAATGAGCAATCTAATAAGCCTACAGGTGTTTTTGTTCAAGCCCAAACCAAATATACATAGTTTTGGCATCAAGGCAGATACTCCCACCTCCAATCGTTTAATACAATCCTCCACCTCTCCCCAAAAGCATGAAACCAATGGACACTCCCAGAGCATATGCCAAAAGTTCCCTTTCTCACTCCCACACTTAGGACACAAAACCACCTGACCCCTATTAAATTTAGAAAATGTTTCCCTTTTTTATTAAAATATTATTTTGTTATTGTTCACAATTTTTTACTAATTTTATTAATTTTCTTTATTGAATCTGGAACTGGAAGCCCAAGTCAGGACTTTCAGTGCACATATGTGATGCCAATCACACATGCCTACACTGGCCTGACAAGGGGCTAAAACTCTGCTCCCAGCTAGTATCGGCAGGGAACTGAGCACTACTCATTTGCCCCAGTGACATTTATTGATATATTGGGCGGTATTTTATAGGCAATATAGATAGACAGTGATAGAAAATCTTCAAAATCAATTGGTCTCGATGAATAGACATCTAAATGACTTTTAGGTGAAAAAAGGTAACTTTCAATCTTCTGCTATGGAATGATTTACCTTTCAGGCAAAATAGGTGAATATGAAGGGAATATAAGTGGCCATAAATGGAGAGACTCTTAGAGGTCAAATAAGTAATCTACAAAAGCCAGGTCCTTAATGTTACTCATAGTTACATTTTTCAAATCAGTCATGTAAATCTGGAAACATTTGAAATACACAAGCTTCACTGCAACTTGTTGACACGCATACCTGTAGTTTTTATTAAGCAATCATATATCACAAATTGCTGTGTTGAAGCCAGTATTGTGTGTGCTTCATATTTATCAGGATTTACATGGCTAATCCCATTCTTAAAATCAACATTGCTAAAACTGAACTCATTGTTTCCCTCCTTTAAATCCTCACCCACCTTGATCTCTCCATCACTGTCAATAACACCATCATCTCTCCTGTTCCCCATCTTCGCTGCCTGGGTGTCATCCTTAACTCCTCCCTCTCTTTTGCCCCCCACATTCAATTCCTTGCCCAATCCTGTCGCTTCCAATTACCGAATATCGCCCACATTTCTCTGGATGCTGCAACAACCATCATTGATGCAATCATTATTTCCCATCTTGATTACTGCAACTTTCTCCTCACTGGGCTCCCCCACTCCCTCTTTTCTGTTCGCACTCCTCTTGTGCTTGATCCCCTCCTCTGACTTCTCTCGTGCCTGCTGTCTGTTTTCCCTCCCTTTAGTATGTAAGCTCTTATGTGCCCTCTCTTCCCTCCTGTCTCAATACCATTTCTTCTTCTCCTACGTCACTGTATTTGCTATGCTTGGAGCTTTTGGAGTCTTGGTTTTACTCATCTTGTTCTGTACTGTTGGACCCTGTATGGTCCACTGTTTGTATTGTACTTTGTATTTTGTACAATGCTGCAGAAAGCTTGTGGCACCATATAAATAAAGAAAGTTAACTGCCCCAAGAAAGAACAGCTAAAAAATAATCTATATAAAGATGCCAGACCACACCTTGAGGATACTGTTATGGGATTTGAGTGATTGATTAAAATAGCTTTATTTGGCAGTCCTTTTTCAATGGTTTATTCCCTGTTTTAAGCAACACAGCAGGCTTCCATCAAGGTATGGCTTCAAGTTAGAATGGCAAATAACTATTTACTATGCAATGGTAATCACAACATTTCCTTACTGTTTTAAACACAAATCATCAAGCCACATGATTAAAGTTTAAGACTCCAGTTTAGTCTTCTATGTAAATGAAATAATTGTTTATTTAATGTTAACAGATACTTTGTATGGTTTCCAAATATAGGCACAGACAGGCTCACACTGATGTAAGTTAACATGAAATAAAACAACAATTACAAAGCCAAAAATAACTAAAAACTGTAACACACACACAGGAGAACACTTGAAGGACACATTGAACGTGAAAAGCAGATCATTTGGGAAACCAGTGAGGTAGGAAGGAGAACGCGGATAACTATATATTTAACTTCCTGTGCAAGAGAAAGCATGTTATCTATCTATCTATCTATATATATATATATATATATATATATATATATATATATATATATATATTATAATATATTTCCTTCAGGCATTGTACATCATTATACCTAATACTTTTTTATTGAATCTCAAGCCATTTTTGTGGTTTCTTATTATATTGGTAGAAGAATAGATTTTCATGCAGTTTTTGCAAAGCGGAACAAATTAACTATGATGTTCAGTCATCTGTACTGTAATTATATCCAGCAGTAAAGTCCTGGTAGGCCTTTTTAAGAGATCATGATGTTTGCATTATTGGAATTAAGTTTTACTGTATTCTACCCAAATGAAAAGGGACCTGTTTGACAATTCACTTCAGATTGGCACTCAAAGAGCTTTATTTCAAGTTATAATATGCTTTCTTAAAGCTTGCGGGGCTAGCAAATAAGTATGATCACTAACTCACTTTATGTTTGTGGCACAATTGTCCCTCTGACAAATAAATGTGCTACAGGCCCTGGCAATCTGTTAACTCAGACATTTGATGATAATGTGCACAAGAGAAATGAGGAGCTGGTCTTACCCTATCCAAATACAAAGCTTCAGGCCAGGTCTTCCTGGACTAAATTGATTGGCTCCATACTCACAGATACCCAAATTAAAGCCTCGCCAGCCAAAAGAAAGATGTTCTTCAGTGACATAATGATGCTGAAAACAGCATGGGAATAGTGGAAGCAGAACGGAGGACATTTTGTATTTCCCGAAGAGGAATAAGGGTCTGTTTTTGGGCTGTGGCAGGCTGTCTATAAAGCAGAAGGAAGTAATACTGAGTCTCAAATAGGTGTAAAATCATGTGTTTAATTTACCCATATTTATGTATGTCTCTTTATACTAAAACAAGCATGTCCTCATTCTACATATAAACATTTAGTACTTTTTATCCTTCATTTTTAGGCCTTATGTTAGAATATACCAGCCAATCTTAATGTTTACATGTAGTCCCTCGCCAATTGAAACCATAGGGGAATACTCGCACTTTAAAGTAAAAAAGGGACTGGAAAAGTAAAGCAAAGTATTGTACTGAGAAAGATATTGAGTAACTATTCACATGTTGTTAAGAGTTACTACACTATATGTGTTTTTTTTCTCTTTCTACATGGTTAAAAACACATTGACAAGGCTTAATCCATATTGAAGATTGAGAGACCATTGCAAAGAGCTCAAATGTTCCCCCATTTATATTTGTTTTACACTTGCTCTTGCAAATGACTGTTTGGACTATTTATTCCCCTTGTATATGACTTTTTATTAATTTTTCCATGTTTAACTAACGCGCTAGTTATTTCACTATATATATATATATATATATATACATACATACATACATACATACACATACACATATACACACATGTATATAGATAGATATTTGTTTGTTTTAAGTCAGCTAGTTTTTGGTGGAATATTGTTTGCATTCATTTAAGCGCCATTTTTGAAGTGTTATCACTGTCACCTTTGCCAAACAAGGTCAATAACTTTCCTTGGGAGAGCGCCCCCCAAAAATTCCTTCATATGTGTAGGGCTTACCTACGGGGCGAGGATCCAGGGGTTCCTCTGCTCCCGCGGCGCTGCTCCCTTGGCCGGGGCGGTGAGCCAATCAGGGCTCACCTTCCGGCCGTTTGAATGTTTGGTGCCGCACGGCGTCACATCGTCGCCATATGATGTTGGTGCGCCGCCGACTATTTAATCCAGCGCATACTCTGCTATGTTCAGTCCATCGGCGGAGAGTAAGAGAAATGGACGTCTGATGATAGGCGGCGCGGTCAAGAATAGAAGAAAGAAGCAGAAGCTTTGGAAGCAGAGAGCCCTTGCCAGGGCTAGAGCTACTCTGCGACCCAAATACTGGCGGGATCAAGATCTGAAGATGGCGGCAGAGCGTGGAGGCAGTCGGGAGAACTCCTGGAGAAGATCCCCGAAGACCTAGGAGACAGGTAGGGCGCATCTGGGCACCATCTCTCCCAGGCCCCATCTGCATTCTTTCTTTCAGACAAGGGCACAAGGCCCTGCGGCAATTCGGGCACTAGGCCCAGATAGGAATTATCTGGACACTAGGTTCCCATAAATACCTGGGCTTTAAGCCCATAGTTGAAAAGGGAGCACTGAGTTCCGGTAGTGGCCACTGACGGTTCCAGACGGAGACATCTTGCCAGGTGGCTGTTATGAATCCCAGTGCATTCACGAAGAGCAACGGAAGTGTAAAGCAAAGTGTCTTTATTCAGGTAAATACACAAACAAAGATAACTCAGATCCACTGATAAGAAGAGGTTCCTAATGAGACTGTATAGTAAAAATGGCAGGAACAGGTATTTTAAGTATTACCCCAGTCCAGAAGGTACAAGGCTGTCCAGGAAAGCAGAGTCCAGGGATCAAGCAGATATCAGACACACATATCCAAATAGCCAGGCAGAGATCAAGCGAATAGGCAAAGTCCAGAAGTCAGGCCAAAAGGTCTGGGCAACAGGCAAAACAGCGTGGTCCAAGGTACAGGCAAACGAATCAGGGTCACAGGCAAGCAGGCAAGGTCCAAGGTACAGGCAGTGGTCATACATAGAAGTTCAATCCAGAAGGTATATAACAAACAGCACGAGAGCAGGTTAGCAGCAGCCAGGAACAAATGGGATGAACTGCACAGAGCACAGCTTGAGGCAGGTATTTGAAGCAGTGTGACAGGTGCAGTTCTAATTAGCATCAGACAAGGAGATTAATGCCTTCAGGCATATTGCAGAGTTCAGGAGCAGGACAGCAGCACCTCTGATGGATTATAGGTACTGCTGCCAGATAAACAAAGGCAGTCATAACAGTGGCACTCTGTTCCCGTGGGCCCCGGTCCAGCAACTGCAACTGGTCCTTAGTAGTGTGTAATTGCCCCTTGTGAGGAGATAGTCTCTTTCGTAAATCATGGGAATTGGGTTTAGCCTATATCTCTGAGTAGAGGGTGGGGGACTTAGGCAGTACACCACATACAGCTTCTAGCAGAGTTGCGCTGCCTGATCATTAGTTGCTATAGGATCAGGGAGCCTGTTGTATAGCTAGTAGCATTCTGTGGGTGCTACACAATAGTCTCACGGATAGTGTAGGTGGGAGGCTGTGTGTTGTTGTTGCAGGTGACGGAGGAACACGAGGGAATAGGAGTCAGAAGTCGGAGCTACTCGGTGAGTATATCTACTAGGTTTCCATTCTTCTCAGCGGGCCCTCGCCTACCTGCGAGTGGAGTACTTGGGCGGAACTGTTTCTAGTCCTAAGTATATGGAGCACCGGTTTTTGGCCCCGAGTAAAACGAGGTGTCAGCAGGCGGGGTAAAGTGAGTGTCTCTGCCCCTTGCCGTGGCCTCGAACAAATCGCCACCTGGTGCAAGCGGATCCTTACTGTTGGTTTCTTCCCCAGGCAGCAGTGCCGAAGGACGTGAGAGTGATCTTCAGTTTGAATGGGACGTAGGCAGTGAGGTGTGCTTCACAGTGTCCACTCTGATCCAGTAAGTCATTGGAGAGAAGGGAAGGGGATTGTAGTCTGTGTGCTTCTGCACTCCTTACACATACACACTTAGGCCCTTCAAATTCATTCAAATTCAACATTTTCGTCAAGTATTCTTCTGGGGTTATTGCCAAACTAAATTCTCAGACACACAGAGGGGCATCTCGTCAATAGCCACGTAGCAATCAAATAAATTCCAGATTCAGTGTAATTGGGAAGATGATTTAAATATATTCCTTTTAGATGAATATTCTGAAAATATCTTCACTAACAGTCATTGCATTTCTAAATGTATGAACTATCTTGAAATATTAATCAAACTGACTCTATATGACTCCCTCCAAACTTCATAACATTTGGTCAGCTAAGTCTAAATACTGCTGAAGGAACTGTGGTAGAGACGGTACCTTGTTCCATATATTCTGGGATTGCCCAGTAATTAAACCATTTTGGTCAGAAGTTACCGATTTGCTGCTCTAAGTAATTAGCCCCGACATTGTACTGACCCATAACCTAGCGTTACTCCATCATTTCTCTCCAGATTTCCCAGTATATAATAAATAAGTAACAGGACATATCCTAATAGCTGCTCACGTGGCATGTGCCCAGCACTGAACATATCCTCATATTCCTGATATGTCTAAAATTATGGCCAAAGTGCAATATAGTTTTGAAATGTAGACTACTGATTGTCCTAACTCTGGGACTTATGATTGTTGTTACTTACTATTCATTTGTATGTTATCTGATACTCATCTGTATAGAAATTGCTATGTATTTAGCTTCATTTACAATTTTTATCTATTCCGCATTTAGAATGGATCTTGAGCATCCATTGTCTACTGTATCCCCACATGTTGGCTTTCCCCCTCCGGTTATTACTTTCTGTACACATATACCCTGTTTAAAACCAATAAAAATTGAGTAAGATAAACAAATTTAACATTTTCTATCTTGGTTACCCTGAAGGGAGCTAAGATTCTGGTAGGACAACCTCTCTTTTGTATTGAATCCAAATATTGTCCGGTGTGTTCTCCCGTAGACAGAAAATCCCTCACAATGAGGCAATATGAGAACCTAATTTCTGCCACCCTTAGGAGGGTGCCTCCTGAGACAAGATTATCACTTGGCCACATAGAAGAAAATACCTAGAAGTGCTCTCAAATCAACATTGTGTTGTGTGTAAGTCTATAGTCTGTATAGACCTTATTCATATGGCTGGCGCAAAAAAACCCTGGGGGCACCCTAGGTGGCGCCCCCCCGCTTTCCCTTACATGCATGAAGTGTAGAGTTCCTCAGAATGGAAGTGTGGCGCTTGGCTGTGACATCACAGCAAAGTGCCACATTCCCAGGTTAATACTGAAATTGAGGAGCAGCAACAGCTTCACATGTAAGAAACTGCTGGCTTCTTCTCATTGTCAGCGGCTGGTGCTCCATGTTGTTGCACTGCAGGGGATTAAAAATACTTAATGAGTGATGTTATGTCACTCATCCCGTTTTAGGTGCCCCCAAAAAACCCTAGCTAACCAGCTAGGTCCGCCTAATGGTAGCGCTAGCCTGCTTATTCAATTATTTCACATATTTAAGGAATGCGAATAACAGGTCAAGAAGGCTTGTAAAGTATCAAGAAGGCTTGTAAAGTGCACTTCTTGTCTACAGTGGAGGCAGATAATATAACGCCATACATTTTTTCATGCAAGGCACTGGTTTCTGGTGAATTCTCTTGACTGTTGGTTCAGCCTACAACATTGTTGCTCTGCTGTGTGTAGATGAGAGGTGTACTATATCTTATAAATGCCTTTTCTTTATTGGCTCCCACAATGAGCAATAGGGGACTAAAAATGTTACAAAGGATAGTTGTGAAAGTATAATCTAAAAATCTGGTAATGGACTATTTTGATTCAATAAGCTAATAGGAACACACAGCCGATTCCAACAAGTTACCTGAGGAAGAAAAATGATGACTTCCAGGGGATTGCCTAATATGGCACATACAATGAATTGCTCACCTTAAATAACATCTAAGTTACAAAAGAGGATTAAATACTTCATATTCTCCATGGAAGACATATTGGCAAGAAGCTTAAACAAACACTTCTCATCTTGAAATGTGACAACATTACACTACATACTATGAATTAGTCATCTTACTGGAATAGACACAAATAGTTCCTGTCCAATTAATATAGTAAGCAAGCATTCACTCACCACATTCTAAATAAATGACAGGGCCTAACACATAATAATAATCTCAGTACATACAGGATGACAGTTCCTTCTTAAACAGATTAACATTACAAGTAGTACTGCATTACGAAAAAGAGTTGTTGAATCAAGCTACAGGCCTTTTTCCTAGGCACAGAAACATCACATTGGCTTGGGCTTAAAAAAAAAATCAGCTGCTGAAAATGTTTGAAAATGTTTGGGGTGGGCCACCTGATCTATGTAAACAACTAGTCTTCATTAATGTTAGTCTGTCCTACCAGAGGTTCCCTACTACCTCACTGGCCATTTTCCCATTGCAATGATGCCCACACTTGGGTCAATCCTGCCTCTGTCCCCAAGAGTCCAGCAACAGGGTCAACATTCAATTTGAGGTTTGGTGCTTGGGCTAAGCACCCAGATCTCTTCCACATTCAATGAATCCTGTTGGTGAGGTCAAACAAAGACTATACGTCATCTTCTGACCACATCTTTCTTCATGCCCAATTATGGAAAAATTAGTTTCCATATGATCATTATCTGGCAAGATAGTTGTTTTGGGACCTCCCCAATATGGATTCAGATAATAATACTGATATCAGGCCAATTACCCAATACTGCAGCATGTATGGCCAATTTTAGCGCCAGTGCTATTTAAGAAGGGCACAGTTTAGGGCTCCCAAGAGCTCAAGAGAACCCTTGACAAGACATCTTCCCAACCTCTGCTTACCATACATTTACTTGGAAGTTTCCCAATGCTGAGCAAGAAGAGGTGTCCACAAACACAACAATTATTAAAATATTAATTGAAATATCTTTTCACAAATTACCTGACATTAAATGATTTGTACATGCACAGAATCTAAATATGATAGACTTGATATTGTGAGAACATGCAAATAAGTAAATGCTTAATTATGATAGATCAAAATGTACAAAATGATTCTTTAAATTAAGGTCTTCAGATTAATATCTTTGAAATGCCATATATAATAGTAAGATCTCTTCTAATGGGATTGTATTGTGAGAAAAAAATATTGCGTTAAAGCACCTTTAGTCTAACGCTAATAATGTGGTGACACACGGTCAAAGGTCTTACTGCCATGAGCTGTAGCAAAAATGTGCAAGTGCTGAAACTATAGTTTTTGCTTGTTGCCCACCGTGGATAAGGGTAAAATAATCAGCGTGGCATAGATGAAATAATAAGGTAAGCTAATGTCAGCTATTATTGAATCATATTTAAACACACAAAATGAATTACAATGATAGCCCTAAGCCAGGGTTTCCCAAACCCAGTCCTCAGGGCTCCCCAACAGTGCAGGTTTTCCATATCTCCTTGCTGGAGCACAGGTGTATTCATTACTGACTGACACATTGTAACAGATCCACAGGTGGTGCTAATTATGTCACATGTGATCAGGAAAACCTGCACTGTTGGGGAGCCCTGAGGACTGGGTTTGGGAAACCCTGCCTTAAGCATTGCATTAACTTCCACTTGATTGGACATATGAAGAGTACATATTATGGGTACATAGAAGTTGCATCTTAGAATTGTGAAACAACAGTGGCTAAATTACACTTGGAGACATTTATAAAAATTGGTGCAAAGAAAAAAGGTGGTGCAGCCCATAGCAACCAATCAGATTCTGTCATTTTTAAAGTGCAGATTAGAAAATAAATAGCAAACATCTATGGGCACAGCTAACTGTTCTACACATTTACCTGACAAACAGTTTTCATAAGTGTACCCCAGTGCTACAAAATGTAATTGCTGATAGGGAGCTATGGCTCAGTGACCAACACTAGCATATATAACAGATTTCACACGCACAAGTAGAAAGGGCAAAGGGACATACTGCAGGATTGCAGTTTATCTGTGGTATCTTAATCCAACAGATAGAGAAAAGCTAAATTTAGCGTAAATCGAGTTTTTGTCTGAACAGGCCATATCACAAAGGTGTGAAGTTCCACTGATACATTCTTAGTTCAGCACATAAAACGGCTACCTCCACTGTGCCTGTGTGTAGGTGACAAGCCCACTTTAAATATCGTAACCAAACTTGTCTCATGCCTTGTTCCAGTTTTAAGAACTAAAGCAACATTTAATAAAAAGTAACCTTCACAACAGTTGAAAAGTTAAACATATTACATAGAATGAATTTATGGATACATTTTAATTAATAGATAAATATTGTTTCACTATAGTTTATTTAAATAGCAGACAGTTCAAATGTATAATACAATAATTATGATTTCCTGTAATCTCTAACAAAAGCTGCCATACAAAGCATAAGCTAATTGAACGCCACAAACACTTAATTTTACAGCAATGCCACAAAATGGAACTCAGCCAGCCAAAATAAATCCATCAAGCTATTCTAATTACAAAGATATATATAACTAATATATGTATGCAAAGTTTCTTGCTTAATAATTAGCCTAATATATTATTCTATGCTCACAAGTTTCACCATTAAAGGAATATGTGTGTTATGTATGGGGAACAGGGCCAGTTGCACTGCGTATGTTCTATGAGTTGCATGTATAAACCATAGTTGCCAACATTGGCAGGTTAAGTTCCGGGAGGTCTGGGGGTCAAGTGGGTGTGTGGGGGCAGGGCTTGAAGAATTGTGCCGTTAGCCCCGCCCCCAAAGCTGTCACCACCTTTTCATCCAATAAAACAAGGGGGCGGGGCCACAATGACGCAGCTGTGGTGCCATTAAGCCCCGCCTCCTCCATTCACTTACCACCGCTGCCCGGGAATCGGGAGAATTGCCCTCTCTCCCGGGAGCCCGGGAGACTGACCCAGATTTCGGGAGTCTCCCGGATATTCCGGGAGAGTTGGCAAGTATGGTATAAACTATTTTTCATATAGAGGTAACACAACAATCTATTCACATTAGTTTGACAGGTCAAGGTTAGGGGAATCTGCTTATTGAAGCAATAGAAAACTAGCAAATCACCACAATTTACTGAGTGATACTCAGTTGCCTGGTGATACGAGCTGGTAGTAGTAAGAGGAGTCTTACCACATCACCAGCTACTCTTGGTGCATTTACGCATGCATGGTCTGGCTTTGGGCTTCCAGTTCCAGTTATCAAAATAAAACAATTAATTGTTAAAAGAAAATATTTAAAACGCATACAATTATTTTGCTGCCATACCGATTAGAAAAATACTTTAAATTAATATACTGTTTTTTTTCCAATATCCTCTGCTATAGTGAAAGGATGTGTGCAGCAGTGCTTGACTTTCTGCATGTAAATAAACATATCTGTATTTCTGTATTTATGAATAGGCGAATTGGCTTTGTGTTTGATTTGCCCAATCTAGCTATCAAAAAAAGCTTTATTCTTGGAATCAAGCATGCAAAAGAAACAATGTGATTATTTCCATGTGCCCGGATTAGCACATTCAGAATCATCAGAACATTTTGCAGCTTTCAAAGAGCAAACTATAGTGTCTCTAACCAATATTATTAAATCCTACCTCAGATTCTGTTTCCCTACTGCATTTAAATCACATCAGTTTAAACAGGCAATCATTTTTTAACAACTCTTTGTACTGCAGTTAATGTCACTTTGTTTTATGTTTGGAACATATAGTGCTTTCTTTGGTAGAATATTTAAGTAAATTTATTTTATACTGAAAGCACTGTACAAGCAACAAAAGTTATAATAGAAAAAAAAAATATTTTTCATGAGTCTCATAGCTTAATTAGTACAGCCCAGAAACCCCAATTAATCATCTTGCTCTCCCAAATATATGTCTATTTTAGTTAGAAGTTGGGTAGGAAAGATACCTATAAATGTTGTTTTAAATTTGTATTAATCAATTAGACTCCGGTCTCCTCTATTGCCAGGACTACTAGAATCACTGTAAACCAGAACTGACACATCATCTCCTTACTGGTTACACTGGATCTTTCTACGCTGACAGGCAGGATACTCCAGCTTGGCCAGGCTCCATACAAATGAGAGAAATCCCAGGTGATTTTGCAAGATTTCCTTTTACTAATGCATGATGATGAAAATTTGGCATTGGTGCCGATGAAAATTTGGCATTGGTACTGGCAACCTTACCAGGACCCAAGTCTGTCATTTACCAGGAAAGCATCCGCCATAACTTGCAAAAGAGGTTTAACCTGACCGCAATATTGGTTTCAGCTAGATGATGGCTATTAGAAATGTAAGGTCCTGTGCACAACGTATCAGGAAAGTTGCAGAGATAAGATGTAGCAAGGAATAATAGACTGTGGGTTTTGTAAGTAAGCTTAAAGTTAAAGAGTTGAGTCGTATCACACACAGGCCATTCCTGACAATCAGTGAGAAATTGTAAACTGGACGTGATTTGGGCATTCAGCACATAGGTTGATCAGCTGGATCTCTACTAGTTTTATTGGTTTCAGAAGATGACAAAATACCCAGACTGATGGCGCTCATTTTCAAGCCACATTTACTAAATGTCAGCTATAATTTTGTCATGAACAGAGAGAACTTACAGTTATTTATAAGGGTTAACCCATCACATACTTGTGGGGGAGAAGGCCTAAAATCATAACTGCAGTGTAAATATGTTATATCGAATGAATCCATTGATAAATTGAGCTATTAAAGTGTAAAATGTGAAGACAGAAAGTCTGATTTGATGGCTTTGCACACTCCAGTGTGAGAAGATAGGAGTGTCACCTGTGGCAACTTCAAAGAGCCCCTGCTGTGGGATATGGCCAGGCCTGGGATGGAGTTTGGCACCTGAATAGACTTTTAGGGATTGCTCAGCATGGTGTCTGGATCACAGAGCCCATCTGCTAACTTGGCTATACTTTATATAGACAAATAGAATTCAGTTTTAAAATATGCCACTTAATATCAATAAAATTAGTGATCAACCACATATTCCTCCATTGCAGGATGAAGGGCAACTCATATGTCAAATTCAGAATTCTGCCCCACAGAGAAGTTAAGGAAATGAGTATAAGCTCTACAAGTACACTGTATCTGGGCGTGTTTGATATCAAAAGATGGACCAGTTAATAGGGGATTTATTAATAATAAAATTGGATCTTTGTGACGCTCCACAGAAAAGTTAGGTCACATAATTGGTTAGTAAATCAGGCAACATGCAAATGGTGATTGAAAAAAAGTGTCACAGACCACAACCCCCTGAAGGTAGGGAGAGGTGTGGACGTATCTTTAAAAGGCTGAGACCAAGTACAGTAAATTGTCAGACTTTGGGAAATCAATTCACATTGATAAGCTGTCCATCTTCCAAGCCAATTTCCCTTGGCCAGAATATACCACTTTGATGTAATTTATGCTCTGTATGTAATCCTTTTTATTTTAAAATGTTTTGCTTGTGTATGTTATGTCAATCTATTAATTGTTTATTAATTATTTTTTATATCTGAATCCCCTGTACTTTTGTATATTAAATCTATAACTGAATATGTTGCATCCTTGATACTCTAATGAATCCGTTAGTCTGTTAAGAAGAAATAGCTTGACCAAGTTAATCCTTTGAATGCCAGTGTGTGATTTGTCGATATATTTGATTAACGAGCTTAGTGTGTACTTGCATTTACATTTGTGTAACAGTCTGGAGGTGTGAAGAGTTAAACCTTTGTTCGCTGGTGTGGGTCTTCCTAGTCTGTGAGCAGCTAGAAGCCTTGCGTGCCAGTGTAGGACAGTATATTGGGGTCCTATTGCCCATTTTCAATAGGTGGTGGCATACCTTAAGTGTGTGAGGTGTGAGCGCTGTTTGGGGGCGATTCAGTAGGTCTATAACCTGTGTAATAGGTAGAGAGAGACTGCAGGCTAGAATCATGTGTGACCTCATAGAGCAAACACCCCAAAGTCACGGCAGCTGGGAGCGTGTCCGTTACTAATTTGATCAATTCTAAGTGATTATTATTGCCCATAGGTTTTGGGGGGGTGGGCTTGCATGCTAAAATATAGAGCCAATTGTCTTATATTAGCTACAATATTGCAGACTACTATGTGATTACATAAATTGATGCTAAAGGGAGCATTGTAACAAATTTCGGAGTGGACTGGGACCCTCGTGTTTCTCAAAATAAACAAGGGTGCCATATTCATTGAAAGTCTGTCCAACAACTAAAGTTACTTTAAATAAAGGAAACTGCTTTGTTAAAAGACACTAACTACATGCAACACAAATCATTTTCGCAATCATGGAAATTTTAGAGTACGGAAATCAGAATATACTTAGCCATTTATAACATTAAAGGATATAGCCACTTTTCTGGCATTTTATTTTTACTTAATATTAAAATTGTGTCATTTTTTCTAAATATATCTCCATGTCTTTTATCAAATAGGACCTTCAGTAGAGTATATCTTTGGGTGCTAATTTTATCGAGCCGGGAATCTGAAAGTCGATCATTGATGTGGGTTGTCCAATCGGCTTCTCTCAGACAACTCAAACTTGTTAGCTTGGGATCTCTTTCAGGGCATTCTTCAGAGTGTAGTTGCATCAATGTTTATATGACCACTCATCCTACACCTGCTCTATATACATTCATCTACACCACAATAACCCAAATACATTTACCACAATTACACTATAACAAACATTTACGTACCTTACAAACTTTTATTTGTATGCTTATACTTCACAACAATCAGGTCAGTGTCTCGCTTACTTTGTTATAACTTATGCATGTATAACATAATTTTTTGTTAAACCTATAAAATATTACTAGATTTAAAAAATCATAAAATGTAATTATTCAGCTGTTAAGTAAGAAATGTAAAATCCCTCCTTTCCCTTTAAGTAGAACATCCACCACAACCTCAAGCCAAAAACTACGGCCTGGGGTTAGCTCAGCAGCCAAAATAAATAGAGCTGTTTGGCAAACTTTTACTACTGTGTTTAGCTATTTGCTCCAGATTTTAATTATAACATTCTTAGCCTTGAGTAGGAAGCCCCAGTGATCTTTCAGGGAACTAATGAATAGTTAATATGTGCAATAAAACATGTAGAAAAGAAACGTTTGTGCAAAACCAATATATTTTTAAATATATTTTGTCTAATTGTCTAAGGCACCATTCTTTTCACCAACAACCTGAAAAGACCAGAATTCATACAAGATTAGTTGCAATGTAGGTCAGTACACATAATAGAAAACAGATGTTCTTCGTTCAGCTTGATAGTTGGTCCACAAACACACACAGTTTATAAGACAATAAAAGTCTATCAGTGAGTTCAATTATATACGTAAAGGGAATATTCCACCAACAAGAGTTTTGTTTTTGTTTTCTAACAGAAAACCCTCCCACCCGGACTAGTAAAACAGTCATTAGCAAGATGCAGCCTGAAGACTATTATTCTCTCCAGGTGTCAGTGTCTGGCGAGTAGCAAAGGTGTCAGTGGGTCAAGATTTGTAACAAAAATAAAATAAAAAAAATGACAGAGAAGGACTCTAACAGTTAATAGGGCAAGATAAGGAAACTACTATTAACATGGAATTGCAAGACAAACAGAATCTAGCTTCACTAAGATTAATGAAATTGGATTGGGGCTATTGGTGCCTTACAGCAATGATACTTAACTTTGCCTTTTATTTGTGATACTAGAGGGAATCTGCGGGTTTGAAAAAGTGGAGATGTTGCCTATAGCAACCAATCAGATACTTGCAGTCATTTTGTAGAAAGCACTAAATAAGTGATAACTATAATCTGATTGGACGCTATAGGCAACATCTCCACTTTTTTAAACCTTCAGTTTAGTAAATATACCCCCAAATGTCAGTTTGCCATGGATTTGGGCCCCAATTCTCATTGTGTCTTTGTTCAAGAACCTTAAAAAGAGGCAGTTCCCTATATAATGTAATACATATCTGACAATCATGAGGCCAAAACAAAACTAACCTTGGGTCCCTGACTCACAGATTTAGCCCTTTAGTCATACAGAACAATATTACTGAATATGAATTTAGCAGGTAAGGATGAGGTATTCTAGTGGCCTGACAAGCACCTGACATTAACAAATGTCTCAATTAGGATTTGCAATAAACAGGACGTTGTGCACAGTGGATAAGGAAGGAGGGCTTGCTTATTACCAGTAAAGTTTAAACACAGTCCTCTAAATGATATGTTAATAAAGATTGGAGAGTGGGGATCATGTCAAGCCCCTAAAGAACTGACACCATGGGGTAAATGTACCAAGCTGAGAGTTTTCCGGCGGGTTTGAAAAAACAATCAGATTCTAGCTATTATTTATTTAGCACATCCTACGAAATGATAGCTAGAATCTGATTGGTTGCTATAGGCAACGTCTCCAACTTCTCAAACCGCCGGAAAACTCTCAGCTTGATACATTTAGCCCCATATCTGCTAGGCTCATATTACAGGATGCCATTAAGTATTTTTTAATATTTCCTCATCCCTGGTTGCACCTTAATATTGTACACATAGTGACGAACTTCATCTACTTCTTATTATACCCTAACCCTTTGAAATTAAGTAATATGTTTTAAATTTTGAGTTGTTTGTTTTAACATATACATTTCTGTACAGCGCATGTGCATCAAAAGTGCATACACATATACATTTTTGCGACTTTTCATATAACATACTATAACATCTATCTCTATAACAACTATATACTATCTCTCTTGTGTATATGATAGTTCATTACTTTATTATATTGCGTACATATAGGATGATGCAACTTTAGTATTTACTACTAACACTGTTGTTGTATCTCTGTATCTAGTGGACTCTACCAGCCCTATCAGAGAATCGTGTCTGTATGGTGAATATGGACTTTGTTTGCCGTACTTAATAACTGTGTACCTTTTCCTGTCTGTCTTTATGCTATTTACAGCTCCGTATGTGCCATGTTTATTTTACTATGTCAGTGTTATTAACACTGGAGGGTGTCACCCACCCATACTGCCGTTAATAAATTCTCTGGATCAATCTATATCTGACCATTATTCTAAGTGGTAAGAGAGTATATCAATATAAAGTACTTTAAGTGTAAGTTGGTACCCCTGTACTGACCCTTGTAATTACCCGCTGTCCCCTCTGTTTCAAGCGCCAGGGAGTTATACCATTTTATCCATCAATAGGGTTGAGCTATCCCTATATCCCCCCACTCCCAGGTGGCTGCTTATCCACTGATACTCTGTAATAGGGAGCGCTGAACAATCATTTCCACTAATTAATGCTGCAGTAGACCCAAGCCTTGATGTGGTGAAAAGTACTGACCCTCAGACAGGTCATAACTGCATCTAAGAGATGAGCGAAAGCAACTTTGCGGATCTGTGAAATTTAGCTCATCTCTATTACATAGCATACAGTATATTATATTATATGACTCCAAACTATGGCTTGTCCAATCACCTTCTCTCAGATAGTCAAACTATTTGCTTATATATAAAAATTTTCATCTCTTTTGCTCTTAAAACTATCCTTTGTGAGGGTCTGTATATGAATAACTGTGAATCTACAAGTATGAGGAGAAGGTTTCTTTCTTAAAAATAACTTGTACAATAGATGTGTCAAACTCGCGGCCCGCTGGCGCTACATGCGGGCCAAACGCATATCTTTTGTGGCCCTGCCAGGCACCCTCCTCCTTTCGCACTGAATGTTGACGTCACCATGCCCAACATTTGCAGAGAGGCGCCACGAGAAGAAGAGAAGAAAACAGAATAAAGGAAAACAGAAGAGAAGAAAGAAGGCAATAGAAAGGTAAGTGAAGGGGAACAAAAATCAGCATAGAGGGCGCAGTGTGAAACAGGGGAGACAGGTGAAAGGGAGCAAAAGCAGCATAGAGGGCACAGTGTTAAACAGGGGAGACAGATGAAGGGGAGCAAAAGCAGCATGGAGGGTGCAGTGTGAAACAGGGGAGACAGATGAAGGGGAGCAAAAGCAGCATGGAGGGTGCAGTGTGATACGGGGAGACAGGTTTTATCTTAATAATAAACCTTACAAAATTGCATATTAGACTTTTTCTTTTTCTTGCAGCCCACACAATCTTACACTTTGATTATTTGACCCAATGGGTTTTTGAGTTTGACATGCCTGTTGTACCTGTTGAGTTTGACATGCGTATGTATACCAAACTCTGACTTGTTATACTATTGCGCATAAAAACGATGTGCTTTGGAACACAGCGATCCCATCGGAGAATCTTTATTGCAACCGGTAAACGCGGTGATAACACCCCCAGCCCAGCTAGCCTCTGGCTCCCATAGGAAATAATGGAGAGTAGTAGTTTTCCAGTGATAGACTATCACCGTTCAACGTTACTTTATAAAAAGGGACAGGAATGTCTTATTTGGTGTAAACTTTTCAGTGACTTGTTGACAAATCTAAATCTCCTTCTCTAATGGTAAATGCTACCATGTGTTTTGCAACAGGAAAGTGCAGCATGATGCACAATTTTGCACTTTGGAGTTGCAGCTGTTTTTGTGTACCAGGGTGGTGTATGTGAACAAAGATGTCAGCTACATAGCTCTCAGCTACATCATGTGACATGTTGGGATTTATAGATCCATAATAGTTTGAAAGACAAGGTTTGCCTAACTCAGCACTAACACGTCACTGTAGAAAACACGTTACCCCCAGACATCACAACACAGATCATGAATCATACATTGCACAGTGTAGAACTCTCAGTAATAAAACTAATACCTGTGAATCACAATAATAAAACAACGCTATGCTCATGTCATGTCACATCCTGTATGGGTCAGCGGTTATATACAGTAACACAAGCAAAAATGTAATTCACATATGCTGTCGTATTCACAAACAAAGATTTATTCCTCTTGGTAAAAACTGATAGAAAGAAAAAGATATATTAATGAACAATTCTTAGAAATAGAAAAGATCTTTATTGAATTTGGAGATTAATTGTTCCAATTCCAGACTGAGATGTTCTTTCCTCATGTGTTCTTCATTTGTTTGGAAAATAATTTAAACAATGCATCTTTATCCAGTTTCACAAAGGATGAAGGCAAATTTGACAGAGAAATATTTTGGCAAATGTCTTCTGATAAACTTGCACTCCATCGATTGTGACATTAAAACTGTTGGTAACTGTTGGTAATTAAGTGGAGAGGAAGAAGAATAAAAAATTCTGCTAAAGAAAAGTCTTTTGGAGAGAAAAACCTTGCAATATAGCTGATTCTTCTCATTTGTATCATTTGTATCTTGCATGCAACAACTGTAAAACATTACATGATAACAGTATAGAAATGACTAACTGTACACTCATTAAAGTACTCTTAATATATAATTAAGTCTTATTTTCCACAGAGACAGCTGTAAAGCATATGGCTTTAGTTTATTGTGTAACCACATATTTGTATTTATATATGGAAAATGTAAATGGAAGCAATTGGGGCACTCTATAGGGGCACTATTATACTGGAACGTGTCTGTCAGGAAGCTGTGGAAACTACAGTAAGTCACGGCATACTGGAAATGGTATTAAGGGCCAGTATTTAGCACACAGCACTTTGCTCTTTTGGTTCATTGTGTCCTGATAGATCCACAAAGTAACAGTACACTTAACTTGACCATCAAGGCAGATCCAGTGTCTGGTAGTAGGTTTGTCACTTTACTTTGTGTGAGACTATGTAATGGCATTTCTGCATTTTTCAGTTAGCGTTCAGTTAAAACTACTTTTTTTTGCTATTTGCCAGTTAACTCCTTCAAGTAGAAATAACAAAGTAGTCTCGGGCATTCCATAACTCTTTATCTGTGGTGGAACTAGAGGTCCCATCATGCCCCACCAGCTTGAAGATGACAGAGTATTATGGAATTTGTAGTTCTACTTCTACCGCAGCTGGAGAGTCACAAGTTGCCTAAGACTGCTTAAAAGCCTCCTCATTTTGTCTGCAGAGATTTATTTGCCAAATATCCAGATTTGTTAAAAATGAGTGCTAACTGAAACATGCAGGAATGCCTCACTTGTACATACTCTCATACAAAGCAAGCTGACAAGACTTTACTACCAGGAACTTCTATTTACTGTAAAACCAAGGATGAAATCAGATAAGAAAACAATATGTATGAGAGTTTTCGTTCATGAACATAATTCAGATCAGACACACGTCAAATAACCACACATATTAAAATATCTCACACGTAATTAAAAAAACATCCTATAGAACATACAAACAACTTTTCTTTAGATGTTGGACAACAGAAAAATCTCACACATTTGCAATGATTGATTTCTGTAGGAGCTATATTGTCCTGAATAGTTAAAGGAACTCTGCACAATTTGATTTTTCTCTATATAATATTCACAAATCATTCTGAAAGTCAGTGAACTACAGTATATTCAGGTAACCCTACCTTCATATCCACTGGTCAGGTAGAAATTCAGGGTAAACAGCCAAAGTACATAGATTGAAATCTCCATGACTCTAAAAACAAGTCCTGCAGACGTAAAGGAAGCATAGAGAAAGAGACAGAGGGGAAAGAATTCTACACAGTGTTTAAGCTTCAGGCAAGAAGCAAGATACCGCAAGTTTTTTTTTTTTCCCTTGGAGAACTGAAACTCTGCCAGGAAAAAGGGGGGAGTACAGCATTCCCTTATTGGACGCAGCAGATTCCCTAAACGAATATAGTATATGATCCCTTTGCAGAAGTCGCTTTGCAGGTTTCACTTTTTCTTTGTAGAAATGAAGGCCAATGTCTTCAAAGAAACCCTTTATACCTACCAGTAGCTGTAGATCTGCCTTGTTTTGAAATGTAAGCTGTTAAATTGATTTGCCATGTCTGCGGAGATCAGTTTTATTAATGGTTGCATTGACAGGGGGTATTTCCTCCTGACTTCTGCTCACACATAGTTTTCCAAGGATGTTGATGTTGGAGAGGTGCCAGAAGAAAAAGTAAATGTACTCTATATTCTTTATTTTCAAAATCTTGAGATTTGTTTGAATAAATAACACTTTTATTAAACTTATTTGACATTATTCCTTTTATGGACTAATTATACACTTCTTCTATAAGGAGATTAGAAAAGCTGAAGTACCACAGTTCCGATAAAATAAAACTATTAACATTCAGTAATAAAAGGAGAGTTACTAAATAAAATAAAATACATTCAACACATTAAAGATTACAAGCCTGATTTATGAAGGAACGTAAATGCAGATATGTGCCGTATTTTGTGTAAAATCGTTTTGCGCATGCCCAGAAATGGACTATACGCTAGAGAATGCAAGAACATCAAATTAATCTCTGAGTGCATAGAGCGCTTTTGACAGCCTACGATTCCAGGGGCGGATCGGGGAAGGGGAATGGGCGTATGCACGTATTTAATGTACAGGAAGGCCATGCCAAGCTCGAGCGCATGCAGTGTCCCAATTCAAGCTTTGGCCATCTCAAGGGTATGTAGTTTTCTGTTGCATTACTTGCACCAGCTGCAGGTCGGGTGTAAGTGCTGAGTACTAGTAATGGGGGTCATGTATGTAAGCTAGAACATGTGTTTGCATTCTGGAGCAACTGTAAAAGTAGACATTAATATCATCATAATAAATGTATTGCATAGCGGGAAAAATTACTTATTTTAAAAAGTTTTTCATTAATGACTATATTATTAACAGGTGACTAAAATTGAATAGTTTTTTCTGTGCGTTCTGCTGGATCTTTATATTCCACATATATGTATTGGACGCAGTGTATTGTGTCTGTTAGAGCAGAGCATACCTAGACCTGTATTCAACAAGAGACGTCTCTTTAGATGCGTTTGTAGTTGAATACAGATGTGCGTATGGGGAGTTTCTTGGCCATGTACCCAAAATATCGATGTTTTGATCCCTGAGCCACGTAGTTATCATTTTTGCCTTATGACAAGGTGCTCTATCCTGCTGAAAAAGGCATTGTTCATTATTCATGGTTGTGTTCTTTGGCAAAATTGTGAGTGAGCCCACTCCCTTGGCTGATAAGCAACCCTACACATGAATGGTCCCAGGAAACTTTACTGTTAGCATGACACAAGAATGATGGTAGCGCTCACCTTTCCTTCTCCAGACAAGCGTTTTTCCAGATGCCCCAAACAATCTGAAAGCCCTGTACCTTTTGCAGAATATCAGTCTGTCCCTGATGTTTTTCCTGGAGAGAAATGGCTTCTTTGCTGGCCTTCCTGACAACAGGCCATCCTCCAAAAGTCTTCATCTCACTGTGCGTGCAGATGCATTCCTCTTGCCTGGTGTCATTCCTGAGCAAGCTCTGCACTGGTGGTGCCCCGATCCTGCAGCTGAATCAACTTTAGGAGACGGTCCTGGCGGTTGCTGGACGTTCTTGGGCGCCCTGAAGCCTTCTTCACAACTATTGAACCTCTCTCCTTGAAGTTCTTCATGAGCCGATAAATGATCTGATAAATAATTTACGAGCAATCTTACTAGCAGCAATATCCTTGCCTATGAAGTCCTTTCTGTGCAAAGCAATGATGACTGCACCCATTTCCTTGCAGATAACCATGGTTAACAGAGGAAGAACAATTATTTCAAGCACCACCCTCCTTTTAAAGTTTCCAGTCTGTTATTCTAACTTAATCAGCATGACAAGAGTGATCTCCAGCCTTGTCCTCATCAACACTCTCACCTGTGTTAACGAGAGAATCACTGACCTGATGTCAGCTGATCCTTTTGTGTCAGGGCTGAAATGCAGTGGAAATGTTGCTTTTGGGATAAAGTTCATTGTCATGGCAAAGAGGGAATTAGAAATTAATTGCAATTCATCTGATCACTCTTCATGACATTCTGGAGTATTTGAAAACTGCCATCATAAAAACTGAGGCAGCAAACTTTGTGAAAAATATTTGTGTAATTCTCAAAACTTTTGGCCATGACTGCAGCATCTATTAATGAGAGCATTAGTGGAAGTTTGTGTTCAGTTAAATATTCATCTTTTGATGATGCAGTTAGTTTAGTTTAATTTACCTTTCTTCTGCTACTAGTAAATACTGATTGCATTAAAATATAAAGTTTTCAAGTTTAAAATTACGGTGGTCATTTTTAATATTCATTAACAAGCTTTTATTTTAAGCTTTTTTTTTTTTTTTTTTTTTTTTTAAATGAGTAATTAAAGCAAGAAACACATAATAAATGTATTGTGCATTAATTAGATGATTTTTTTTTTGTGAACCCAAAGGATTTTATTACACATAGTTTATTACATTTAACTTTTCATATAACTTTGGTGTCAGCGGTAGATAAAACAGTTGCCCAAGCTCAGGTTGTCACATTTTTGGGTATCGCTATCGATTCCAATAAAATGGAATGCTGATTGCAAGAGAACAACTTAATTGAGTTAAAAGGTTTATTGTCAAAAGCATTAACTTAAAATGAAACAAAAGTGTAAGTGACAGCCTTGAAGTAATTGGACATCGTCTTAGTTTTCTACAGGCATTACAAAAAACATTATTGCATTAGAATTACTCTATTTTATGGTCCATGGTAATCTGGCAATATATTTATCACAATAAGAGAGTTTTTGTGACAACTAAGACATTGTTGATATCATTAGCAATTTGTCCTAGTATTTTCGAAAGTTCTTATTTATTTAGACGGTAAGTCCAGGTGCACGGCTGTTTAACGCTTCGGTCCCGCAAGTAGTACCTCTTCCGTTACCCGCATGTCATTTGTTTGGAAACTGCCATGTTCCAGCGTCAGACAAACTTCATTCATTTCATTCAACTATACTCAGTTCAGCACAGGTGCAAATCCATTGCACTTCTGGACCTCCCTTCTTTTCTTATTGGCCGAGCATTCCTAGAGCACTATTTAAACCTCCTGGATTCACCTGTCTGAGGCCTGTTCTTCAAGTTCACTTCCTGTAGCCTGTGGTTCTGGTTTCTGTGCTCCTTGTGGATCTTCCGCTGTTCCAGCCTGCTCTCAGTTCGTGGCCTGTGTTGAACCATCGATGCTCCAGTACTCTACTAACCATTGCCAGTGTACTTCATCGTGACAGCTCCGGTTCTCTCATCGCTAAACTCAGAGCTGCTATTACACCTGTGACTCCTCAGCTGTTTCCACGAGTTGCCTCCGCTATTCCAGTCTGCTCTCAGTTCGTGGCCTGAGTTGAACTATCACTGTTCCAGTACCACTACTACCATCTTCAGTGTACTTCATCGTGACAGCTCCGGTTCTCTCATCGCTACCACTCAGAGCTGCTACTACTATTGTAACTCATCAGCTGTTACCACGAGTCATCCCTGCTGCTGCAGTCTGCTCTCAGTCTCTGACTGTATTGAACTCCTGCTGTTCCAGTACTGCTATTTACCATCTCAACTGTACTACATCGCGACAGCTTCCGTTCTCTCACCGCTATCACTCAGAGCCACTTCTACTGCATCATCTATTGTTGCTACGAGTTACCTCGGTCACTTCAGTTGCTCTCAGTCTCCTGCTGTATTGAACTATTGCTGCTCCAGTACTACTATACCACTTCTCCTGTACTTCATTGTGACAGCCACTTCCTCGTGTGGTCTGCACAATACCAGTGCTATACTCCAGCTGTACCAGTTTCTCTACCTATCACCCTGGTGACAGCCTCTGTTTCTCCTGGTTGCACCACAGGACATCTACTCTCCTTGTGCCTCATCTATAGCTGCCCGTGTCACCTGGCTCCTCCACACCGCTCTGCTGTACACCCACTCACAGGACCGCGACCTGCAGGTTTAGTCCCGCAAAGTCCATACCTCACTGCGCGGGTTCCTGGTGAAAACCACCGGCCTGTTAGACTCCGGGCCTGTGAGTGGGCTAAGCAATGTCCAGCAGAGCCTAGGGATCAATTTCCTATAAGCCAACCGTGACAGGCTGCTTGTATTTCTGGTAAAACTAATGGTTTAAGGCATTCCTTGTCTTGTTCACAGATGCAGCACTTCCATCAATTGGATCCTCATGCAGACAAACAAGAATTATGTGTGCAGACCAATAGTAACAATTCACCCTTTGCTGGCAACTAATACATTTTTAAAGATTTTCTATGCCTCCAATACCTTCAAAGGCAAAGGAGTAACAAAAAAACCATAATTCACTATAATATACCATTTACATTAACTGACTCCAAAACTGACTTAGGTAGATATATTACTCTAACTGGGTAGGTAGGATGTAACTATAAAAAAAAAGTAATATTTTTCATCAATTCTTGCTGGTTTACACAAATTAAAAAAATATTGGATTCTACAATTATAAGGGAAGAACTGTAAGATAGCGTTTTCACATGCCATAGATAGTTCAGACCCCAAGGTATCCCTCCACATCAATGTCATAGCAACGGCAATAGATACATGGCTAAGGCTGGTCTCTTTGACACCTAGATATACTTCCTTCAGAGATTTCTCGCACCCACACCAGTCTCTGTCAGATATGACCATGGGGAGTAGTCACCTAGTCCTTGGTCAGAACACTCCATAATAAGAAGCCTAATTCAAATACCTCAGCTTACTACAGGGACGCCCCTCTTGAAAACTAACTGAGGATACATTTTAAAATTATCTCACTTTCAAAAGCAAATTAAAACATGATTACAAGAATAGTTTGATGGTAACTTGCTTAAGGGTCCCCATCTCTCCACAATATGGGAGACCTGTAAGGTCATCATTAGAAGCACTATCATAAAAACTTTCCAGAGAAAAAGTGAAACACATCTATTGTGTCAGGGTCATCAAAAATCTGAAATCTAGAAAGCTCCCACAAACAAACACATAAAGTAATACCTAAAAAAACAACTTAAAACGAGAACTCCATTCACTTTCAGTAGAAAAAAAAAGGAACATAACCTTTGTTGGCTTAGCCAGAAATGCTATTAAAAGAGCTATAAAGCTGGTGCTATAATGGCTTATAAATTGAGAACAAAAAGAACTTCACAAACCATCCCAGTTCTAAGAGACAAAACGGGTACATTATATATTATTCCATCTTAATTAACATTATATTTAAGGGATTCTGTCACTTTTTATACAATATTCATAGGCAGTGCACAGATGACAGTGACAGTCAGCTCATACAAAAGTTCTTTGCCTCATGTGAACTCCCTTAGTTAGACCGGTCACTCTTCAATAAACCTAATCAAGACATTATGAAGAAGGAACTACAGATGGCCCTGAAGTCCCATAAATACTCATAATCACCAGCACCTGTTGGATTCCTGATGGCCTATTATACGATCTTTCCATAACCTTTTCCCAACCTTGTACAATTTTGTAATAACATTACGCATGGTGTGTGCACTTTCGCCCCTTAATGAACCGATAAAAAAATTATAGTCATCGCCTGAACTGTGCAATTCATCGATAGATCTCCCTCTAAAATAATGATTTCAAGCTGTTCCCCAAAATTCAGGCAAGCTTGTGGCAACACCCATAGAACCATTCACTTGATCCATCATATCAACAAACAGAAATGGGCCTACATGATTGATGTACCAGAGGCGGAGATTGTATTCAGCAAACTGTCTTTCATGCTAGAGACACTGAACAATGCCCATCTTTATCTGTTATGACAAATGGTTTGAGCTTGGATCACTTCAATTTGAGAAACATTCCCCCAATTATTCATAAATAATGATTAGATCAAGAACACTAAGGAATTAAACATAATATTAAAAATATCCTATTTTATTACATCAAAATACTATTTAATTTAAAAATGAACAGTATTTAATTTATTGTATATAAGGAACCAATGTTACAAAATATTGAAAAATATATCAGCATTCAGAAAAGGCAATAGGCGAGGGAAGTATGATAATCACTATGTCAGAATAAGGAACCAGCCAAAAGTCATAACCAAAGCAGACTCAGGGAACATGAGGTGGCAGAGGAAGCAGGAAGTAGACACTGTAAATGTCTGTAATTACCTCCTCTAAGAACAGTTCTCATAATAGTAACAGTTACTAATGAGAATGTTAGATCTACAATTATGAAACACATCATGTTACAGCATAAAGAAAACATACATCTGATGTAAAAGTATGATTAGTTTGCCTTAATTTGGCATGAAAATATATGGGTATAGCAGTGTTGGCTAACCTGTGACACTCCAGGTGTTGTAAAACTACAAGTCCCAGCATACTCTTCCAGCAATAAGCTGCTATATATTGGCAAAGCATGCTGGGACTTGTAGTTTCACAATACCTGGAGTGTCACAAGTTAGCCAACACTAGTCTATAGGGTGCAGCAAACTTGTCTTCTGTATATTTCCACCCATGGTCTTACAACAGAGACAAATACATTGATCCAGCAAGTTAAACATCTTTTCAGCTTGGCAAAATATTTGACAGACTCATCACAATTTTACACTTTGTGACTTAAGACAGAATAAATTATTTTCTACAAAGAGTTTTTATAACCCTAAAGGATACCTCAGGCGGGACAGCCCTGTTTGGAGGAATGTCCTGCTGTCCTGACAGTCGGTACGTTTGTCTCAACTAGAGATGCTTGAATTGGTTCAATGAGTTGGGGCCTGATTCATTAAGGATCTTAACTTAAGAAACTTCTTATTTCAGTCTCCTGGACAAAACCATGTTACAATGCAAGGGGTGCAAATTAGTATTCTGTTTTGCACATAAGTTAAATACTGACTGTTTTTTCATGTAACACACAAATACTTGATAGCTTATTTGTACACTGAAATTTAAAGTTGATATTTGTGTGCTACATGAATAAGCTTGCGCAAGTTTGAGCTATATCCGTTCTCAATGCGGCTGCTCGACTCATCTTTCTCTCACGCCGCTCCTCCTCTACCTCTCCTCTACCACGCTCTTCACTGGCTCCCCTTCCCCTACAGGATCTTGTTCAAACTCCTCACCACCACTTACAAAGCTCTCTCCCAGTCTACTGCCCCCTATATCTCTAACCTCCTCACCACCTACACTCCGGTCCGCTCCCTGCGCTCGGCCAATGACCGTCGCCTCTCCTCTACTCTGATCACCTCTTCCCACTCTAGAATCCAGGACTTCTCCCGAGCCGCACCCTTACACTGAAATGACCTCCCTCATTCCATCCGTCTCTCTCCCAACCTGTGCTCCTTCAAATGGGCACTTAAAACCTACCTGTGCCTTAAAGCCTACCAACCAGCCACCTAACCCTCATCCACTCTTTTCGTTCTCCCTTTCTCCCCTGGCCCCTTTCTTCTCTCCCCCTGCTTTTGGTTCTCTTTCGTGCCTGTTTTTGTTTCACCCTCCCTTAGGATGTAAGCTCTTATGAGCAGGGCCCCCACTCCCCTCCTGTCTCCATACCGGTTCTTCTGCTCTGTCTTTACTCCATATGTCTTCCCTGGAGTTATTGAAGCATTGGTACTTTGTGTTTATTGTTCTGTACTTTGTCACCCTGTTTTGTACTACTGTTTGTACTGTGTACGGCGCTGCGGAAACCTTGTGGCGCCCAACAAATAAAGGCTAATAATAATAATAATAATAATAATAATAATAATATTGACACATTGCTTTTTAATGGCAAACAACAAACTTTGGCTGGTGAATCTCAAATGGTGAATAGCACTGGTGATTTAAGTTTAAAAAAAAAAAATGTTAAGACTTTTTAGTCATTAAAAATATTATTTAAATATATTGACAAAAATAAAAACCATTAATTTTAAAGGTACACTGTGAACCTAGAACGCAATCATTGTATGCAAACTATGAAAGGCGAATGTGAACTGCAAATGGTGCATACGGGACATAAATTTCGAACCACAAATTTTAGTCAGGGTCTGTTGCCTGCAAAAATGTTCATGGCCACCAATATGGAGAAATTGCATCAAATTTGGAACTGACTTGAAATTTTCAAGCATCTCTAGTCCTGAAAGCCGGGATATTGTAAGGTACGTCCCTGCCACTGGTGACGTGTCAATTCAATGGTATTTACATGGAAGGGAAAGGCCTTGATTCCCAGGAAGACAATGTTGGGTGGTATGTCTAAAGCCATGGTCATGGGCCATCAATGAAGTTTCATACCAAAATAATTAAAAGGCTTCATTATTCACAACAAAAATCCAATAATGTACAGAAAACCAAAATATTTTCTATTCTTCCTAACAATGCATTACCTGATCTCTGTCTAAGCATTTAAAGGGAGCTGAGGACATAAACACCTATGCTAAGACTATGTGGAAACAGCTGTTTTTATTTACATCAAATCTCGTTTAGTTTTGACAGGAGGATGAAAAAAGGGATAATTGCATAGATTGTATTAATCTCTATGAAGTAACAAACCTTTTGGGGAGATGGATGACAGAATAGGAACAGGAGATAGTAGAAGATGTACTACTTTCTCCTTTCCTTGCTCCATCTGCCTCTGTAAAGTAACTGTGTGCACTTTAGAAATCAATAATCTCTATAGGAGGAGAGGAGGCAGCTGCTGTACAAGTGCACAGGTAGCCTGGCTTGCTATTACCATGCTACTGTAGCGTGTATAGCATGGGGACAGGGAGGGACCACATGTAAGCTCTTAGTTTAAGTGGCTATCTTCCTATCCTATCTTTGCTAGCACCATTTGTATGTGAAGGGCCTTTCTATTTGTCAAAAGCAGTAGTGATCAACAGACCCAATGCTGACAAACCCTACACAGTTCCCAGTGTCATTGTGACTGAAGTATCCACATTTAGGGATGCCTGGCCTCTTTTCCCTGACCTCAAGTGGGAAGATTACTTGATACACAAGAAGATGAAGCAGATACTTCCAAGGCCAACCCATAACACTATGAGGATTACCCAGGGTGAATACTTCTTATTGATGTATTTTGGATCTAATCTCTGGACATTATATCAAACCTCACCAATTGAGTTTCACACATTGGGGTCTTAATCCCATTTATTATGTCTGTCAATGTCATCTCATGGCCATCCGGGCTTCTCCTGGTCATCTGCGGCATTCCTGAGCTCTATATCATTTGTAAACAAACACTTCTGTCTGTTCTGATGCATGGGCATGGCTATATTGGTCATCTTCCCAGTCCTATCAGACTCCAGCAGCTGTATGCACATGATCTGTGCAGCCAATAGGCACTGGGAACACCCTATTTAAACCAGATCCTGAGATCAGCTCATCGCTAGAACAACTCACTTTGTTTCCTGAGGAAAGTTCCCTGGCTCCAGGCTGCAGGTGTTTCCAGCACTGTTCCTGACTCACTCTGCATTTATCAAAGTGCTCATACTCCAGCAAGAACTTTGCATTTATCGATCTACAGGTGTAGTTTGGTGGCTCTGGGTGTGGTTTGAGCAAATCATGGGAGGGGTTTATTTTTTTTCTGATTGTTTTTTTTAAATGTTGGAAGGTATATAGAGGCTATATTTTAGCACCATCATCATCTATTTATATAGCGCCACTAATTCCGCAGCGCTGTACATAGAACTCATTCACATCAGTCCCTGCCCCATTGAACTTACAATCTAAATCCCCTAACATACAAACACACAGAACGAGAGAGAGAGATGTGAGCTATATTGTGGTTATATGGTGGCATTATAAAGTTCCATGATTACATGTTGCTGTTGTATACGGTAGCATTTTGCTGTCTAGGTGCCTGTATTAGAAGAACATTGTGACAGACATTGGTCTGAATATGATGGATAAATAGTTCTGCTGTACTCAGTATTTAGATGTTTACTATGTGCTAAACACTTTTTTTTTTTTTTTGCTAGAACCAGTTCATTGCTTTGCATAATGCAAAAACTAAGGCTGGGTACACACTACAGTGTGTTCGGCCTGATATTGCACAAATGTGTATGCTGCACTAAAGAATGATTATCGCTCCATAGCACATCATATCGTTTCATTTGATTTTTAAATCGGGACTAAAAATTTTGTTCCAACGCTGCAGTGTTTATGCACTCACACGCAGTGTCCACACATCTCTAAGAAGTGCGCAGACTCACAAACTTTTCAGCCGATGGTTATGACAGATGAAGAGCACAAGTCTGAAGGTAAATCGTGTAACATGTGTTTAGTGAGTACACCTGAATCTGCATTCTGTTCGGGACTTTTTTCTTTTTTTTCTTAATCGTTTGTGAAATCAGTAAGGATATTGCATTGGGAGAAATTTTGGATAGTGTGTACCTAGCCTAAGAATTGCCTTTTAGTCATAAGTGTCCTTTTTTTCCCCTCTACCTTACCATGCATGCTACAGAAATGTTTTTGCTATTTTTCCATGTTTTGGTTAAGGAGAAATACCTGAGTGTATGAACCCTAAAATGTCCTGCACACAGCAACATTAATGTAGTTTGAAAGATAGTAAGCAGGTTCTGAGCAAGCTGGAGAAATCTTTGAGAGTGGAAATGGGACAAACAATTTGCTTTCTGTGTGAACTGCTGGCAGCTGTACACTGGGTTCATTTATGTTCAATGCAATCATAAATAAAATAAGGAGTAAAATAAATTATTGACATTCATTCATAGAAAGCGAACCATTTATTTTTTTTAAAGTATGTCAGACAGAATTTCTATGTTGAGAGATTCCCGAATTGGATTAGGATAGTTTGCAGAGAGATTGTAATTTGTAATATAATAACATAAGTTAAATAATTGTGTAATGGAAACTTTATTTCTCTTCACATTGCATTTCTTAAAGTGTACCAGTCATTTAAACAGTGAAGGCAGTCACCTTGTGAGCTACACCAAAATTTAGGTCATCAAACCACTAGCAACGAGTGATATTCGTTTCTCATGCCTCATTGACTATTGAATTGAGAGCTTGTTCAAACCACAAAATGGCTACCTCTGAAGGCAAGAAGTAGACTGTAACGTTAATAGAAGTTATCATACCTCTTCCTTAGACAAGTTAAAATTAAAGGAGAAACCATCCTTAGACTGTTACTAAACATAACTTGCTAACTTGTAAAGCTGTAATTTACATTTGCAGTGTCTTTAGTACTAGCAGTTTCCTTCCAGAATTGGACTGTAAATCCCTGGCTACTGGCACTTCTTGTTGAATAGTTATGCACCAGCAATTGAATATACCCCAGGTTTTCTGATTTTATCAACTACATATGAATGGACATCCGAAACTTCTTTGGACAGTCCTAATGTAACAACTTACTGTTATACTTTCTGTCACGGGCACTAGGAGTCTTTACCCAGGGATCACCAGGTGATAGGCTTACCAGAGCAGTATAGGTGGTAATATGGTACTCTGGTAGCAGGGTGATCACGGAACAGGAAATAGCAGATGATGAGATGCTCAGGAAAGTCTATGACTAGCAGCACTGGCAATATGGAGGTAGTAATACACGAGGAACTGTATGGACAAAGGACATGTGAAGGTAGTCAGTGGTCTGCGGTAGCAAGTTGTACCACTGCTATAGTGAGGAGGAATGTCCAACAGAAACGAGGAGGTGATGAGAGTCAGCGGTCTGCGGATAGCAAGTTGTACCGCTGTCAGAGTGAAGGAATGGAATCCAAGTGGAGGTATCCGGGGAGTCAGTGGTCTGCGTTAGCAAGTTGTACCACTGCTATGTGAGAGGATACTGGAACAGGTGAAACTGTAAACAGGAGTCAGTGGTCTGCCACTAGCAAGTTGTACTACTGAATATATATGTGAGGAGGTGCACGGGGAGAGACTGCAACACAATATATACACGGGCACCTTGACTTTGATCCACAGTAATATGCACAATATAAATGTATAAATGACTGAACAACACTGCCAATATAGAAAGTCTCTTGAAGTAATCCGGCATAAGATAACACAGTCAATGATGGCAATAGACTCAGCGGATAGTACACTCCAGAGGAGAACCAACACAGTCCAGCAAGGTATGCAATACACAGCACAGTCAATGGGAAGTATGCATACCGTGGTTCAGGAGAAGGCAGTCAGACAGGAGTGCAGAGATACCTGAAGGGCAGGAGGCCAGCAGGATACAAGTCCCTGGATGGGTGAAGCAGGAGTCTAGCAGGTGCAGCGCACAGGTAGGTAGACCAGCAGGGAACACAGGAAGGCGTGGAGAGCGGATCAGCAGTAGATGGATGAGTAGCGCTGAGAAGTAACAGCAGCGGGTCTCTGCGGGAACACGGAGGTAACCAATAGCAACCAGCAGGTGCAGTAACGATGGGACACCGGAGCAGAGTTGAACTGGAACAGATGATCACGGAGAGTAGCGGGTAGCAATAGTGGCAGCAGACTCAAGGAAACACGGTAGAGTAGACAAGGACTGAAGACTGAAGCGCACAGAGGCAGCGGATAGGAATCAGCTAAACAGTCACGATGAAACACAGACGAGTTGCAGGTTGAAGACTGTAGTGCACGGAGGCAGCGGATAGGAATCAGCCAAACAGTCACGATGATGAAACACAGACGAGTAGCAGGTTGAAGCCTGTAGTGCACGGAGGCAGCGGATAGGAATCAGCTGGCAGTCACAATCATGAACAGGTGAGTGGATGTGGTTGAAGCCTGTAATGCACGGAGGCAGCGGATAGGCATCAGCTAACAGTCCCAATGATACCTGGTAGAGTTGAAGTGATTAGAAGACTGTAGTGCACGGAGGCAGCGGATAGGAATCAGCTCACAGTCACGATGATACAGTAGATGGTAGAAGTGGTATGGGAACCACAGTAGTAGAAGTGGTTTGGAAACCACAGAGGTAGAAGTGGTTTGGAAACCACAGGAATCAGCTGGGCTGAATAAACAAGGAAACACAGGAACACCTTCAGAGACTCATGGGGAATGAGACTCCAAGATCAGGCAACGTGGTGTTGACCACAGGTGCTTAATATAGGGAGGTTGCCTGATCTGCCAATTAAGTTAAAGGAACATACACTGAAGGTTTGGAAAGGGCTGCGCATGCGCAGTCCCTCAGGATAGAGGACGTCCACGGTTCCTAATAGTCCGGGAAGAAGCACTCACAGTCCGGTGAGTGACAGTACCCCCCCTTTTAAAGGTGGGCACAGAACGCCTGGAACCGGGCTTGTCCGGATTTTTGGAATAAAACTTCTTCAGAAGGGCAGGAGCATTAAGATCTTCAGCTTTGATCCATGAACGCTCTTCAGGACCAAAGCCCTTCCAATGAACGAGGAAACGGAGGACTCCTCGCGAAATTTTTGCATCCAATACCTCAGTAATCTCGAAATCCTCCTCCTGATGAACTTGAACTGGCTGCGGTGCTGAGGGAGGAGTCGAGAAACGATTGATAATAAGAGGTTTGAGTAAGGACACATGGAAGGCATTGGAAATCCGAAGATTCTTAGGAAGAAGAAGTTTAACACATACTGGATTGATAACTTGAATGATCCTATATGGACCAATAAAACGAGGGGCGAATTTCATAGATGGAACCTTCAAACGAATATTTTTGGTAGATAACCAGACACGATCTCCAATTTTTAGTGGTGGAATAGCCCGCCTCTTCTTATCTGCGAAAGACTTATATTTGTTAGATGTCTTCTTTAAACAGGTTTTGACCTGAGACCAGATATTTTTGAAGGTCTGACAAGCAGTCTCCACAGCAGGAACTTGGGTGGGCGGGAGGGCAGGAAATTCCGGAAAAGACGGATGGTGACCGTAGACCACAAAGAATGGAGTTTTGGATGATGACTCATGGTACATGTTGTTATGGGCGAATTCAGCCCAAGGGAGCAATTCTACCCAGTTGTCTTGGTTGGCTGAAGAGAACATCCTAATAAAAGTCTCAAGATCTTGATTGACTCGTTCCGTTTGTCCGTTAGATTGCGGATGGTAAGACGATGAGAGTGCTAATCGTATGCCCAAGGTTTTACAAAGGGCCCGCCAGAATCTGGAAACGAATTGTACTCCTCTATCTGACACAATCTCAGACGGACATCCATGGATGCGGAAGATTTCTTTAATGAAATGTTCAGCCAGAGTAGACGAGGAAGGTAAACCGGACAGAGGGACGAAATGAGCCATCTTCGAAAATCTGTCTACCACTACCCAAATAGTATTGTGATTCTTACTTGGTGGCAAATCAGTAACGAAATCCATACTAATATGGGTCCAAGGCTTGGACGGAATGGGTAGTGGTCGCAGCAACCCTGCTGGAGTTCTGCGGGAGGATTTGAACTGAGAACATAAATCACAGGAAGCAATAAACTCTTTGACGTCTCTCCTCATTGAAGGCCACCAGTAACTACGAGAGAGAATCTCAAAGGTCTTGTGTTCACCGGCGTGTCCGGAAAAACGAGAGGCATGGAACCACGAAAGGATTTTCCTCCTCAGAGTAGGAGGCACGAGGGTCTTCCCAAATGGTAGCATTTTGGTGGATGAAGCAGCCAGAGAAATACATTTGGGGTCTAGAATAGCATGGTTGGGAACCTCTTCTACATCAGAGGACGTCACCAAAGCTCGAGATAGAGCGTCAGCTTTCTTGTTCTTAGCGGCTGGTTTGAAGGTTATAATTAATTCAAAACGGGAAAAGAAAAGAGACCATCTTGCTTGACGAGGGTTCAAGCATTGAGCAGATTGCAAATATGACAAGTTCTTATGATCCGTGAAGATCGTCACCGGATGGCGAGCTCCTTCCAACAAGTATCTCCATTCCTCCAATGCAGCTTTGATGGCCAGCAACTCCTTGTCCCCGATAGTATAGTTTTTCTCTGCGGGCAGAAGACCCCGAGAATAGAAGGCACAAGGATGTAATTTTTGTTGCTCCGAGCGTTGGGAGAGAATGGCTCCTAAGCCCACATTAGAGGCATCTACTTCTAGGAAGAAGGGAAGTGTCACATCAGGCTGTCGAAGAATGGGAGCAGACGAGAAGGACTCTTTGAGAATTTGAAAGGCTTGGAGAGCCTCAGATGACCATTGCTTAGTATTAGCCCCTTTCCGAGTTAGGGCCACAATAGAAGATGCAATGGATGAAAAGTCTTGAATGAAGCGTCTATAGTAATTGGCAAAACCTAAAAAACGCTGGATGGCACGAAGAGTAGTTGGCTGAGGCCAATGTAGTACAGCATTTACTTTGTCTGGATCCATCTTCAGGCCAACTCCGGAAACTATATACCCCAAGAATGGAATCTGGGGTAATTCGAATGAACACTTTTCCAATTTACAGAACAATGAGTTTTTCCGTAGTCTGGAGAGGACCTCTGCCACATGTTGGTGATGAGAAGGCAGGTCCTGTGAGAAGATCAATATGTCGTCCAGGTAGACAACGACACATACATATAATAAGTCCCGAAAGATCTCATTGATGAAACCCTGGAAAACAGCGGGGGCATTACACAGCCCGAAGGGCATTACTAAATATTCGTAATGCCCATCTCTGGTGTTGAACGCGGTCTTCCATTCGTCACCGGAACGGATTCTAATTAAATTGTAGGCACCACGAAGATCCAACTTAGTAAATATCCGAGCTCCCTTGATGCGATCAAATAGCTCAGTGATCAGCGGAATGGGATACCGATTCTTGATAGTAATGGCGTTGAGTCCACGAAAATCTATACAAGGGCGTAATGATCCATCCTTCTTTTTGACGAAGAAGAACCCAGCTCCAGCGGGAGAGGTGGAAGGTCGAATGAAGCCGCGCTGGAGATTCTCCTGTATGTACTCAGATGTGGCTTGAGTTTCAGGTAACGAGAGAGGATAGACCCGGCCCCTGGGAGGAGTCTTGCCAGGTAGAAGGTCGATCGGACAATCCCAAGAACGATGAGGAGGAAGACGTTCAGACTGAGCTTTATCAAACACATCGGCAAATGAAGCATACTGAGGAGGGAGTCCCGGGGAGGAATATGCGATGGAAGATTGCTGTACTTTAAGAGGAATAACTTGAGAAAGACAACGCTGGTGACATTCAGACCCCCAAGACATAACTTGAGGAGTGCGCCAGTCAATCTGGGGAGAGTGACACTGAAGCCATGGAAGGCCTAAGACAATCGGACTTGTCGTAACTGGAAGAATTAAAAACGAAATTTCTTCATGGTGTAGTGCACCAATCTGAAGGGTTACTGGAGACGTACTCTGGGTGATGAGACCGTTGATGAGACGTGATCCATCTATAGCCGTCACAGTAATGGGTGTTTTTAAAGTGATCACTGGTAGGGACCATTGATTCACTAGTGATTTAGAAATGAAATTTCCTGCTGCTCCGGAATCAATCAATGCCTGGGACTCAAAGGATTTGGTAGCAAAGGAGATCGTAACCTCAAAAGCGCAGACTTTAGATTTCATAAACGATGGAGAGGACTCCAGGGACCCTAACTTCACCTCTCCAGAACTAGTTAGGGCCTGGCATTTCCCGATCTCTTAGGGCAAGAGCTGAGCATATGCGTGGAATCAGCACAATAGATACAGAGTCTATTCTTTACTCTTCGTCTCCTCTCCTCTGAAGATAATTTGGAACGTCCTATCTCCATGGGAATCACAGAGGATGGAGCTGGACGAAATTGAGGGTTTGAACGAAGAGGTGCTTTGACAGCCGTTGTTTTCTCAGACTCTCTTTCACGAAATCTCATATCTACACGATGGCAAAGAGAGATCAAATCTTCTAGTGACGAAGGAAGCTCTTGGGTAGTCAGTGCATCTTTAATTTTATCGGAGAGCCCCTGCCAGAAGGCGGCAACTAATGCTTCAGTGTTCCACTGAAGTTCAGAGGCTAGGATCCTAAATTGAATGACATACTGTCCTACTGTATGGGAGCCTTGTCGCAAACGAAGAATGCTGGAAGCAGCGGAAGTCACACGACCTGGTTCATCGAACACACTTCGGAACGTGGAAATGAATTTGGCACTATCTTGTAGAATTGGATCGTTTCTCTCCCACAGAGGGGAGGCCCAAGCCAGGGCTTGTCCAGAAAACAATGAGATAAGATAGGCCACTCTGGAACGATGGGTAGAAAAATTTTGAGGTTGGAGTTCAAAATGGACTGAACATTGGTTAAGGAAACCTCTACAAGTTTTGGGGTCCCCGTCATATTTTGACGGAGTAGGCAGGTGAAGCGTAGGAGCTGTAGACACCTGGGATGGCACTGGGGAAACGGAGGAAAGCACAGGAGCTTCAATACTAGCTGTAACAGTCTGTCCAGATGTTCCTTGGGAGGTTAACGATTGGTAACATTGAAGTAACAGCTGTTGGCGAGCATCCTGTTGCTCCACACGGCTGACCAGATGCTGCAGCATCTCTTTAGCAGTAGGTTCCGTATCTGGGTCTGTCATGGCCTGATCTTACTGTCACGGGCACTAGGAGTCTTTACCCAGGGATCACCAGGTGATAGGCTTACCAGAGCAGTATAGGTGGTAATATGGTACTCTGGTAGCAGGGTGATCACGGAACAGGAAATAGCAGATGATGAGATGCTCAGGAAAGTCTATGACTAGCAGCACTGGCAATATGGAGGTAGTAATACACGAGGAACTGTATGGACAAAGGACATGTGAAGGTAGTCAGTGGTCTGCGGTAGCAAGTTGTACCACTGCTATAGTGAGGAGGAATGTCCAACAGAAACGAGGAGGTGATGAGAGTCAGCGGTCTGCGGATAGCAAGTTGTACCGCTGTCAGAGTGAAGGAATGGAATCCAAGTGGAGGTATCCGGGGAGTCAGTGGTCTGCGTTAGCAAGTTGTACCACTGCTATGTGAGAGGATACTGGAACAGGTGAAACTGTAAACAGGAGTCAGTGGTCTGCCACTAGCAAGTTGTACTACTGAATATATATGTGAGGAGGTGCACGGGGAGAGACTGCAACACAATATATACACGGGCACCTTGACTTTGATCCACAGTAATATGCACAATATAAATGTATAAATGACTGAACAACACTGCCAATATAGAAAGTCTCTTGAAGTAATCCGGCATAAGATAACACAGTCAATGATGGCAATAGACTCAGCGGATAGTACACTCCAGAGGAGAACCAACACAGTCCAGCAAGGTATGCAATACACAGCACAGTCAATGGGAAGTATGCATACCGTGGTTCAGGAGAAGGCAGTCAGACAGGAGTGCAGAGATACCTGAAGGGCAGGAGGCCAGCAGGATACAAGTCCCTGGATGGGTGAAGCAGGAGTCTAGCAGGTGCAGCGCACAGGTAGGTAGACCAGCAGGGAACACAGGAAGGCGTGGAGAGCGGATCAGCAGTAGATGGATGAGTAGCGCTGAGAAGTAACAGCAGCGGGTCTCTGCGGGAACACGGAGGTAACCAATAGCAACCAGCAGGTGCAGTAACGATGGGACACCGGAGCAGAGTTGAACTGGAACAGATGATCACGGAGAGTAGCGGGTAGCAATAGTGGCAGCAGACTCAAGGAAACACGGTAGAGTAGACAAGGACTGAAGACTGAAGCGCACAGAGGCAGCGGATAGGAATCAGCTAAACAGTCACGATGAAACACAGACGAGTTGCAGGTTGAAGACTGTAGTGCACGGAGGCAGCGGATAGGAATCAGCCAAACAGTCACGATGATGAAACACAGACGAGTAGCAGGTTGAAGCCTGTAGTGCACGGAGGCAGCGGATAGGAATCAGCTGGCAGTCACAATCATGAACAGGTGAGTGGATGTGGTTGAAGCCTGTAATGCACGGAGGCAGCGGATAGGCATCAGCTAACAGTCCCAATGATACCTGGTAGAGTTGAAGTGATTAGAAGACTGTAGTGCACGGAGGCAGCGGATAGGAATCAGCTCACAGTCACGATGATACAGTAGATGGTAGAAGTGGTATGGGAACCACAGTAGTAGAAGTGGTTTGGAAACCACAGAGGTAGAAGTGGTTTGGAAACCACAGGAATCAGCTGGGCTGAATAAACAAGGAAACACAGGAACACCTTCAGAGACTCATGGTGAATGAGACTCCAAGATCAGGCAACGTGGTGTTGACCACAGGTGCTTAATATAGGGAGGTTGCCTGATCTGCCAATTAAGTTAAAGGAACATACACTGAAGGTTTGGAAAGGGCTGCGCATGCGCAGTCCCTCAGGATAGAGGACGTCCACGGTTCCTAATAGTCCGGGAAGAAGCACTCACAGTCCGGTGAGTGACACTTTCCCTATGTAATCATCTAATGAAAATATTTATTGATCAATGTATAATAATATGGAAAACTGTATACCTACAGTATTTTCTATGAAGGTGATTCCAAGTATGCAAGTCTTACAGAACTTACGATTATGGGAAAAGAATGGCACTGGTGGTATCTCCTGCTAAAGGCTTCCTGTCAGCCTCTCTCATGGGTGGCAATCTATATAAAATACAATTGTTTGCTGGGGTAACCTTGTGGAAAGGGGGTATGATATCACTGGGTGTTGGTTTGATGGCAATGGGCCCATAATCATATGACGGGTACAAAAATATACCTATGTACATACAGGCATTATTTGATTTAGTTTTCCTGATAGGTAAACAGAGGCAAGACAGACGCTTACAGAGATCATTGACCTCTATAAAGAGACACCTGTTCAGTACACATGGACATCTTTCCAAAGTGGATAATGGGACAGGAATGGAAGAAAATAGAACATATAAAACTGTGCACTGACCGGGTGTCTCTCTATACAGATCACTGATCTCTCTATGGTCTTTCATCTCCCGTCCGTTCAGCTGAATTACCTAATGCTGTCTGCACAGGCGCTATGGAAGAGAACAGGCACAAATCTCTAGATAGCTTAAAACTATGGCATATTATTTCACTTATATTTGTCAAAATAACAAAACAAAAAACTAACTACTGACAATCTAACTACTACTGAATCAAGGGAAGATAAGATCATGTATTTAGTAAAATAATCTGGAAGTCATGTACAAACCAATAAATTGAAGTTATATAAAGGTGGAAAACTGCTTATAAACAAATGCTCAGAAACAATAAAGCTAATATGCAAATGCTGCTTCAGTGTAAGGTATCCCACCTTAGACAATTTATATTTAATATAACACAAATCAAATAGCACTTTAGTATTGCAACTAAGTATAATAAGAGATTGCTTACTGTGTGAACCATGACGTAGTAAGTGAGCATAACCGAATGCTGACGTCTGACAGGGGTTTGGGTATTATATAGTATATACATGTATACCTGATTGGTGGATTTAAAATAAAAAAAAAACCTTAACAGTCAATATGGATGAAAACAATGCACAATGAAACACAGAGTAAGAATCATATGGTAAACAATGTCAAAAATCAATTTTCATTTATTGGACTATTGTACACTGACTAGTCATATATTCTCAGTACAATTAGGCTGAAGACAAAATCAACATTAATGTAATCAAACACTTGAACCAAAATGTAACATGGAACTTTACTCCCATCAAGCTCCTCAGATTACACTTATAAAGCACTGATACTATTTATAGAGGTACAAAAAGGGAACTACAGTGATCACTATTAAAAATTTGATGATGGTTGTCAGTAGGTCTGTACTAATTACACGGCGTCGTATTGTTAGCTTCTTGTAAGATGTTTGTGCTTGCTGCTGAGTCCTGATTCAGCTATACTAAGGGTGCATATATTAAGTCACATCCACTATAGTGATCTTGCAGTCTTCAGTGGAGCACATGGGTTAGCATTTACCCGACTTGCCTCATGGAATCCTGTGTGTCCTGTGGTCACTGTCGGTGTGTTCCACACTGATTATTATGTAGCTCTTGTTTTCGTAGCCAACATACACTACAAAGCCAAACGTATGTGGACAACTGAACATCTCATTTTAAAACAATGGCATTAATATGGAGTTTGTCCCCCTTTGCTGCTATAACATCCTCCACTCTCTTGGGAAGGCTTTCCATTAGATTTTGGAACATGGCTGTGGGGATTCGCAACATTCAGCCTCAAGAGTATTAGTGTAGTTAGGTACTAATGTTGGATGAAAAGCAAACCATAAAAAACAGCCCCAGACCATTATTCCTCCTCCACCAAACTAGTTAGCAGTATGCATTTGGGTAGAAACGTCCTCCTGACATCCACCATGATTTGTCTGTCAGTCTGATTCACGGCTGAGTTGGTTTTGCTTCTAGATTTTATTTTGAAGTAGAAACATCGCTTCCAATTCACCTGGGTGACTCTAGCACTGCAGAAAATTTGACAAACTGAATGGCTGAAAAGGTGACATCCTATGAAAGTGCCTTGTTTAAAATCACTGAGCTCATTAGTACGACCACTCTACTACTAACATTTGACTGTGAAAATTGCATTGTTGTATGATGTGAGTGAGTTCTCTGTACACCGATGCGGAATTAGTGGCGCTATATAAATAAATGATGATTTTACTTCATATCTAAATCAGGACCATTATGTTTAAAGGGCTACTTAAGCCCAACATTTAATTTTTTCAAAAAAGAGTTATGAATAATTCCAGCTAGATGATGCAATTTTGAACCTTGGCAAAACAATGCAACATCACATGGTGAATGGGGCAAATTTAAAAAGTGCGGCTAGCTTTAGAGCTGGGAGGGGTCCTAGTTCAAGTCTAATTCTAAGTTCATGGTTTGTGCAGGTGTAAATTGGCACCATGTAACTGTACTTTGCCCTAACTCAAAATTAGGTACAATATATTTCTATAAGGAGATTCGGTTGGCACGCATGAAACTTTATGGAACAAATAGTGCTTAGAAGCTGTGCAATCACACCAAGAACATTTGGTGGAAAAAAGATGAAGCATTTGAATAACAGAAGACTTTACCAACTGTTAAGCAACGGGGTTGACCTGGATTGTATAGGAGCCAGTGACACAGGAAGGAACACTGTATGTTCACATGGGGAGGGGGGTGGTGTGCATGTGTGTGTGTGTGTGTATAAATGTATCTAAATACATTTAGATACCAAATGTGTGTACTTTGTTGGAAGTTTGGGGTTTATTTTAGGCAGAGGCGGATCCAGATCGTCCCCCATATTTTAGGTAATTTATTTATGTGACGATCCCCACAGTGTACAGCGCTTTCTAGTATGTCAGCACATTATAACTAAAAAAATATTATTATTATTATTATTAATAATAATAATGTAGAATCCAGTGAAATGTTTTCTTTGAGAACATTGCAAAATAAACATGCATGTATTTATGCTAATCAGTGTTTTTAAAATTGTTATTATATTTCACTTTGCATAAAAAAACACTACATAAAATAAGTACACACAAGACTGCAAATACTGCCTTATAGATAACATAACGCTTGTACACTATATTTGTGTAATATCGCACATCACAGTTTCATGCCATTTTATTAAATATTTACAGCATATTATTCAAACCACAACTTATTGGAGGTGATTACAAAAGTGCATGTACATCATATGGATTTTTTTTTTGTTTTTTTTAACCAAAACTCACGTAAAAAAATAAATATTTCTTAGTTTTAACAACACTGAACAGTTAAAGGCCACAGGAATTAAATATATTTGTTAACACATTTTGATCATGTATTACGATTCTAGTGCATTCACAATATCATGCATACAAAATTATAAATATGTTATTGTTTAGAAGCATTCAAAGCTATAAAGTCTTACCTGACCACAAGTCCTGTGGGGAGGAACACAAGATTATGCACTAAATACATTGACATATGCAGAAGTTTAACCATAAAAATACCTAAAATGTTTTTTTTTCTTTTTTATATTGATTGAAAAAAAAAAAAGAAAAAAAAAAGAGAGAGAGATATATTTTCTATATATATTCACATTATTTTTTATAATATATATATATATATAAAATTTCACACCCACACCTTATACGTTCAAAAAGGCTCAGTTATGGAAAAAATGCAAAGAAAAAAAAATCCAAGAGGATTGTTTACTGCAATAAAGTGCCAGCCAAATAACTCTCACTGCAGGAGGGACTACACTGATATTGTACGACAACATACTGTCAGCAACCATTGTGAGAGTGTCAAACAGTAGTGGTGTAATCAGACAATATACTTCACATCAATGAGACCAAGGTCACTTCTATACATCAAAATACACTGAATATTTATAATTTGTCTTGAATTCAGGAGCAACTATTTTTTTGTCTTTAAAAAGACAAACCTAAAATGGTGTAAATGTCTGCTAAGTATTATTATTATTATTAAATATTTGTGGGTGCAGAACTGCTGGAAATCATAAAAGCTGTAGAAAACTGTTCCTTGATCCAAATGTTCCCAATTTTGTGCATGTCATAGTTTCTGCCCATTAGCACAGTATCCCCATATAGCAGAATTAGGGAATCTGTGTGTCTCTTGTAGATCTACAGGCATGCCGTTATTTTCAATAACATCAGAGCAGCCACATGTTGCTTTCACTTGCCTAAATATATTAGCTGGTAAGTAGCTCTCATAACAATATACAGGTGGCAGACTTGGATTTTTTGTCTTGCTTGTTCTGTCCAGTGTCTGCGAGTTCCTGATTAGACAGCTCGGTAGTGTTGGGACTTTCCTTACTTTGATTTTCATCTTTGCTCTCCTTGGTTTGAGTCTTTTCTTTGCCATCTTCTTTTGAAGTATCAGTGTCTCCGTTTCCTTGTAGTGATTTTTGACTTGTCGTTGATCGTCTCTTAAACAGCGATATCTGTAAATGAACATTTTTCTTTATTTGTCAGCTTGTTATCACATCTATGACTAAGGAAGTCTCATTTCATAACTAGCATGTACAATATGAATATGTTTTTATATCTCCAGGGACATGGAATGATTGAAAGCATACTATTATGTCTTAGACAAACAATTAACACAATTACAATGGATGCAGCTACTAAACAGAATGTATTAATGCGAGTGATTGGTGTATGTGTGGTAGAATAACAGTTCTACAGGCCGGGGTGCTGTGTGACAGACAAATATAGAAGTGTAAAACTGGTTTATTGCAAGTACATGCTGCAGACAGACACTCAAAAATACATATTGGATTTTTTTTTTTACTGTTTGGCTTAAGCAAATTTAGAAAAACACTGACATTGTTAATAAGAATTATGATTTTCTAAATTTAAACGGACAATTTATTACACTTACCCTTCTTGTTTTCTCAAGGAATGTTTCTCTGGCTGTATTTTCTGGAGAACTGACCCCATTAACACCTTTTGAATGTTCTAAATCTGTAAGTAAATGACATTAGTACTCAAATAAAATAAATCAATTTAAGGAGGTGAGCCATGTGTGAGGTGATATTACTACCTCGTTTCACCAACCAGTCTGTACCTCGTTTCTCACAAACTGTGGACTATAAAAACATATACTTTTTCTAGCCCTCCGGTTCCCCATATTTGTCAGTCATATTTAAACTTGTATATATTCTATTTGAAAGTAGTTAAAATGTCTGTCAGCATGTTTTTCTTATCTTGCAGACTAGTCCATTGTTTCATCCTGGGCAAAAGGATTATTGTCCACAGTACTGTATGAATGTACATAACACCAGGAGGTCTCATATATTAAGATGGGGAAAAGGTCTACAGACATAGCTCTATGTTTAATTACAGAGAGGTCCTATAGACATCCTCCTGACGAAGTCTATAGGACGAAACGCGTTGAGGCTACTGGATACATCATCATCATCATCATCATTTATTTATATAGCGCCAACATATTCCGTAGCGCTTTACAATTGGGGACAAACGTAATAAACTAATAAACAAACTGGGTAAAACAGACAAAGAGGTGAGAAGGCCCTGCTCGCAAGCTTACAATCTATGGGACAATGGGAGATTGACACATGAGGTTAAGTATACATTTTGCATCTTGGCCCAGCCAGACTGCAAAGGTAAGGTGACTCATAAGCTAAATGATCCTGTCACACAACAATGTTGGTCCGGGGGTAGTTGTCTTCTGTGAAATTGTGTAACAGGCTAAAGGTAGTGAGGTTAAGATGGTGGTTGAGGAATATTATAAGCTTGTCTGAATAGGTAGGTTTTCAGAGAACGCTTGAAAGTTTGTAGAACAGAGGAGAGTCTTATTGTGCGAGGGAGAGAGTTCCATAGAGTGGGTGCAGCCCGAAAAAAGTCCTGTAACCGGGAATGGGAGGATGTAATGAGGGTGGATGAGAGACGCAGATCTTTTGCAGAACGGAGTTGCCGAGTTGGGAGATATTTTGAGACAAGAGAGGAGATGTATGTTGGTGCAGCTTTGTTGATGGCCTTGTAGGTTAGTAAAAGTATTTTATATTGGATTCGGTAGAAGACAGGCAGCCAGTGTAGAGACATACAGAGTGATTCAACAGAGGAATAGCTATTTGCAAGGAAAATCAGTCTTGCCGAAGCATGCAAAATAGATTTTAGGGGTTTGGGTCTGTTTTTGGGAAGACCAGTAAGGAGGGAATTGCAATAGTCAATGCGGGAGATGATTAGTGCATGAATTAAGGTTTTAGCAGTGTCTTGTGTGAGATATGTGCGGATTCTGGAAATGTTCTTTAGATGTATGTAACATGATTTAGATATAGAGTCAATGTGGGGAACAAAGGATAGGCGTGAATCAAGGATTACACCTAGGCAGCGAGCTTGTGGGGTGGGATTTATGGTCATGTTATCAACAGAGATAGAAATGTCAGGTATGCTCTTGTTGGCGGGTGAGAATATTATTAACTCTGTTTTAGAAAGATTAAGTTTGAGTTGACGAGAGGACATCCAAGATGAAATGGCAGAAAGACAGTCAGTTACACGGGACAACACAGATGTCGAGATATCAGGAGAGGATAGATAGATTTGGGTATCATCCGCATAGAGATGATACTGAAAGCCAAAGGAACTTATTAGATTTCCAAGAGAAGCGGTATAGATAGAGAACAGCAGAGGACCTAGCACCGAGCCTTGTGGTACTCCAACTGATAGGGGAAGCGGAGCAGAGGTGGCTCCAGAGAAATTAACAGTGAAAGAGCGATTAGAGAGGTAAGATGAGAACCAGGATAGAACTGTGTCTTGAAGACCTAGGGATTGCAGCGTTTGTATGAGAAGAGAGTGGTCAACGGTGTCAAATGCAGCCGAGAGATCAAGGAGAATTAGGAGAGAGTAATGGCGTTCAGTCTTAGCAGTGATCAGATCATTAACAACCTTGGTCAGCGCAGTCTCTGTGGAGTGTTGAGAACGAAAGCCAGACTGAAGAGGATCCAACAGGTTGTTTGCGGAAAGAAAGCGTGTGAGGCGAGTGTAGGCAAGTCTCTCTAGAAGCTTGGAGGGGCAAGGGAGCTGAGAGATGGGACGGTAATTTGAGAGAGAGTTTGGGTCGGAGTTTTGTTTTTTTAGAATAGGAGTAATCACTGCATGCTTGTATAGTGATGGAAAGATGCCAGTAGAGAGTGAGAGATTACAGATTTAAGTTAGAGGTGAAATGAGCACAGAAGACAGGGACCTACCAATTTGCGAGGGAATAGGATCAAGAGGACAGGAGGTAGAGTAGGAAGATAAGAGCGTAGAAATTTCCTCTTCATTTGTGGGGTCAAATGAAGAAAGGGTGTCAGAGGGTAGTGGGAAGGAAATGAGCTGATGGCTTGTTGAGGAAGAGGATACCATTTCTAGTCTGATCTTGTCAATCTTGTCCTTGAAGTAGGAAGCAAGATCCTGAGCACTGATAGTAGATTGAGGGTTCGGGGTGGGAGGATTGAGAAGATGATTAAATGTATTGAAAAGGCGTTTGGGGTTAGAAGCCTGAGCATAGATAAGAGATTGAAAGTATGTTTGTTTTGCAGTGTCCAGAGCATTTCGATAGGAGTGGTAGACAGAAGTATATGTGAAGAAGTCATTAGAGCTTCGAGATTTACGCCAGTGACGTTCTGCTTTACGGGACAGTTTTTGAAGATTTCGTGTTGCTTTGGTGTGCCATGGTTGACATCGAAGTCGACGTGTAGTATGAAGTGTCGCTGGAGCCACTTGATCAAGGGCCGTTGCTAAGGTTAGGTGAAAATGAGGTACTGCCATCTCAGGGGATGAGAATGTAGAGATAGGGGAGAGAAGGTGTTGGACAGAGGTGGAAAATTGTTGAAGATTAATAGAATTAAGATTTCTACGAGTATGAGGAGGCTTGGTTGAGTTAGACAGTAGAGAGGTTAGAGCAGTGGGGGTGAGAGTGTAGCTGATAAGGTGATGATCTGAGAGGGGGAAGGGTGTATTAATAAAATTAGAAACTGAGCATAGTCTAGAGAAAACAAGATCAAGGCAGTGGCCATCCATCTATCCCTATCACTGTTAAGGTACAAACTGTTTCTCTGGCTCCTGAGTGAAATCCTGAGTGAAATTGGTATCGCTGTTTGCCTCTATTCCCCTCTCCACATTATAACTATGCTCCTGTCACTTTTAGGTTTTCCCTCTCTTACTTAATCAGAGAAGTAGATAAATCACGGACTCTGCAAGACTTGGGATCAAGACCTGGAATAATGTGTGCTACATTAGCCATATGCAATGTATTTTTTAAGACTGAGCACAATTTCTGTATCCAATGTTATTAAGTAGCAAACACAAGGGTGACTAAACAGCCATCTACTGTCACAAAACCATTACATACCATTATCCATTTGGGTGCTCGTAACACTCTGTTGTTGGTTCATATCTGCAACCTAATAAAGAAAGATCTTGGATCTATTATTCTGTCTTTTCACTTTGTTAATTAAGTAAAAAATGTTTACAAAACCATGCAGCTCTGATTAAGAAAAAAATGCTTTTAAATATTTTGTCTTAACACATATACACATTTACTCATTCAAACCATTCAGAACCTCTAAATGTATAACTTTATTATTTCTATGCCTTACAGTATTATATTTTGAATCACATTTACATGGTGACTAGGCAGCACAAAACTGTGAAGATCAAGTCATACCCTGCAGTTGAGGGGTTACAAGGAAACCCACCAATCACTGCGATCGCTGGTTTTCTTGCAGTGCTGTGATGGGAGACCTGCTACATGGTCACAAGGTCATGTGACGCTGCAACGTGGGAGTGAGAAGACCCCCTAGGCAACAAGCAATGAAAATACCAGGGATATGTGGGGCTCTTTAAGAGCCTCCTTCTCCCTATTCCTTAATCAGAAGAACTTGGCGGATCCCTCCTATAGAAGCGGAGATCCCCCCCACTCTCTTTCAAATGAGGGTGCTTAGCTCCTGCCTGCTGTAATATATTGGCACCTAATCAAAAACGAACACTAAATTAGATAGGATAAGGGGAGCACTAAACAGGTTCATATCTCAAAATAAATGGGAGCCCCTCTTTCAAACAAATGTTGTTCGGTTTACTTTAGGTATTATCGAATGATCGTTTTTGATCATCTGATAACTATCATAAATAACATTAAAATAGATATAAGGGGAGCTCAGATCTTGATCACAAATCAATGGGGCACTCGCCTTTTAAAGAGCCCCCCTCTTTTTTTTTTCAACTTAGGATGCTTTAACAGTAAAAGTGTTAAAAAGAACTCCCAGACTTCTCTCATTGTTTCAGTGACCAGAAAAGCCCTACTCTATGGGGTGGATTTAATTCAACGTCCAGATGCTCATATTTCCGGCTATTATGGTAAGAAATCTCCCCTCATTTTCCTTTGCACCCCATTGAAGTGCGCAGAAAAATGAGATTTCTGTAAAAAATTTCCATTCGATGAATCTCAGGGTACTGTTTCAGAGACATATCGCGCCACTTGTCCCTGAATTGAATCTGCCCCTATATTTATTAACAGTTATTTAAATAGCTACATGTTACAGAGTGTGTTTAGGTGGGATCCATGCACTGTGGTCAGAACATGCGCATTCTGATTATGCAGGTCGGAGTGTATGCAAAGGCAGCACATGCCTGGTGCAATAATATCATAACACCTGATGACATGCAGAGGACCCTCTTACCTCTTTGTCGGTTTTACCTAGTATTGTTTATTACGGTTTGTCTCCAAATATAAATCGTACGGGAATTTGCTGCCGCTATATAAATAAATGTTGATGGTAAGGATGATGATGAAAAGTGTGTAAAAGCTGCAAATAATTAACAAAGTTATCTGGGAACAGAGAGTTGTAACAGTGTGTATAATAACACCATTAATATACTCCTATTTCCCATTGCAGATGGAATGTTTCTAGGACTCTGACAACTATTCAATATTACATCTTTCCCCCCTCCCAAATTCCTTAATAAAAGTTATCATCAACATTTATTTATATAGTGCCAGCAAATTCTGTAGCTTTTTACAATTGGGAACAAACAGTAATAAAACAATACTGGGTAATACATACAGACAGAGAGGTTAGAGGGCCCTGCTCACAAGCTTACAATCTATGGGACAATGGGAGTTTGATACACAAGGGTAAGTGCTACATCATATTGCATATTGGTCCAACTAGAATGCAAAGGTAAAAAGTATTGAGTGGGCTGTATGAACAGTCACACAGAAAATTTGGTCAGAGGGTTGTTGTCTTGTGTTAGCTGTGTAGAAGGTGGTAATAGGATAACCTAGGGAGAGTAAGATGGTGGTTGAGTGGTGGTAGTAGCAAAAGCCCCTCCTACTGCAGTTAGAGGGTGCATTTGGGAGAAAGAAAAGAGGATGGTGGCAAGGCAAGCCTAACTGGTCCCCAGCAACACAACAGACAGGGTGGCATAGGAGGTCCATTAAATAATAAATGTAATTAACAACTTGTATCTATGTTTCAGGCTGTACTCACCCCACTCTTAGAACAATTGTTTAACGCGAGTACACACCATAGGAGCTTTTTCCATTGGAGATGCTAGAGTCCCGCATTGTAACGATTCCCAAACCGGGTAAGGACCATACTGTGTGCCAGAATTACAGGCCAATTGCCCTCCTCAATTCGGACATAAAAATTTAAGCTAAATTGCAAGTATACTTCGTCATCTTATTTCGCCCCTGATTCTCCCTGATAAGAATGGCTTTGTTTTAGGATGACAGGCGTCTGACAATACCCGTAAAATGATAAACATTATTGAACAAGCCAACAACACGCACAGCAAATTGATGATCATATCATTAGGCACGGAAAAGGCTTTTAATAGGCTTCACTGGGGATACATGCATGAGATCCTTGCCTGGTTTGGATTCAGTCATGAAATCCTCAACTCCTTTTGGCACTATACAATGGGCCATCAGCATGTGTTTACAGCAATGGCTTCATGTCGGATAAGTTCATGCTTTCCAATGGCACCAGACAACGGTGTCCCCTTTCAACCCTCATTTTTCTTTTAGCTATAGAATCCCTGGCTGAACAGATTAGACAGCACCCCAACTGCTGGGCATTACATTGGCTAAAACCTCCCACATATTTTGTCTTTTTGCTGATGTTATTCATCACCAGCCCATAGGTCTTATTTCCAGTGTTTCATGGCTTATGGCAGGGCTTCAAACTACAAACTATAAGCTAAAAGAGATGCCCTCCCCATAAACATATCGAATGCCCTCCTGGAACGTTTGAAGGCGGCCTTCTTATACTCCATCCCACACTCCTTCCTCCACATTTTATTATTTACTTTCTGTACCTTATAAAGGAAACCCCATTAACAAAAATGTCAAAAAAATAAATAAAATAACTGTAGCTTAACATAACACCTGACCCTTGAAATCGGGTAGTTATATAACAATCAGTCACACCGAGCACTGGAAGCATTATCATCGTCATCATCTGTAATATCTCCACTACATTTCTTCATGGGCTGCTTTGTTGGGGACGGAACTACTTAAAAAAGATGTAACTATCTTGAACTGACAGGTAACCATAGAGCAAGAGAGAGACCCTGCACATATGTGATATTACCTCTTGTTTTGGGCTCACAGGTGTACCAGGTTTCTCCTCATGTGTTTTTGGTTCATTCTTTTCCACTGTTGGATCATCTTTATCCTCTTTCTCCTCTTCTACCTCTTTCACTTCTTCCTCCTCCTCCTCCTCTTCTTCATCTTCATCTTCCTCCTCCTCCGACTCTTCATCTTTATTAGTCTCCTGTTTTACAAAGAAGGAAAAAGAATATTTTCAAATCACTGGATGGACTAATGGTACAATCCCCATGTGCTCACTGCCAAACCACATAAAGGTGACTAACTTGCTCCTGATGTTTGGACATGTAGGTGTCAGTTTGTTAACATATTTCTTGCAATCCAAACACAGTCTTAGTTGTTAAAAGTAAAAAGGGGTAAAGGAGGATGGCTCATAGTTGCAGAGTATGGGCTTGGAGCTGTGGTGGATATGAGGATGTTAATATGTGGTGGTAAGGAGGCTGATATGGTAACTGCATATATTGGACATGAATCTGGGAAACTGAATGGGAGTACAAAGCTGGACACTGTTCTGTAATGATAGCTATAGGACTACGGTGAGCACAAGGCTGTTATGTGGGGAATAGAGGTGTAACTGGTGGAAGGGAGACTATGAGGTGGGCACGGGTCTCTTATTTACTTTCTATTCTTTTTTTTACAAACACATCCCTGAGTAAAATACATAAATAAATATTTTTAATATGTAAATATAGTAACCCCAGCCAAGTACTGGGGACAGTAATCCCAATGCCCTTTGAGGTACGATTCATAGCACTAACACATTATGCAGCACTTTAGAGAGGATGTTTAATCATTCACAGCAGTCCCTGCTCAGTGGAGCTTTCAGCCTAAAGTCTCTCTACACACACATTATGATCCATTTTGAAAACAAGTAACCTACCAGTATTTCTAGACTGTGGAAGCGTCAAAATATCAACTCCAGACAGATGTTGCCCTGGTTGGAATCAAACCCATGGCACCAGTGCTGTGAGGCAACCATTGTATTCACTGTGCTGCCTCCATCAGTTATATACATACAAAATGTAGAAAATAATAGAGCAATAAAGTACCAAGTAAAAAAAAATGAAATAGCTGCCAATAGCTGATAATTGGTAGGAACCCGTTAAAATTAGAGAAAATATAGAGACAATGAATGATTTTCCCTTTGGTCGTGTAATAGGCCAGAAAAGTTTCATTTTCAACTAATATGTAATAAAACACTAAAGCTGCACAGATGGTTTTTGGTTTAATCAGGTTACCTAAGTTGCTGTGTGGAGTCAACTGAATTAGCCTAGTTATGCAAGCACAGTTTTCATTTTGTGCTTACTGAAAGAAGATCAATGGGTACAGAACACATTTATTGGGACTATATTTTACGAGTGACTGCACAGCATTTTCCTCCCTACAAATGGACTAGAATTTTACAGGTATTTAGGAGGCCCCAGTATTCAATTAGAAGTCGCCATACACTTTCCAGGTCTACTGTTATGGCAAAGGACATTTCTATGCGCAATGTAATTAACACATTTAAACACACAAAAGTAACACACATAAAACAGTTCTGATTCCCCCTCACTCTTAGAATTAATGGAAGATATAAAGGAGACCAAGCCAAGCAATATTTAAGGAGAAAATGGAACACTTTAAAAGAATGAAGATGATCGCCCGAAAGTGGTAGTAGCTATTAGTAAGCAGGACTATCCTAAACCTCCCAACTTTCCCGATTTTGTTTGGACACTTTCGATTTTAGGGCTCTGTCCCACCCACAGACGTGTTTGCCCCGCGAATGGGAATGTTAGACGGTATCTTCCATTCAGCGTAGCAGAGCAGCGGTGAACGGGTGCAGAGCATGTGCTACTGATGCTAGGCAGCCCTCTGGTGGTGTGGCCTTGTCCCCAACGTGACATGGCCGTGCTCTGTCCCGAGGCGGGTATAGAAATGTTGGGAGGTACGCTATCGGCGATGAACATTTCTAGTCAGATCTACAATAATGCAAAGGAAAGTGCAGATTGATTTCCCATACGGCAGTTCCAAACAGCCAATGTGTGCACTTGTAAATATAATTGCATATATGCCCATCTAGCACAAAGGCTCAGAACTTTTGCACTTTAGCAAATGACCTTTGTTGTCACATAAAATGTTTACTACAATGAGTAATTAGAATTCACAGTTTTGTTTTCATTTTTGTAAAATAAAACGTTTCTTTAATTCTGACAAAACAATGTGAAGTACCTTAGATTGGCAGTCTGTATAATACTCCGATATAACCAGATTTAGTTCGGAGATATTATCTAGGTAGATAGCAATACACTCCCCATTTTTGTTAGGAGATACTACAGCTCTAATATATGGGTTTATGAGATAGTGCTCTACCATAGTGATACTCTGGTTAATCCATAGCTAATCCTATTATGGGATTTGCTTAACGGGGGGAGGTTTCACTATGAAGATCAATAGAAATACATTCTCTGGCTTGCTAGGAGACACTACAGCTCTAATATATGGGCTAATTAGATAGCGTCTCAACACAGTGATACTTTGACTAATCTCTAGCTAATCTATTGTGAAATTGCCTAATGTGGGGAGGTTTCCCTGTGTTTTTCAACATATAGTAATACCCAGCAATACACAATTATAGCTAGTGGCAACATTAGCAATCTACCTATACATAAGTCCACATATTAAGAAGGATATACATGCAGACAGCATTTGTTTTTAGTATATTTTATTGTATTTCGCTTATTTTAATCAATACTTAATAAAAGTTACATTTTATTTAATATCAATTAGAACCTACCAATAACTTTCTTTCTTTCCCTCAACCTTTCAATGTTAAATAAGTTTAGGTAGACCCCATATCGATATAATTTTGATACATAGGATTACATGGGTAGTAAGCTTCTAAATATATGATTTAGTGCGACAGTATCTCCTATTTCCAAAACAATGTGAAGGTAAACTTAATTTCTACCCAAACTTACTTGTTAAGATAAAAATATGGTTGTACCATCTCACTGTGCAGCTTCTGGAGAAGCAAAACAAGATTCAAATGTCATGTTTCTGTGGATGCCTTTTAATTTATGAAACCACAAGAAACATCTCAGCTTTGGAGGGATCCTGCTCTGTCTTAATTCTAAGGCATCTCAAACCATTTGGTTTTGTTAATGAGAGATGCTTATAACCCGCTGTGATGACAAAGCTGCTTTGTGAAAAAGAAACATTTGTTACCACAGTGATAAGGCAAAATGTACCCGGTGTTTACAAAATATATAGGCCTAATGAGATAAAGTCCAAAGCTTTGGACTTGTCCTACTGTGATTTGAGTATTTATTAGCTGGCATTTATACAGCAAATGTTATATTGTGTGTGTACTGAATTTTCACCACTGTGTATTATTGTACTTCCACGTTATATTATCCGTTCCGGCCGGAATGTGTTACATACCAGTTTGTATTAAATAAACATACATACTTTTATTCTCTCTCTCTCAGCGCCCAGAACCTGTTTATATATGTTCCCCTCTTTGGGAGGTCAGGGATTCCCTCACACACCCCCAGGTTCACCTCTTTGGCTGCTTCCAACATTTGAAGGAAGCGCGACATATCCCAAATATCTTGTGTTTTAATTGAAAATAAATTTAAAAAAAATGAAACAACAAATAGCACTATGGAGAACATGTGGGAAATGTCTAGCAGTAATTGAATCACTATGTACCAGATAACAGTTGAATGCTACTGAATAAAGGTGGACACAGAATAGACTGATTAAAAAGATAAGTCCACCTTTTATTGGATAGTCATTTTTCAGAAATAAGCCCCTCTCCCAGTGGCATTAGTTTGTTAGATACACTCTTTAGTAATGTTTATTTAACAATAACACGCTCATGGCTGAGCTGTTTCACATTTATTTAGGTACTGTGTGCTTCAGTATTTGATGGGCGACCGCCGTCTATATAAGAACAAGAGCACATGATACTGGGGAAAGCTTATGGGTATAAGTTATTTTGTAAAACAGACATATATTTGTACATTTGATGCTGTAAAGTTTGCTCTTCCAAATAACACTCTTATGGAGTAGTACAATGTACTCAATAGTTAAGTGATCATGAAAACATGAATAATTAATGTTTAAGTCAAATTTCCTTTTAAATCAACGATAAATCGGAGACAAAAAAACATGAATCATTTTTCAGTTCTGTTATGACCAATCATTTTTACAAGACTGCCTGTTTAATGCAGACCCGTGGACAAATTGCAGAATGCAATTTGTTTTCATGACACCTGTACCCGATGATGTAACATTGTTTCCAGATGAAATGGACAAAGAGTTTAGAGGAACCTGTCTCTGGGGTTGATATAAGCAATACCTACAAAAGAGGTTTTTATATCTATCCTTTTTATATTTATCCCAAGATTTGCCCCCAAAGTTTATGCATGGAAATTCCACTGAAGTTTGAAGCACTGCCACACCCAGGTTATTATCTAAGGCCAACAGCATTGTGGTCCATGACCAGCAATCAAATTAATTGCTTTCAAGACTTTTCCATGCATTAACGTATGCAGATCGAAATAGGTCAGTCCAGCTGAAAATGTGTCAATAAATTCCAAGGTAACTGTATACATCTTGAACTTAATATGATGAACTGCACACGTATATAGTCTTTTACCAACGAGGATGTGTTGTTTTCCTTGACTGTTGAAGACTCTATGACCCAAGCTGACAGGTATTGCTTAGATCTAGATGTCTACACTGGCCTGTTCCTAAAAGCCAGAAGTGTTGTCAATGCCCCTCCCTTGTGAACTTCCCCAAGTATGTTAATAGGAATTTCACAGGGCAAAGAACATCAACAACACTGTTGCCTGATTCAAACAGCCCAGTGGAATAGAGCAAAGCAGTGCTGGACAGCTCAGAATATCAAGAGCTTCAGGAAATCCGGAAAATGACACACACCAGGGGGTAAATGTATGAATCTCTGGATTCTTCATCTCCGGCATGTTCAGCCTCTTCAGCGCTTAAATTTAAAGCGGCGCTGCATTGTAAAGGGAAACTTCCCTTTACAATGCAGTGCCGCTTTAAATTTAAGCGCTGAAGAGGCTGAACACGCCGGAGCTGAAGAATCCGGAGATTCATACATTTACCCCCAGGTAGGTAAACTCTGCCTTACAACTTAATATTCTAAACTACACATTCCTCTTAAAAGGGTTTTCGCACCTTCAAATGACTTTAAAGAATTGGTTAGTGCAATATCGGCAACCTTTACCGTACACTCTGATTTTTTTTTTTCTGATTATTTTCCTCTCAAGAAGAGAATGAAAAATAAATTCCACATTGAAAGTATTAGTTGTTGACATATAATTGCTTTGAAATGTTCATACGCAAACTTGTACAGGTTTATTTACAGTTGCACTGAATTGAAACAAAAATTAGAATTACACATTAAAAAAAAAAAAGAGAAGAAAAACTAACCAAAAACATACATAAAACAATAAACAACAGCAAGGCAGAAAGTATGAAGGACACGGCAGACACAGAAAGAAATAAAGGCATGCAAATAGAATTCATATACAGCACCATCTCCGTGTCAACATGTAAACATGGAAAAACAAAACAAAACCTAAATTACTGCTAAACACATGTTCCTACTGTGAGTTAACATAAAAATATAACCATAATAATGAATTTTCCCATTCATCTCAGTGAGACCATTCATTTCAATAGTATTTGTTAAAAATTAATGGATTCATTGGTTGTTGATTAGTGTGCCATTGAAATCAATGGGAAAAGCTTGGTATATGCACAAAAGGTTGTTTTTTTTTACATCTCATGGGTTTTGAAGAAAGTGTCTGAAATCAGCAGATATTTTTAGTGATTTCCACAGTGATTTCCACAAATCAGTCTTCCATAGATTCACCCTGTTTTACATTTTCATTACCATTACTCCAAATAGACCATTAGTAGATTCCAGTATGTTTTAACATATTTAGCTCTACTAGTGCTGGTACATGAAGTACTTTTGCCACCAATCTGGAGCCAACATTTTGTACTACTGAACGTGCCACAGACATTTAAAATATAAAAATATGACAACTTCACTATTACTTTAGTGTCAAATACTGTGGTAAGATATTATCCCAAAATTGAGCTGAAGTTTCCAGATTTTTTAATTTTGTTGTGTTTTCAGATTTTATAGTTTTTATTACTTTAAGCTCACGTTTCTTAATATTTTGAACATTCTTTTTCAGCTTGTCTGTTTCCTTTGTAGTTTTCTTTGATTTAAATGTCTTTTCATTGTTCTTTTGGTCTTCCTTTTTCTGCCCTCTTTTTTTTTTATCTGCGCCTTTGTCCTTTTCTTTTTCCTTCCTTTCTTCCTCCTCCTCCTCTTCATCATCGTCCTCCTCTCCTTCACCCTTATCTTCCTCCTCCTCCTCTTCTTCTTCTTCTTCCTCCTCCTCCTCCCGTTCTTCCTCCTCCTCCTCCCGTTCTTCTTCCTCCTCCTCCCGTTCTTCCTCCTCCTCATCCCCTTCTTCCTCCTCCTCATCCCCTTCTTCCTCCTCCTCATCCCCTTCTTCCTCCTCCTCCTTATCCCCTTCTTCCTCCTCCTCCTTATCCCCTTCTTCCTCCTCCTCCTTATCCCCTTCTTCCTCCTCCTCATCCCCTTCTTCCTCCATCTCCTCCCCTTCTTCCTCCTCCTCCTCCCCTTCTTCCTCCTCATCCCCTTCCTCCTCCCCCTCATCCTCTCCTTCTTCCTCCTCCCCTTCTTCTTCTTCCCCTTCTTCTTCTTCCTCCTCCCCTTCTTCTTCTTCCTCCTCCCCTTCTTCTTCTTCCTCCTCCTCCTCTCCTTCTTCCTCCTCCTCCCCTTCTTCTTCCTCCTCCTCCTCCTCCCCTTCTTCTTCCTCCTCCTCCTCCCCTTCTTCTTCCTCCTCCTCCTCCCCTTCTTCTTCCTCCTCCTCCTCCCCTTCTTCTTCCTCCTCCTCCTCCCCTTCTTCTTCTTCCTCCTCCTCCCCTTCTTCTTCTTCCTCCTCCTCCCCTTCTTCTTCTTCCTCCCCTACTTCTTCCTCTTTCCCTTCTTCCTCCTCCTCCCCTTCTTCTTCTTCCTCCTCCTCCCCTTCTTCCTCCTCCTCCCCTTCTTCCTCCTCCTCCTCATCCCTTTCTTCCTCCCCCTCCTCCCCTTCTTCGTCTCTCTCCTCTTCTTCCTCCTCCCCTTCTTCCTGCTCTTCTCCCTCTTTTTCTTCCACTACTTCCTCCTCGACTCCTTCGCTTCCTTCCTCCTCAGCTTCTTCCTTCTCCTCTTCTTTTTCCTCCACTTCTCTTTCTATAGCCTTTTTTGAGTCCCCTTGCCTATTTTGCTCTTTTTCTCTCTCATGTTCTGTATCTGCCTCTGTATCTCGCTCTTCCTGTTCTTCAATCTGACCATTACCTTTATCTTCCTCCTGATTGCATTCTAATGCATCACTGTCTCGTTCCTTCTCTCCCATGCCATTACCTTGCAAACTAAGGGATTTTACACATTCTTTTTGCTTAACCATAAATATTTTACTTTCTGTTTTCCTACTAATATATTTAGGTTTTGCATGTTCTTCTGAACACTCAGTACTATCAGAACTACCTTTCTGTTTCTTAAAACGCACTACTCTGTCACCTTTGGGATGCAATCCACTCCCCTGTGATTCTTTAACACTGAGATGGTCATCTTTTAACCCATTTTTTTGGTTTATAATATTTTTTATCAAACCACCATCTTTTCTTATGCTCTGTCCTGATACACTACCTGAGCTGGAGCTGTCAGAAGTGGAGGATGTATTGTGAGCCTTGTTCCCATCTGTAACACAGACTTTCTTTAGCCCTTTAGTACTTTCCTGGCTTTTGACACAGAGAACCTTGGGGCTTTTGCTATGTTTATTACTTTGAAATGTTGTTGTGCTGTCTGATTGCCTAGTTTCTAGTGAGCTGGCACCAGACCTACACTTTGTTCTGTCTTCTGCATCCTTTAATAATTGCCTATCATGTCTTTTGCTATGGGTTTTAGAAACATTTAAATTTAATTCTCTGCTTGAACTATCTTTTTCCTTTACAATTAACTGCTCCTGACTAGCAACAAACTTTGATTTGCCAGTCTCCGATGCCTTACGAAATTTAGCTTGCATGTATTTTCTTATAGTCTCTGCTTGTGCATCTACACTGGTGGCTCCAGATTCATCACTGTTGGAACTTAACGACTTGTTTTGCAAGGATAGTGATGAAAGTGGAGACCTGCTGATCTTCCTCATTTGCTGCATCTCAACCTTACCATAACCTTTCAGTTCCACATTTTTAAAGTTCTTCTATTCCATCCGAGAGGCACAACAATGAAGAAAGAAATAGAAAGTGTAAGAACAGATGAAATGAAATGTAGTAATAAAGCAAAAGAATATAAGGAAAATGTTAAAATGGTAAAGACACATAACACAAATAAAAGAAAACGTAAAAATGAAACATAAAAAGTTGGAAATGTAAGAAGCATAATTAGAATAAAAGTATAAGAATATATCTAGATTGCCATGCTGCATACTCACATAGTGCAAGAAACGATAGCCGGATATTAATATTACTAATAAATATTTTGTATTGTATAATTCAAGGTTCAACAAGCTATGCGACAAACAAATTAAGCCATGTGCACAAAAGAGTAGATTAGTCTGTATGTTATCCCCTTGTTTGCATGGGTTTCCTTCGAGTGCTCCGGTTTGCTCCCACATTCCAAAAAAAAACATACTGGTAGGTTAATTGGCTGCTAACAAATTGACAGTAGTGTGTGTGTGTGTTAGGGAATTTAGAATGGAATTAGTGGCGCTATATAAATAAATGGTGATGATGATGATGATTAATCTTATCAGAAAGAACCACTTATATAATATGTGACAAACAATTACAGATGTCGTTATTTCTGCCAATAAAATACAAACTAAAAAAGGAAACTTTTTATTTGAAGATGTGTGTCTGTGTGTGTAGTGAGGTGAGACACTACAGAATTTGTCACGTCATAGCTGTATTTTGTAATGAAATATTACAGGCCACTCACAGAATTATAGTAGTGTAACAAAATGTTTTGTAGCAGATATGTAAATTGCAAATATCATAATGTTCTTACTAAGATTATTATTTTCCTTCAGTTGATGCCTGATAACCAAAGTATGACTAAAAATTACATGTTACACATGTGAAATGTATGTGTACCTTGTGATTGAGCTAGACAAGCAGCTAGCGAGCAGTAAGTCAGAGATAGGCAGTAGTCACAGACTCTGAGGTAGATTGGACTAGTTTATTTTCCAATTCACTTCAATTCCTTTGATATCTATGTGCTTTAGTACACCACAATTTTCTTACCAGGAATGGAGGCATTCTAAAGCAAATCAAGAATGTTGTTCTCCTATCTGACCAAAGTGATTCTGCTGTCAAATCACTGCATCTAGTTTATTGACAATCAAATTGCTTTGATGTGATAGGAGAGCATTTCCTATCCAGTTAAGTATACACTAAGCATATGGTCACTTTACACCAAAGCAATCTCCAGGTCAGAAAATCACATTGTTCTACACAGCATGTCTCACATTGCGACAATAATCTGATTTTCACTCTAATTTTCCAATAACCTAGGCTAAATTGATCATAAGAGGTAATAATGTCTTTTCCCCATTACAATTAATTCAGCCCAAACAAATGCTGTTGAAAAACAAATGTGAAAAGCAGAATTAGAATTATCACACTGTGTGAATAATAAAGATGACAGGAATGTAGCTGGCATTCCATATACAGAAAAGAGTCTTAAATAGCATTAATAAATGCTAAATTCCTACTAAAAATGCATATTAGAATACATGTATTTAACTAAAACAATGCAAAAGAACAAACATAAAAACATACATAATCCTATTTAAATGTTTAAAAGAAGCTGATAAAATGCAACATGTCAAATTAAAAAAACAAACCAGAAACCCCCCCACCCCAAAAAAAACCCACAGCATCTTCATGTGACACCACAAGTGGCAACTATCCGATTGCTTTCCCTATTTTTCCCCAAATAATGTGCATCAAAAGAATTATAGATAAATGTTCCCAATAATGTAAGTGGAGGAGGAGGAAAAAGAGCCAGGAACAGGGAAGGTTAGATGGGTTAGACCAGGTAGGTAGAAGAATTAAAGAATACAGAGCTTGCAAAAAAATCCCCAATGAACTATTAAACTGGCAATCAGAATGCCCATAGAACAGAGACCAAAATCTGATTTAGAAATTGTGGAAAGTTTGCTTAAGAGAGGAGGATCAGAATTGCAGAATTCATGATACGTCCAAAGAGTTTATGAGTGTGCTTGGGGAAATCTGGGATAGGTAAAGGCAGGAATATGTGTTTAAGGTCAAATAGGAAATGCTGTTCATTGACATATCTGGGGGAGCTTGGGGCAGCTCCCCCAGATATGCAAAAAAGGAAACTGTAAGGCCGCAGTCCTCCAAGATGTTTATGAGCATTCTCTTTGAAACGTACATAATTGTCAGCCAAATCCTCTGGGGGGAATTCAGTTGGCCACATTACTGCAGAAACTAATGCGGCCTGCGCTCTATTACAGTTAATACAGTAATTTTAACCCTGATTGCCACTTGTGGCTCCATGATACCGTTATTAATAGGAAAAGGGGAAGTGCACCCATTCACTAAGACTGAGGTTATAGCCAACACACCAGTAAGGAACATGTTTGTCCTGGAACCCATAGGAGCACCCATAATAAAGGGCCACCCAAAGTGGCCAAAGGCCTTTCCTGCACCAAGGTCTAGGAAAAGAGATGGCAATCTGCACTCGGTCACATAGAGGATCAGATCGATGATCCACCGGGTATTGTCTCTGGCTTAGCTAGCGGCTGGGGACAAAGCCCACTTCATCAGCAAGCAAGGACTTTAGCAAAAATCACATTCATAAAAGAAATGGGATGGTAACTACCACAGAAGAAGATCCTTTCCTTCTTTATGGTAAAACAGGGATCCTGGCTCTCATTGTAGCAGAGATTCATTTGTAGCGAAAAACTCTGTGAGGGCGTCACAGTGTTTTCCATGATTTGCAAGATTAAGCAGGAGGGATTTGTCTAGTCTCCAGGAGGGCAGTCTCCTAGGCAGATCAGCTTAATCAAGCTGGAAAGAGGCCCCCACAATGGTCGGTCAAGGAAAATGGGTGGACAACTGCATTACTAACCTTGAGGATGAGAGTAAAAGGTGTAACTGCTATCAGAGACTTTATCTACTTGTCAGGAGTCCAGAAGAAAGTGTCACGTAAATTTTTTTAGCCAAGTTGTCCCTGCTGCTAACTTGTAATTCTAGCAAGCAAAATGAAACTCTGCAAATGGGAGGGAGAGTGGATTATGGTGTATATATCAAGATGGGGAACAGGTGGTTAAAAAACAAACAAAATAAAAACAAAGAAAACTTTGGGTCCTTTGAAATACAGAGAAACATAAAAAATGTTTAATTCCTTGCAAATAAAATCTTCCAGTGGTTAAAGCTATACTAGAACTAGTCCAGGTGAGGGGCAATATGATGTAGCTGGATGGGGCCATCCAGCCTTCAAAGGGGCCGTAGAGAGGACAGAGGGAGTGCACTCCCTCCGCCTCCAGGTATGGCAAAGAAGTTGTTCTAATAAGATTGGGAGCAGCCGGCTAGGGAGCTACAAGATAAGACTCGGCGGGCAGCCTGTTTCCCACTGCTGATATATGTCATGTTCCAGCTACTCACTGGTGGTGCATACTACAACCAAAACTATCATTGCTTTCCAAAAATTGTACAATTAAGTAGATCATTCTGAATGGAGAATAAATCACTTACTTTTCTTTTATGAACTGGTGAGAAAGTACTGTTGCCACGATTCAAACTTACTGCATGTGTCTAAAAAATGTAATCACATCACATACACATTATTATTATATTACGCAGTAATACATTTTCCTTCTTAACATGATCTCAAACAATTTTAAAATACTAAATTAATTTAAACAGACACAATAATGATAGGGTACATCACTAAAAAAAGATACACGAGTGACTTGAAGGTGATTCCTTTAATAGTGAACTATACATAAAGCATTATAGACCTAAAAAGTTCTAAAAGCAGATGCTGCTTCATCTGGGAGCACTCCCATTCCTCTTTATTTACCGTCAGCAAACCAGGAGTTGCAGATCATCACTTTTCAATTCAGAATATTACCAGAACTTAGGTGCTCCCAGATACACAGATGCCAGGTTTTGTGCACTTGCTGGAATACATTTTACCTTTAAGGCTAGATAAAGAAGTTGCTCTGATTATGTTGACTAAATTACCTGTATAAGAAAATATTTTTTAAAAAATAAAACACTTTTCTATGCATGTAGGTCTCAACTGCCAGTAAGCTTAAGGAAATACGAATATGCTAAATTTTCCTGAATTCTAGTTAGGCCCACAAAATAGCTGCCTTCACTATATGGCAGTGGCCGATACACTTAAAGTACTACACTGTCACAAGCAATTTACTAAGCTACAGTGACAGTGTATTATTATAGTTAGGACCATTGTATACAGGGATCGTGGCTATACGTCACCAGAATTATATTGAGGAAGTTTAGGGAAACGGTGGAGGTTGCAAAATGGAATGCATTCTGTTGGGTATTAGATCGCATTGCAATAAAAAAGTACATATGCACGTACTTGGCTCGATTATAGACAGAGGTTTAAATACAAAACATTATAAAAAATAATGACATGAAGAAATAGCTCAAAGAACTGGACACAATTCACTATAAACTGGTTTAAATCTCTGAGACATGTTGGACATCTGAAAACCAATTACAGACTAAGTAGGATAGATGTAATACACATGCATGTGACATAAAAGAGGCAAGCGTCATAAACAATGGTAGAAAAGCATTAAAAAAAAAAAAGAGACCTTGTTCCAAACCATTTCTTTGTGGATAAAAATAAAACCCTGTCTGTGAGCAATAAGAAGGAATAGTTCTACATTTTAACTTTTACTTAGCAACAGATTCTCATTATTCCAATCCTGAAACTGCTTCATTATAATAATATAATGTAAAAACAATTCATCATAATAAAAGCTCCATATAATACACGTACCATATTCAGAATATCCGTGGTGCCTCCAAAACTTTGCTGGCTCACAGTGTCTGAGTCATCATCAGTAGAAAAGCTTTTCACTTGGTCATTCTTCTGATTTTCTCCCTCTTAGTACAAGAAATGGTTTGAGAACTTAGTTTTTTTTCCTACTTAAACACTGTGAGTTACACAGTAAAACATCAAAAAGATCTTATGCAAAATGATAGTTTGTAATTGTAAGGATACTAGATCCTTTCATATGTGATTTGGAAAATGCAAGGTTTGAAACAACAAAGGACATATAACCTCATGTCATCTTTTGTCTTAGCCAAAAAGACTACGACACACAAAAACTCTAGTCTACAGCTTGTACTTTACTCTGATAAACCACAAAGGAAACGGCAATGCATTACAATGGTCTTTGTGTACTTGCTATTGATGAAAAACATATTTGCACATGAAAAGAAAAATTTAAACAGACTATAATTGAAATGTAATAGCCATCATGGTGTCATTGAAACATAATACATTATTACATTAAGAAACAGATGGTCATAATATTTGTTTTACACTGTCCACTGTTGAAAAATGTAAGGTCTTACATGGAAAATCTAAGTCACTAAACTATGTAAGGTATCCACTATTCTATACTGCAAAACAAAACATTTTTTCTTCTTTAAGGATGAACATATGCAAAAAAGATTGTAAAAAGATAAACTTTATATAAAAACAATCCATTAAAAAAAAAAGAAAAAGAAAATCAATTCTAAAGTTATATAGGAAAATTATATAAGTCAATATTACACTTTTGTGTGGTTGTTATTTATATCAATAAACTAAGCTATAATACAACAGGTCACACATTCCAGTGGCCTCTGAAAAAGAGATCTCATAAATAAGAGTTTACAACGATAGCTATAGAACAAATGTTATAAAAAAAGAAAAGAATTTGTGATCTTACAAACTAAGTATTTAGGAAAATGTTACTTATGACAAACCTCAATCCATCCGAAAAATGATATTTTTTAATTAAAATTATGTTTAATTTTTATTTGCTTGAAGTACATAAAATAGATTCCAAATTATGGGACATTTTAAGACTATGGAAGTCATTTAGAGTTGGAGACAGATGTAAAATGTGTGCTGCAAAAATGGCGCATTTACATGTTGAGTTTGCACACATGAAGATACGTTTGAAGCACACAAGGGCTTTAAGAGTATCACAATGGGGCAGCATACTCGAGACCCATTCATCACCGTCAACCTGATGATGATTGCTTTTTTAATGGGTTCAAAAATGTTTAAATAAATAATGGCGTAGTGATCCAAGCACCATCATCAATATCATCATCAGTTATTTATATAGTGCCACTAATTACGCAGCGCTGTACAGAGAACTCATTCACATCAGTCCCTGCACCATTGGAGCTTACAATCTAAATTCCTTAACACGCAGTGCTCCTAGTTATGTGACACAGCCTCAACCAGAGGCTGAAGACAATACATACTGTCTTTCTGTTATTTCCACATGGATGTGGAATGCTGCCTAAAGCTCAATATGTCCAATAAAGATCTTATCTTATCTCCTCCAAGAATCGCCAATTCCGCCCAATCTCCCTCACTGTCAATAACACCACAATTTCCTCAGTCTCCCTCGGTGTCACACATGACTCCACCCTCTGCTTTATTCCTCACATCCAGACTATCACCCAGTCCTATGAACACCACCTTAAAAACACTGCAAGAACACGCCCTTTTCTTATACAACATGCTACCAAATCTTTTATCCATTCTCTCATCATCTCCTGTCTGGACTACTGCAACCTCCTAATATCTGCCATTCCTGACACCCATGTACCCCTACTTCAACCTATTCTAAATTCTGATGCAAAACTGATTTTCCACTCAACGCTCTACATCTGCTTTATCACTTTGCAAATCCATACACCGGCTCCCTGTGTCATCCAGAATCCAATTAAAATTGCTCACTCTTATCTACAAAGCCCTCAACAATACCAACCACTCATACATCTCAAGTCTCATATCAAAATACTCTACCGCCCTCTTAGATATAACTCTGACCTGCGCCTTGTCTTGTCTCTGGTAACCACCTCGACTTCTCCTGTGCTTCTGCACATTTATGGAATTCCCCACCACTCCCAATCAGGCTTTCCAACAGCCTTCAAATCTTTAGATGCTCTCTGAAAAACCATCTCTTTTTTTTTTTTTTAAAGAGCTTACATTGTTCCTGATAATAGTCACAATAATGCACCCTCACAACTATCCCAATCTCCACTCTAAGCCACATTCGCTCCTCTTATTTCAGCTGTGCCCTCTTCCACTTACAATGTAAGCTCTTCCTTCATACCCTTTGTTTTCATGTCTGCATTTATGTTGTCTACCTTGTATGTCCCTGTTTTATGTATGTCCTTTTTTCCCTATTGTACAGTGCTGCGGAGCACTGTTGAGCCTTACAAATCTATGAGAATAATGATAATAACACATTTTATAAATGAACATCACTATATCAATGAGGTTCCTTGAAGCTAAACCACACGTAAGGTTTAGCAACAGATAACCAATCAAAGCAGCATTCTCCAGCTCTGACCAATTGGTTAATGTTGATAGTCTACCTGGCCTTTTTGTGTTGTCAACACTCTGCACTAGATAGTCATAATAGACAGAACCCACCAGTGTTACTTGCTAATACATATCTCTAAAATTCATTAAGATGTTTATTTACATGTAGTATATTCACAAGTATATGTGTAATAAATTCACAAACTTTACATCTATTATAAATAGATACTAAATAGAGGAAACTATAATTGTTAAGATAACACATATAAAGGTTATTAATATCAAAGGGAAATTAGAGATTTTAAGATCCCTATACATTAAAAGGAACAAATCATTGGTGTACCCTATGATGTGGCTGGTATCTCAGAGTGTATAACCTAACATTGACCCTGAGACTGACACTGAGTACCTACAGAAATATAAATCTCTCAATATACTTGTAAATGCATTTAAGAGTAATATGAAGGTAAAGGGACTAGAAATTTTGAATTTACTAAAACAGTGCTCATAATCAATCTACATATTTTAAAAATGTTGCTTTAAAAGGTATTTTATTTGTGACAGATAAAAGTTAATTTGTTAGGAAATTGTGTCTATGTTTTGGATTCATTATCATGGAATCCAATGGAATATCCAATATATTTAAACCTTTCCACTGATGTTGGACTGATCAATTTATGAAAATATCCATTACAATAAGCAGAATCCTAAAGTGGGAGTGTCCCATATAAGAAGTATCACTTTTTGTGTGTGCTCAGTACTCCTGGCTCTGGATGTCTGGACAGAGGAATCAGCTACATGCTTAAAAAAAGGTATTTAACTTTTTTGTTATCACTGCAAAAGGTCTGTAATCTTTGCTGCAGTGGTTGTACATGCGCAACAGATACGCCTCCTGGCAGGCTTATGTGTCTTCTTCAACCTCTAGTAACCTCGCAATTACATGAGCACTCCCTTACTAAACTTTGCCTATGCTAACAAGGCCCTTCTCTCCACTGCTCATCCTCTCCGGCTGTAAGGATGTGTGAGTTAGGATAAGCAAGCATGTGCATTTTTGGTGCACATGTACATTACAAAATTGTGTCTTTTGCGCTTAAAAACGGGACTAGTGTCCAACTGAAAAGCATTCATATCTTTAAAATGTTATCCCCAGTAATCAATTTCATCTTAACTGTGCCCATTTTCCAAAATAGTTTATTTTGGGCATACACAAAACACGTGAAGCTCTATATGACGGAGTTACAATTTGTTACCCAGTGTTTAATTAGCCAAACAAAATGCATTTGTATTTTAATAAATTAAATGGGATAAATTTAGGGCAATCTATAATGGAAAGGGATTTGGGAGTGCTTGTAGACAAAGAGACTTAGCAATAGTGCTCAATGTCAAGCAGCAGCTGCAAGAGCCAATAAAGCATTGGAATGCATAAAAAGGGGCATATATGCAAGGGAAGACTGACATTTTTCCACTATATAAATCATTGGTAAAGACCTCATTGTGAATATGGAGTACAGTTCTGAGCACCACTCTACAAAAAAGACATTTTGGAACTAAAAAGGGTTCAGAGAAGGGTGACAAAATTGATAAAGGATATGGAGTCATTAAGCTATGAGAAAAGGTTAGCTAGTTTAGGCATGTTTACTTTATAAAAGATGCGTTTAAGAAGGGATATGATTACTATGTACAAATACATTAAAGGTCAATACAGAGAACTTTCATGGGAACGTTTTACCCCAAGGACTGTACACCACAGGACACGTGGTCACCCCCTAAAGTTAGAGGAGAGGAAGTAAAGGAGAGGCAGAGGAGAAAAAGCAAAGGAAAAGGTTCTTTACAGTAAGGGGCAGTCAAGATATGGAATTCACTGCCAGGGAATGTTGTGATGGCAGATTCAACCGATATGCTTAAGGGTTAGACATATTTTTACCAGAGTAGGGTATCCACAGTTATGACCGTTAATTAAAGTAAAGTATATTAGTGTGAATCCACTACTGTCCCTCATTTTATTATCACTGGACATAGGACTGCAATATTGGGTCAGGAGTGATTTTATCCAATTGAAACAGATTGGCAGTTGCTTCACCTGGATCAATTTCAAATATAACAGAGGAATCACAGGAGATCTAAAATAGGATGAACTTGATGGACTGGTGTCTTTTTTTCAACCTCATCTACTATGTTACTATGGGTCACAAATGTTGATCCATTAGTAAACTAGAGAGATCAACTGATTTTGATCTAAATACAAAGCCTCTGCCACGGAAGAGGTGTGGAGTGGAATTTAAGAAAATTTACAAAAGCTCATTTCACTCAGTCAACTACAATTTCACAAATGTTAGAAGTGTCTTGCCAAAGTTAAAGTGATGGCCTTACCGGATTTAGAAACTGCTGCAGAGTCATGGGCACTTGATTCAGAACTGGCTTGTCTTACTTTAAAAAGACCTGGAGGAACAGTTTTGCTAGGAACAGGTAATAAGGATTCCAGTAAATGTCCATTTAATGGTGGCAGCGTACGAGTTAAGTGATGTATCTCGTCTGGTGTGTGTTTCTTAAAGAAAAGAAAATACAATTATTAAATATGTCCATGAATATGAAATTCATCAGCCAGGAAAGAATTAGTAAAGAGTAGTAGTGTATAGAAGTGAAATAAACAAATGACAATACAAAATGAACAACAGTAATACTATAAACATATCTAAATTCACTCCCTTACAAAGGGTCGTACTTATCCTTAAAGCAGTTCTTGTTTCCCGGGTGGAGAAGATATGGGCAGGGGGAGGGGGGGGGGAGAAAGTGTCGCCCGGTAGTGAAACAAATAAGTTGGATGAATCATGACGTGCAATAAAGTAGTAAGTGATTTTGTACCAGGACCATTACAACAGTGGTATGCAGAAGAGCTTCTCTGAATGCACAGCACGTCTAATCATGACGTGAAAGGACTACAACAGCAGCAGACCACACCAGGTTCCACCCCTATCGGTAAAGAACAGGAAAAAGAGGCTACAGTGGGCACAGGCTTACCAATACTGGACAGTTGAAGACTGGAAAGATGTTGCCTGGTTTGATGAATCTCAATTTCTTCTGCGACATACGGATGTTAGGATACAAATTTGGAGTAAAAGAAAAAAACTTGACTCCATAGATCCATCCTTATCCAACACTTATCTGTGTTCTTGAAGGTCCTTATTTGGTACAAGGTCCCTCACTATTTTATTGCATGTCAGGATTCACTGAAAGTATTTATTTCACCACTGGGAGTCCCTTGTTTCTATTTTCCACGAGGCTTAAAAGTGCCTGCATCTTAATACAATATTACAAGAAGTGTAGGTTTCCCTGTTGCAGTCCTCCTTCCCTTGTTCCTTGAGTGTTTACTCAAGAGGCATGGGGAGTGTAAGGAATATAGAATATAACTGTCTTAACATTGTTTTCTCTATATTTTACTAAGCCTATGAACTTAATGTGATTAGCAAAAATGAGTGATGACTCATTCTTGATGTGAGGAGGCTTTGTCTAATGGTTTTGTTTGTTTAAATTACTTGTTAAGTTAGCTGGGTAAGACATAAGGGTCGCTTCAAGAGATATCATAAGTAAATTACCATCTATGTATAAAGAAAATCAGTGTTACTAGCCCTTCAGCCTGTCTGTATTAAAGTACAAAGGAAACTTTACCAGGCAGCATCAGAAGACTGGTAATTTCCCCAGCATCTAAACTCAAGATTCAAGTCAATTCTAGTTTTAACACAAATCCTGTTTTATGTGTATCCTTATTTCATATGCACAAGCTCAGCAGATTCCTACCTAGAAATGATTATAAAGCACAGCTATAAAAAACACAACAATACCTAGAAAGTCAGTAAGTATGAAAGTCGAGTAGGCACTTTTGGACACATGTGGAAGAGTATATTCATACACATGAACAGTGAGAATTAATGAGCAGACATTGACAAAAAATTATGTTTTGTATAACGCACAGATTGAGCCTTGTTGATAATGTTGTTGCTCTCAGTAATGTTTGAAAAAAACTCAGTGCATGATATATAGTGTGGTTTCATGTTACAATGTATGTATAATTTATGTAATTGGGCTTATTGCATTTAAGCTGCGCTGCAACGCAATACATTATAATTAATTACCATATATCTGTTTTTATTTGTGTTTTATGTAAATAAAGGGTCCCTCTCAATTAAAAAATTAAAGATAGCAGACTGAGAGTGAACTTCTGTGGTTTACAATATGTTCTTTGGTGCATTGCTACAATAGTTGGCCAAGGTGGGTGATAAATTCTTCATATTACCTGCAGAACGCCCTTTATTGTATTTTTCATCACAATTCATGGACAATGGAGTCTGGGACTGCCAAACTCATCTATGGACTATGCTGCCCCTTAACGTTTTGTTTTTTTGTAACTTTTGTAGCTAGCATGGATTATAAACAGGAGTGAAAGGCAAATTGAAAAATACCAGTGGTAATATCAATGAAAACTAGAATAAATATAACAGTTAAACAGATAAACAGAATGAGGCATACAATAATAATACAAGTTTTACAGAGTAAAAAGGAAAAGAGTGGGGAGGAAGGTGGTCATCACATATAGCGACTACTGATTATTAAAAAATTCAGGCAAATTAGAAGGGGGGGGGGGGGCATGACTCAATGGCTGGATAATGAAGAGGATGGAGATATTATTTAAAGGTCATTCTCGAGTATGAAGGGGATTATACTACATACATATAGCCAGGGGAGCCCAGTTCTGATGGGATTAATCCTCTTCATCATGCAGATGGTAAGTGAATTTTTCCGTACGACCACTAAATCAAATGTATGATTTTAGTGATAAGACGCAGGGAGGCTCATGTCGTTCCATGATTTGGCAATTAGACACCAGGCAGCGGCGAGGTATGCCGCTATGGTAGAGATGCTCTAGTGAGAAACCACAGTGTGACTGTTAAGACTACGGATATTAGATAAGCTTTTAGAACCAGACTAATAGAGGTCTTCCCCTTTAGCAGCCACCTTTCCTGTAGAACGGATATAATTTGGAGGTACTCTGATGCCCCCAGGACTTAAACTCTAGGGTAGTTAAAGCTTATCAGTAAAACCGTAGAGCAGGATGGAGGAAGCCAGAATACTGGAGGCAGGTACCAAGAACAGGCTAAAGGTCGTGGGTCAGTAGCGAGTAGGAAAGCTGAGGGATAGGCTAAATGGTCAGGGCAGGTTGTAAACACAGAAATTGCAAGAAACAGGCAAAGGTCAAGGGGCACAGGAGTTCGAGCAGGGTCCAAGAAACAAGCCAAAAGGTTACAACACAAAATCAGGTCAAGGATAGTAGACTATCCACAGAAACTGGAAAAATGGTCAGCAATTTGTGCAGCACCTGCCTTAAATAAATGGATTGCAAAAAATGAAAGAGAAGGCAGACAGGATACATAATAAAGCCCCTCAGGCTGAGATTAATTCATTATCTGAGGCACAGCGGTGGTGAGGAAGAAAGCGTCCTGGCTGTTGCCCTGGTAACAGCAGGGACATGGAACACGGAAGGAATGTCCCAGCTTCCGGGGTAACAGCAAGAGACAAGTCAGCTAAAAAAGTGTACTTCATTGTCGTACATGTGAACACCTTGTTGACGGTGTTCTGTATAAGGTGTACCATAGAGGTTAACAGCTTTGTAATGATAACTTATCCTGCTCTGCTTCAAAACATCAATCTGTTGCTGGGATTGTTTTATATTCACATGTACAGAATCACAAAACTACCCATGCATAAGTGTGACCATTTGTCCCAGAAATACTGACCTTTTATAGCTAATTACCTTTAATCTAATGTAAAATCGATCACCACACAATGGTGTGCAAATAAGAAGGGACAGTCAGGAATTGTAGTCATTTTAAAAAAATTATGGTCCTGCAACTATTGATTCATGTGATGTGAAAAAGTTTAAAATCTATATTTAAAACAATCTACAAGTCAAATTCTTATTTAATATTTTAAAGACCAAGAAGTTATGCCTTTAAAACATAACTCACAAGTAGGCTTATTGAAGTAATTGTAAATGAAACATATGACTTTAGCACACAGCCCCAAGGGTTGGCAAGAACAATTTTAATTTAGCATAACAAGTACATTTATAATTCAATAGACAATATTCTGATCTTGCAAAGGTTGGTGAAATCCATACAAAACATTAAAAACACACTAAAACAGATAAACAATGTACCTTCTCCCTCCGCCTTAAGCGCGCAGACAGAGATCTCTCTAATGTTGCAGATATATCGCCATTACCATTAACGGATAAAGAATTTTCATTCTGGTCATTAAATGTGGCCGTTTCAGATTCTTTAGGCTTTGGCGTAGCAAAGACAAGCATATGCCAGCCACCACTTGCCACCTGGAAAAGAAAATACCACTGTTACATTTTTAAACAAATAAAAAGTTTAGAGAAGACAAAAAAAAAAACCCAGAATATACATAGCATCTGATTTGTTTCAACATCACATTTTAATTATAATTGTTTTCCAGGGCTGCATCAATCCCAAGAGTCATGGTAGCCAATAGGTATCTGATAAGAAGTAATTTCTACTTATGTCAACGGATGTCCATCTGGCTCCTTAAATGATGCTGCTAGCTCGTTGATTGCCACCTGAATTAAGAATTAAACTAAATGTGCGATTATCAGACCAGCTTTATTCTGCAGAAAATATTTTATTGCAATGGTCTGATCAGACTGCAGGATCCAAAACTGAAACCAAAGCTTCAAGTAGAAAACACATTTTCAATATACATCCATTGGAAAATGTAATTGAGAGAATGCAGATGGACAATTTGAGCAAATTATACGGCTAAAAAGTGAAAAAAAAAAAAAAAAAAAAGTGTAGTACAGATAGTGATAAACCATACAATGGAATTTTAACCTTCTGGTTTAACTAGATAAAGCAAGAAACTAGACTATGGAGCGACATAAATGTGCTGGGAGGTACAAAAATTGGTAATGTTTGGAACTTTCTTGTCTACCAGTAAAAAAATCCAACATCCTTCACGTATTAAAGAGGGCAGAACTAGGACAAACTTCTTCACTAATAGTTTGGCAGAGCTCTTTAAATTTCAAGGCCCACCCTTGATCAATAATCTAGACTCCTTTCCCTCTTTTGGGATAAGAACAATGGGTTACACATGTAGAGGTGGGCGTATGCCTAGAGCTTTTTGGCATGAAATATGCATTTACATACTGCGCATACACACAAAAAAAATGTGTATACAGGCGTATGTGTGCAGATTTTGGCGCATCTTACACTTAAGGCTCCTTACGTTTTGAGATGCGGAACAGTGAAGGGAAAAGGTTGGCATAGGCCGAGTACAGGAAGGCCATGCTTATGCAAGACTAAAGTAGACATGGACGCAGATATATATACCCTCCAGGAGGTGGATCTCTTGCAGGTGCTGGGGATGGTGACGGTGAGCAGAAGCTCTAGCTAGCCTATTCTGATTAAGGATTGATAGCTGAGAGTACTTAATTCATTAGATTGGCTTCTATATTACAAGAAGCTGTAGCTGTATATTGACATTACTTAATATTTCTATTTGGACTGCGGCAGAAAAGAAGATTCCCATTTGATTTTTAAAATGAAAAAAGACAGATGTTATATTGTGGACAAAAATTGTGACTACCGCATGTACTACTAACACTGTCAAGCCCCATTTCTACGCTATCGCTACGATATTACAGTGTGTAAGTATACACACTTATTTCACCAGATGTACACCTGGAGCAAATATTACGGACACATTCAACTTAACATATGCACATCAATGAGCGTTTTCATGCATGCATCTCTTCCTGTTTATGTTCAGTGTGCAAATGCGTCCAACTCTAAATTATTATCTTTTATTTATAAGGTGCAACAAAAGGTCCGCAATTCTGTACATGACATATACAGAAGACAGTGATTCATAACAAATGAAGACCAAAATAAAAAGACCAGACATTATGAAAAAATAAATATACAGATAAGACGTTAATGCAGATCAAATTATTTACGGGACCGTGAGTGAGAGTGATGGTAGTAACCAGCATGAAGTAAGTCTGAGATTAAGAAAACAGGACTGGGGAAGTAGGCCAAGAAGTACAGAGGGTGTTGGAAAAATAAATGGAGAACACGAGGAGGGCCCTGCTCGTGAGAGATTACATTCTAAAGGAAAAGGGGAGACACAAATAGTGTGGTATCAATTGGGGGACTGGCAAGGGAGCTAGGAGGCTGATAGGATTGAATAAAAAAATGAATCTTAAGGGAATGCTTGAAGCCTTTGAGAGTAGATTTTAGGAGAGAAAAATAAGGCGGGCAGCAACACTGATCATAAACTTAAGTGGTGCAAGGTGAGAGTCAGATAGGCCAGAGAGAAAGAGGTTACAGTAATCAAAGTGAGAGAAGTGAGTGAATAAAAGTCTTGGAGGCTTCCGTGGTGAGAAAGGGCTATATTTTGGATATATTCCGGAGGTGGAAGTAGTAGGATTTTGAGAGGGACAGAATGGGAGGTGTAAAGGAAAGGGAGGAGTCAAGGATGACCCCAAGGCATTGGACTTGAGGGACAGAAAGGAGGGTAGTATTATTAACAGTAACAGTCTTGGAAATATTGAGCTTAAGAACGCACTTGGACATCCAAGATGAGATGGCAGGCAGACAGCAGGCGACACAAGACATAAGGGAAGGGGAGAGGTGAGGGGATGAAAGATAGATTTATGATATCATCAGCATAGAGGTGGTACTGGAGGCCTAAGGAGCGGATAAGGTCAACAAGTGAGGCGGTGTAGAGGGAGAAGAGAAGGGGACAAGAAAGTAATCTTGGGGAGCAATGTGTAAAGACTGAAAAGGAGCGTTTGGTGAGGTAAGAGGAAAACTGAAAAAGGACAGTGTTACAGAGGTCTATAGATTTTAGAGTTTGCAAAAGGAGGCAGTGGTCACTGGTATCAAAGGCAGCAGAGAGATCGAGAAGGATAAGAATGGAGTAGTGTCCTTTAAATTTAGCGAAGAGAAGATCATTAGTGACTTTAGTAAGGGCAGTTTTGGTGGAGTGGAGGAAGCAAAAACTGGACTGAATTGGGTCAAGACGTGAGTGTGAAGACAGAAAGGAAATGAGACAGCTGCAGATAACCCATTCCAGAAATCTGGAGGCGAAAAGAACTAGGGAGGTAGGGCGATAATTAGAGAGGCAGGATTCACCTCCTCATTTTGTTTAAGATGAGGAGGTGAAGGTTCCAGAGGAGAGGGATAGGTTGAGGTGGTGGGCAAGGTGGGAGCAAGCCTTATGAGAGGAAACAGAGGAGGTGAGAGGGGATGGGCATGTGGGCAGGTGGAGGGGGGTGAGTAGGAGAGAAGGGTGTGGACTTACTCTGCAGATGCCGAAGTGAAGGAGGATGGGTTAGAAAGTGGGGAGAAGAGATTGAGATAGTTTAAACAGAGGAGGGTGGGAGAGAGGACAAAGTAGGTAGGGGGGGGAGTGGGAGGGCGTGAAGGGACTGATGGGAAAAGATCTCATGATGTATTGACGTATTGGAAGTGAAGTGGGTAGCTAAGTCGATAGAAGAGAGCGATGATGGGAGTGGGAGTGGAGGATTGGGAGGACATAGCCTTAAAAAGGATTGTTTTGAGAGTAATAGGGCAGAACTGTAAGAGAATAGTATGAATTTCAAGTGAAGAAAGTCAACATGAGTGCGTTTTCTCTAAAGCCATTCTGCACCACAGGAGCATTTTTGAAGAGAGCGGCTAAGTTTGGAGTGCCACGGTTGAGGCGGGAAGTGACAAAGCTTCATGGTGATGGCCAGGGCGACAGAATCAAGAACAGTGGTAAGGGTGTGATTATAGAAGGATATGGCCTCATAAGGGCAGGAAACAGTGGTGATGGAGGAAGAGGAGTGAGACCAGGGAGGAGGAGAACATGGCAAGATCAATGATGTCAAGGTTACACCTGGTGAGATTAACTTTAGGCCTTGGAATATGTCCAGGTGCAAGTATGTCGTTTACCTGGGGAAAAGATGGCAACAGGATGCACTATGGCGAGAAGGCAAGCCGACGGAGGCTGTGTTATGCTCTGGGCAAACTTCTGCTGGGAGTCCCTGGCATTCATGTGGATGTAACTTTGATACATACCATCTACCTAAACATGGTTTCAGACCAATAACACCCCTTCAAAGCAATGGTGTTCCCTGATGGCAGTGGCCTCTTTCAGCAGGATAATCTGCCCTGCCACACTGCAAAAATTGTTCAGCAATGGTTTGAGAAACATGACAAAGCGTTCAAGGTGTCGAGTTGGCCTCCAAATTCCCCAGACCTCAAACCGATCCAGCAGGAAAAACAAGTCCCAGCCACGGAGACTCCACCTCACAACTAACAGGACTTAAGGATCTGATGCTTATGTCTTGGTGCCTGATACTAAAAGGACAGGTCTTGTGGAGTTCATTCCACAACAGGTCACAGCTATTTTGGCTGTGCGAGGGGGATCTACACAATATTAGGCAGGTGGTTTTAATGTTGTGGCTGATTGCTGTATAAAACATATTTTAGTCACTGTTGGTTCATTAATGTGTTTTCAATGCTTATCAGCTGTTCCACTTTTGGAGTCCAATACTAGTCTTTTCAAAGTGACTCTACTTTCCTTATTTACATTATATAGATCTATATATCTCTATAGACCTTATCACCAAAATAAAAAGTTAAAGCCAGAGTTAAGGTTTTAGACTTAAACTAAAGGAAGGTCAAAAACTTGAGGTTTCTGACATTTTTAGTAGAAGGCCCTTTCTCTGGCGCTAGAGTGAACATTTCTATGCTTCAGTCCTGTTATTCATTTATGTCAGTGGTTTAAATGTTGTGGCTCATCGGTGTATATGCAAAACTAGAGAAGATTACAACAATATTTCTTAGAAAACAGATCACTAACAACCTCCTGCCAAATATCCAAAGCTTCTCACTAAAAGTGCCATTCCCGCTTAGCTCTTCCAAAAGCTTTCAGTGTTGTTATTACTGGGGACTGCAAGCCAACAGACTCTGGTATTCAGAACCAAGGCTGTTCATCCCAACATTTCTTTTTTATAAAATGAGGAAAGACTGAATTGAAACTATTCACAGTTGTGGGTAATAATTCTGCAATCAGGCTGATAAACTATTAAAAAAAAAAAAAAAAAAAAAAAATGAACTTTAAATGTATATATTTTTCCCATTTGTGACCGAGGATTACATTTGTTAAAAAGCGAAACATTAGACAAGATGAAATAGCCCATAATGACTAGACATGTTAGAGTCACAAGAATGAAATATTACACTACAACACTTTAAGTGTTACATTATATGTACAGTACAACATTTGTTTCTTTTGTCAGCATCGTTTCATTAATTATTAATGACACAAAATGGGTAAGCATAAGGCCAAAATTAAATAATATACAAAAAACACAGTATGTTATACTTATTTACCCTCAATATACTAGACGAAAAACTAATAGCATGGAAGGTCACTTCTCCCCTATGTATTGAAACAAGGCATCATTTGACCCCCGGGGTGACTATAGTATTTTCAGGTTTTGTATGTAACCATCATCTTTCAATCAGCCAACATCAGGTGGAATTCATCAATTTACTTTCTAATAAGCACAATAATTGCTTGCTTTTCATTACATTGGTCCTTTTTTAATAGTCATACTCATAGTATGATACTATCTGTCCAATCCCTATCTGGAAGCTGACAGGATATGCATTATAAAACATCGTATCATACTTACCAACTTTTCACACCCCAATGGGGGTGTGGCCACATTATGATGGGGGTGTGGCCACATTACATTGGGGGGTGTGGCCACACCCCAGTGGCATACCTAGCGCTTTTGAAGAGCTAGGCTGCCCCATTCTCTCCATCACTCCTATCCAAACACTTTCATTGCCGATTTCAAGCACCCAGTGGACAGAGAATACTACTCAACTTTCCCACCTGAGGGACAAAGCTGTCTTGATTAGGATGGCGGGACTGAGCATTCAAATCAGGACTGTCCCACCTAAATAGGGACAGCTGGGGATTGTGCAAACAGCAAAGCAGAAGAAACCTATTCCAGAGATGAAAATAAATACATTTCAGTGGCAGATCTCAGAAGTGCTTTAGTTGTTTTTTTAAATCATACATTAGAAAAATAGTGATATTTCCTTTTTATAATTAAGTGTTTCAGCATGTCAACAGCAAGATTAGTGTGTCACGTCTTTCACTAGGAATATTACCGACTGGTATTGGAGCTACTGGGAGGCACGGAGTCTAACGCACCACCGGTGTTCACCAGGGACCCCCGCAAGGAGGTTTGGGTTTTGCTGCGTGTGATGCACAGGTCGCGGTTCTCCCAGATAGTTACCAGAGCAGTGAATAGAGAGAAGTCAGACAGGCCGAGTCGAAACCAGAGAAGCGAGGTACCACGGAGAGAAGGCAAAGAGTAATCAGGAACGGTCCAAGAGTCATACCAGTGCGGGCAGCGAAGTACAAGGGGAGATCCGGGAGAGAAGTCAAACAAACCAAGGAGTCAGTACACAGGAGATAATCAGGAACAATAATAATAATGCTGGAGCTGGATGTAACCAATACTCTGGCACCCTAATGGTGCCAGAGTGGAGTTTAAATAGAGGCAAACAGGAAATCATGTCCCAGAGGATATCCGGCGATCAGTCTCAGCTGATCGCCGAGTAGCGTCTATGTTACTAGGCATGTGATCATGCCTAGCAACATATCATGTGATCGCGTCGAGTTGCGGCCAGAGGGCGGCCGTCTCCGGCACCCAGCGGAGGTGCGGAGACTGCGCCTGACATAGTGTAATATAAATGCATCACAAATCAAAAAAGATAGCTGGTGGCACTATACCATATAGTAATCTATTTTTAAGTATAGAGTAATCTAATAATGCTGTTGCCGGTAAGGAATATGGAGGCACCTGTTGCCTTGTTTATATTGCTCATACAGGAATACTGTTATTTGTTAAATGATGAATTAAACATTTAACCATGACATTTTAAAACAGAGTCATTTTTATTCTTTATACCAATACTAAGGGCTGCTTCTAAATGTAAGTTAAAATGTAAATATGTCTATTTTCTGGCATACTAAGATAAAACAGTATAATGTTTCTGTGCACATAAGGAGAATTATGTTATGAATTAGTTATTTTTAATTTAAAATAGAAGAATTCTCCAACCATACCATCCTTTTGATTCTCCGCTTTTTCAAGCCGACAGTAAGTTGATCTTAGTAAACCGATCCATAAACCCTTTACCCCCTGATATAGGAGCATTTTTTGTCATAAATTTAAATGCCACAAATAGCATAAAGGTGCAACAACTCATTGCAATCAATCCTATATAGGCTGGGAACACACTACAGAATTGTCCGACCAATGTGTTATCTACAATGAAACGTCCCGATCAGCATGCCGTTTCATGCGTACATACTATACATGTTTGAAAAGATTTATCCTTAGATCTTTGCCCTTTATCTGTCATAACCGTCGGCTGAAAAGATCATGACTCTGTAAATTCTATGGAGAGCCTGATTGTGGGCCTGATTCATTAAGGAAAGTTAAGCAAAAGTAAGTAAGGCAACCCATGTTGCATTGGAGGGGGAGGTAAATTTAAAATGTGATGGCAGATTTTTATTTGGGGGAGGGCATGTCAACTTTAAATTTCAGTGGACAACTAAGCTATCAAGTATGTGTGTGCTACATGAAAAAACAGATAGTATTTTCCTTATGTGCAAAATAATAAACTCATTTGCACCCCTTGCATTGCAACATGGTTATGTCCACAAAACTGGAGTAAGAAAAGTTACTAAATTTTTTGCTTAAATTTCCTTAATGAATCAGACCCTGTGAGTGCATATACACTACAGGATTAGAAGGATGTCATTCCATAGCTGAACAAGATTTACAGTTCTGCTGAACAATCAAAACAAACAATAGTCGGTGCTTTAGAACGACTATCGTTCATCGTCTAAGTGGACACACTACTGCAGTATCAGGTTGAACCACCGTTTATTGGGTGACTGGCACAATAATTGGCTGAAAACACTATAGTGTGTACCCAGCCTTAGTCAAAGAGGAACTTGCTTTGGTCTAATGTAATCAATACATATAAGCAGGCGATGAACAGATGAACAGATAAAGACATTACCAAGTCATCTATCACATGCTAACAAAGGGTTATACAGACACCATGTTTGCTGTACAATGCCTTAACCCGTTTACAAATTTCGAAGATGTAATTTGATTAGAAAAAACAAATTTAAAATCAGAACTATGACTCACAAATTTACGTTCCCCTTGAGACTGAAATCTGGAAATAATGTGCACAGATGGATTTTATCACTGGACTAGAACCAAAAACAGAACCGAGAGGAGGCCTAAGGTTTAAGATGCTGCACTTGATACTGCTCAAAGCAAAAAGGAAAATGTGTCAATATATGTACTGATAAATGAAAGAAAATACAAATAGTACAATAGGCTGGGTGTCGTTGAAGGCTTGAGGCATGCATTTCCATTTGTCTAGCATCTCACCCAGTTAAAATATTTAGGAATCATCAAAAACAGAGATGTGTCCAGAATGTATGCAGATCATTTCATACCCATAACTGCTACTATTCGTAAAAACCTGAGAGTCTGGCTTGACAAGGGTTTCTCTTTGATAGGTAGAGTAAATGTAATTAAAATGAATCTACTCCCAAGGATCCTATATCTTCTACATACACTCCCCATCCATATCCCTAACCAGTGGTTTGGTGACCTGCACCGGGCCATACGTGACTTTGATTGGCAGAGTAGAAGACCCAGTTTTAAACACGAGATACTTTATAAATGCAAACACACTGGAGGCCTCCAGCTGCCACATATTATGACGCTGCAATGCTAAACAGGGTCCTAGATTGGACGAGGAGTGGATCTGTTAAACAATTGGTCTGGATTGAGGAGTATATACTAAATGTCATAAGTCACATGTCCTGGCTATCGATACTCCCCTCCGTACACAACCCGACACTCACCCCAACCCTGAACAGATGGCCCAGACTCCGAACTATTCCAGACATATCCTTCAGGATTCTCCCGACTCCACTACTAGACAATACAGACTTTCCTTCAGCTCAACAGAGATCGGCCTTTGCTCATTGGACAGAGGCTGGGGTCTCCGGGGTCAGCCAGCTGGTGGGCATGTCGGGTGTTATGCAGTTCATAGACATCCAGACGAAATGGGACTTACCTAATTCCGAAGTTTGGTGTTACCTGCAAATAAAACACTTCTTATGCTCCTCAGGGATGCGTGAAATGAAAGGTAGAAAACTCACTTTGTTTGAATCTCTGTGCACTGCAAACTAATACCCCAGACATACATTGTCTTCAAAATATATCATTTTGATTGAACACACCTTTAGAGCTCTGACAATTTCATAAAATATTGGGAACGAGACTTGGGAATTGTCATTTCAGATCAAGAATGGACTGACATTTTCCAACATACACATGTCAGCTCCATCAGTGTTCAGTTGATTGAGACCCAATACAAAGTTCTGACTCGATGGTACCGGTGTCCCAGCCTCCTGGCCAAAATGTACCTTGGTCTCCAAGACCTCTGTTGGAGATGCCAAACAGCAGCTGGTACCCCACTACACATTTGTTGAGAATGCTCTGCCCTTCGTCCTTTCTGGAAGACGGTGTTACTTATTTCCAAGGCTATAACCAGATCTGAAGTACCAAATTGTCCAAACTTTTGGCTGCTTAAGAATACTAAAATCCCCATTTCCAAGTACATGAAATCCACCCTAAAATATCTCAGTTGCGCTGCGACGGCTGCGATACCAGTCCACTGGAGATCCCCAACACCGCCATCCATTAAAGAATGGTTTGCACGATCAGACTTTTATATGTCCACAGGTGAGCTGATATTGTCATCAGCGGACAAATACCGAGAGTATTACATGTTGTGGTTCGAATGGCTAGAATTCAAGGAAACCCTAATGTACGCCCTCTTGAATAGATGAGGTTTCATTGATCCCTTCACAGTGCTAAACTCACTCTCTCTTGCATGACTTGCTGACTTCATAATATATATTTTTTTTTTCCCGGCTATACTTCAATCAAAAACCATCTCCACTTTGCCGTTCCAGCCTCTTTCCCCATTCTTCCTCTACCTATCTTTATCTCAGTGAAAGTATCATATGGAGTCTAATCTGTTCTAAAGTGCTTGCAATAAGCCTCTTTCAAATATTACTCATTATTTTGTTTGCTAATCTGTAGGTATACCGTATTTCCGTGAACGTAAATTAGTGATATCTTGTTATGTGATCTACATCATATGCTTCTGTTCTACCCTGTTCACCATGTCATTTGCATAGACTGTACTCTTTTTACATCCCATAAAAATTGAATGTATATAAAAATAAATAAATAAATAAATAGTACAATAGGAAGCATTAGCAAGTCTCTTTGCTAACTTGCCACCACTAATTAGTTGGGTAAGAAATCTTAACAAGTTACATCGAACACAAGTGTTTCCACACAGGAATGGACATATTGTTATGAATACTGGTCATCATTTGCTTTTAATCATATCAAAATGCTCCTGGTATAATGGTTTAGTCGAATATAGTTAGATTGGAGGAGACCTCATTGAAATGGAGATTCACAGTAACCAGGTAACTGCAACTTACTATTTTCCCATGAGTAACAGTGTCTAAAGTCAGTGATGGCCTCATGCGGCCCTCTGGGCCTTCAACAACTCCTTCATGCTTTGATTTGTTTGTGATAGATTTTAACACTTGTCTATCTTACAATAAGATGCCTACTGATATGATATTATAGATACGTGTTTCTTTTTTTGATTAAATGTATTGTTTTAACTTAATCACCGATTAAGGGTTATGTGCGTCCCTTTTGAAACTTAGAGTCGCCCATCACTGTTCTAAGGAGAGGTCATCTTAATGATGGTTTGCAGAGGTTAAGATTAAATGCAAAGCACAAAAACATGACATATGTTCATTAATTTGAAGTGCAATCTAAAACAGGCACAAATAACTGAAGATCAACCGATTGTATAACATGTTTAACAAAAATGGTGGGCATGGGACATCTACGTGGAAGCCACTGGTCTGAACACAGACCCTAAACCCTGTTTTGAGTAACAGGGTTTAGGTCTCTTGTTCTACTACTATCATGTATTTATATATTTGCCAGCATGAATAAAGAAATTTCCACACTTTGTCCCACTGAATAATTTACTTTGGATGTTAGTCTTTCAGATTCTGGAGAAAGCAACCAATCATTGGTGAAGTTCAAGCATTCTAAGAGGCTCCTTAAAATATTGTGCATTCTGCTTAGAAAGTAATATATCTGTACACAAAAAGCAAAAGAAAATTATCTGTTCTAGATTTTCTAAAAAAATAATTTGTGAAAAATAATGTCTTAATATAGAAAGTAGCTTTAATTAAACCAGATTTGTTGACATGTGTCAAGTTAATAGCTATATAGAGTAGTAATTATAATAATAATATTGTACTGATAGTCTCAAGCCAATATCCTGTGACAGGTAATGACAAAAATCATGTGGTATAACAATCTCAAACAGGAGGTATTCACATCAAGTCTCCACCTTACGGACTCTCAGCACCTTCTCTGATTCTGTATAACACTGCTATAAAATTAGCTTCTCAAGTCAGTAGATATATACAAATCTTCAGTACATGCCAGCAAGGATCTCCCATAATGGGTAAACACATTAAACGAAATTCTTGCAGAAATGTACTCTAGAGGTGTAATCATATATTATTAATATACTACTACCTATTCACTTGTGTACCTTGCAATTCAGAAATATAAACCTATGTATTTTGAAGACTGTTCCATTTAGATAAGTGGGTCATTTCAATGGAACATTTGTTGTGTGCTCAGTGCAATCAATTGGCTTCCACCAATAGCCCACATATAAAGTACAATACTTGAGCCGGCCACCCTGGGGCAACTCTCCCAATATTGCAACATGCAACCTTAAAACAACCCTGATGCCCGATAATAAATTGATTGAAACAGAACAGATCATTATTGGACATATTGGTAAATACCTTTGGACGAAAACAGTAATCACCATATTTGGGTGTGATCATTTTCTGACAACACGAACAAGAAATCCAGATGGTTAAACTTTGCGCTGAATTGCCATATTTCCTCCACTTTGTCCAACGTGTGGCCACATTTGACAATAACCCAGTCACTCGGCACTCAGGCCTAAGCTGCGGATTTGAAAAAGTGGGGATGTTGCCTATAGCAACCGATCAGATTCTAGCTTTCACTTAATTAGTACCTTCTAAAAAATTACAGCTAGAATCTGATCGGTTGCTATAGGCAACATCCCCACTTTTTCAAACCCGCAGCTTAGTAAATCTAGCCCATAGTGTATTGACTTACAGCTGCAATTATAACAGAGATGATAACTTTTCGACATCTCCTTCTGCTTGGATGGTGACCAATATCTGTGAGGCGAGTCTCCCCTAGACTTCCATATGTGCACCCCAAGTTTTTTCCATCCTCCTGGCAGGAGAACCACAGAAAGCAGGCAGAGATTGTAGCATTGGCTACCTGGCACACAGATAAGACAGGACTCTGATGCTTCATTTTGTTTCTGGGCACAAAAAATTTACTTTGAACAGTGAAGTGATGCATCGGAGAGCAGGAAAACCAATGCAGGGATCTGTCTGCATTCTGTGGTCCTCAAGACAAGATCTGGAAACAACTAGGGGCTCCAGGAAAAATTAAAGTCCGGGTAGAAGGTCTAATGGGCTTCAGTAGGTAATTAACTGGTGCAGCCATTAGTGATGATGACTGATTATTATGGATTTAACATATAGTTTTAAGCAAAATGCAATTCATTGTACCTTTATGTCAGCTAACTAAATGTAACATAAATCTGCTTAGAATTTATATGGGAAAAAAAGGGAAAACTTACCGACTGGACAGTAAACTTCAGAAAGTTCTTACACAGTGTGGGTAAAAACTGATTAGTGAAATTCTCTTCCCCCAATCCAAGCTTTCCATATCGTCCATCCCCAAAGGTATAAAGAAGGCCTTTCTCTACAACACAATATATGCAATTATTAAAAGCAAACATAGATTATATGTTTATATATAGTAAACCATTTTTACATTGTCCTTCGATCCATCTGACTAGACAATTTTCAAACATTTACCATGGTATAAACACAACAGGTTATGAAATCACAAAGGGTCATTTACTAACCGTAAATGTGCAACATTCACCCGTTACTTGTCTGCTTAGTACATTTAATATTGCACTTCCACCAGTCTTTGGACATACCTCCATAAAAACCATGTACGCACACCTTTGTGTATAGACCTTACAAGGTACACGATGGGGGACTAACCAGGACATATAAAAGTCCAACTTGCTTCTACTTTAGGACCACTCCCATCAATGATTTTGACTTAAAATCCTGTTCAGCTTTTCCTCATTTGTTAAATTAGTCCTGAGGGTGAGGGGACATTGTGACTCTCTTTATTGCAAGAGTCACCTATGTGTATCTGAAACTTATTTTATTTTATTTAACTGCACATAAAAACGTACTCTCCAGCAGAATGGCAACTCAAGGCGCAGAACGACATGACCTGTTATAAATATAGGGATAAGTCCTTTTGTGTTAAGGAAAAGAAAAGGCTATGAGTCTTCCTAAACAGCTGTGAATGCCCCTGTAAATGCACCCTGTCCACCCCTTTATCTTATTCAAGTAATCTTTTATTTTAGCCAACAAATTCATGCATTTCGACATAAGACCAAGTGCAAGTGTGCAAATTTGTGTTCCCTTACTTCTTTGCACAAAACAATAGCGGACTCCTGGGTATGCCAAATGCAAAAAACTACCTCAAGTACCTAATGCCAGCTGTTCGTGGCATTGGAGTCAAAATTAAAACATACTTTCTTTATAATATGGTGACTTTTTCTTTAAGAAGCATTTTTCTATAGTTTGACTTTGAGGAGATTTCACAGCTATTAGAAAAGGACTAAATCAAGGCTCAATAATTGCTATAAAAAAAGTAAGAATGGACAATCAGTTATCCTTGATTTCAAATCTTCAGTGACATCTCAGAAACACTTTCAGGTATACAGCTAAGCCAATCAAATCCAACGATGATCTGTGCTTTGGAACGATCCTCGTTCATCTCTGGAGCGTACACACTAATTCCAATCTCGGGCCGAACGGTCTTTGGTCTTCTATCGTTTGCTTTACTCAATGCTCTGCTCAAAACACTGTAGTGTGTACCCAGCCTAAAATTTGCGTGGGAGAACAAAATAGTGCAACAATGCTGAAAGCTTGACGTGAGAAAACTGTTAGGCAGATTAGATCGCAATCATCAACCTGATCTGTAATCAGAATTCAAGAGCACCGTGAATCAGCTTGCTTTTCCATATCACATACACTGGTTTAATGTAACCTAGAGAGGTTAACTGCCTTGGGATTTACATTCAGATGGGTTCAATGATCTACATTTTCCAGCCTTTTTTTTTTTTTTTTTTTTTTAAGTTAAATGTGAGTTCACTGCATGTTTCTAACCCCTGCTCTGTCAACAAAGCTTGTGTAACTCATCCACAAACTGCACCCACTTTGGTTTTGCAGTAGTGCATCTAGATGGACTGCCAAGCGATCTTCATGCATACCTACTTTCAGCTCAAGTGCACATAAATTTGTGAGCACTGTGCTATAGTGTAGACATCACATCAAACCATAAGCTCTTACCACTTTAGAACCACATCTTTTATTTAATAAAACAGTTCTGTTTTTTTCCTAAATTATTGCTCAGTTCAGCCTTATTCATGGCTTAAATTAATCATGCAACGACACCAGCATTATCCTTATTACCAGTGGCACTCTTGTGTGTTTTAAAGCTATTATTTTACATTAGCCATAGTGCACCCATAAATGCCTAAGAAGTGCAACCGGAAGGTCATTCAATAAATGAATACAACAAGACCTGTACCCTGCCAGCTCAGAGCTGGTGCACAATTCAAGTCTTTTTGTGGAGTGAAAATGGAAATACACCCTTGCGCAAAGCGAAGAACGCCCCTAAAAATGAGCCTCCTTCCTTTTATCTCATTACATGCTTTATCTAATTCTTACACCACAAACTTATATATCGTTCTTGGACTGATCTGCAGCGTACCCCATACTGAGCAAAGAGCTTCTGTTCCCTTGCAAACACTGCCAACTTGCTCTGCAAACCAATGCACTTTGGTGCAAATTTAGGCACACATGTGCTAACTGAGCCATGCGATGTTACCAAATATGATTTTGCTTCTGTGCCCTATGCGTGCTCTAGGTTAAAGCTTTAATAATGGACAAGATCATTCTCATTTGTTACCCTACATACATTACGGTAAATATTATGGGTAATAACCGTCTCATACCTGAAATGTGACTAGATATTTATAAAACGGTTATATTCTAACCTACAAACAGAAGATCACATGAAAAGGGTGCACTGAATGAATAATCAGTGATCAAACTACAGTTCAACAAATTTAAAGCACAAAAACACAATGGACCACTAAATACAAAAAAAAAGTTAAACAAAACAGAAATAACCAGGATTCCCACATGGTTTGTATTTTGTGCAATATATGGATATTATCTGCACACCGACCTGTAATTACTGCAGTGTGGTTTTCCCCACAAGCAACATATCGAATTTTATGTGGCTTCAAAGCATCTACTACTTTGGGTGTAGGCGTTTCAAAAATAAAAGTGCCATGTCCTAGCTGTCCAAACTGACCAAGGCCGAACGTATAGACTTCTTTGTCTGGAAGGGAACAAAAAAAAATAGTAATAACCAGAATTAGCTGTCCTGACCTTTACACAGCTAGGAAAACATGTAATGAGCACAGTAGAGAAAAACTGCATCTTTACAAAACATAACACAGCAGATAATCCTATTAAATTTATACTTTCTATTTAAAAACAGAAAATTAGTCGATAGAATGGAATTTCCTGTGCTGTAAAGTGCTTGTTTCATAATTACAAATATGAACATTTTACATTCAATAGTAGATATGTATTTGCAACTGAATGTACTGCGTAGAAGAGATTTTCATACATGTGTTTTGTAATGTCTTTGAAGCTTTAATACACATTATAAATACATGTAATGAACAGTGAGATGCTTCCCACTGCCTGGGGCAGAGTAAACAAATTTACTTGCAGCAACAGGATCAAGGAATGTACTCAGGATATGTCTTCAATTCAACTCCTTTAGGATTGAGATCTGTTGATTGGGGATGTCTTATCATTCAGCTGAATTCACTTTTATGCGTCAGAAAAAGTAAATTTGCAGATGGATACACTGTTGCCATAAAGGGAAGCACCTGATCAGCATCAATGTTAAGACATGCGGCAGCACGGTGGCTTAGTGGTTAGCACGTCTGCCTTACAGCACTCGGGTCATGAGCAGGGCTTGCTTAAAGGTATAAGGCGCATAATTACAACTCATGCCTACTTGCCTATGTGTACACATACACACAAACATAGTAGGTGAAAATGGCACGACTGTATGTAGTCAGCGCATTTACCATGCTATACTACAAGGGCAATACTACTCTATCTGTATGATATAAATCATACCACAAGAAAAAGGTCATTTTATTAGTATTTCTATAAACACAACTCACACCTCTATGTTTTGGCCTGTATTACTGAGGATTTAGTGTGATTCAAAACGCTTTAGATATGTTTATTTCCTATAGTGAACTAAACAGAAGTTAACAAACTACCGTATTTTTCGCTCCATAAGACGCACCTTTTCCCCAAAAAAAAGTGGGGAAAAAAGTGTGCGCGTCTTATGGAGCGAATACTAAAAAAAAAGCCTTGTACAGAATACCTGGTTGCCGTGGGGACGCTCCAGCGTCCTGCTGCCGGGCGGATGTCTCCATTCTGCAGTGGTGTGCGCATGTTAGTGACGTGGTAAGCGCTGAACGTGTCAATGGTGTTGAGAATAACACTACGTCAATCCACAGTGGAACGCACGCCGTCTCTCCCGCTGATCGGCCCCAAAACACCACTGGGGACCTGCTCTGTGAGTGCGGATAGCGCTGTCCGTTTCAACGGGGATCCCTGCATCTTGGTCACCCTAAAGAACCATTGGACTCCCTCTACACATAGCAATCAGTAAGATATTTGCCTTTATTACAGAACGTGCACTAGGTGCCTCAAAGATGGATTGCTGCATCATTGCACATTTACACCTTACTAGTAAATACTCCCTATAGACTCGAGACAGGAGGGACAGTGAATTGTATTTTAGTTTGGATAGGTTTTTAGAAGTTAAACTTTATTGATGGGTAGTGCAATTTCTAAGTGGTAATTATAATACATTCTCTGACCTCTTATGTATGATGAATTAGTTGTTGGACTATATTTTAAAACTCATAGCCATATTAGCAGTGCCATTTGGTTCAGAATATTTGAGATTTGGTTCAGAATAATTTTTTCCCTGTTTTCCTCCTCTAAAAACTAGGTGCGTCTTATGGAGCTAAAAATACGGTACATTATTACTTATATATTTCATTTAGTTTCAAACTTAATTTTTTTCACATTTTATCATTCTGTTTCATTCTCTGTTACAACTTTGGAAGATGTAAATCACATTTTAGATACAAGGACAAAGAGAAGATTGAAGGGCACCCTCTGCTGGTCATCAGCCGAGTTACATTAATGCATCAAAGAATTACAGCACACAGATGTAGTGCAAGCGATGTTTAACAACTCATCTCCAAAAAAGTACAAATCATTTTAATTATTAATAAATTGTAAAATGTATACATTTATCTCTGGGTTCTTTCACTGGATCAGACCTAGCGGAGTATTTGTAATTCTGATACTAAGGAGAAGTAGTAGATTCAAAGTTTGCTGCACTAACTGGAAGAAACTAACCATGGGATAAGCAAAGAAAAGTCTATTTCTCCCTGCTGTACATATCACATATGCGCTGAGGCTTTATCTATGTCGAATTTGTCTGTTCGCCCCGTGTTTGAGTGGATTCTCTCCAGGTGCTCCGTTACCCCCAAACTCCACAAACCTACTAGTAGGCTATTGGTCTGCTGACAAAATTTATCCTAGTCTGTGCGTGTGTGTGTATTGGGAAATTTAGACTAAGCTCCAAACATTCTTTGCACAGCGTTATATATATATATATATACACACACACACACACACACAGTGGTTAAAGTGGGCTGCTAGGCTGCTATACCACCATATACTGCTTTCAATGTAAAACTTTCAAATTGCATTCACTTACATTTTCCATACTTCTGTGTACTGTTACATACTGTATGGTCTTCCAGGATAGTATGAATATTACTAGAATTAATTATCAATCACAATCAAATAACAACATGGATTTACAAACCTGTGACTGCAATGGTGTGACCTCCACCACAGGAAACCATCTTTACCTTCCTAGGTATTCCAGGGACACGCTGAGGCTGTCTGTGATTCTCTAGTTCCTCACTAGCCAGACCAAGCTTCCCATTTTCAGGTTCACCAAAGGTGTAGACTTCACCATCTTCTATACAAAGATCCAAAACAGAAGAATCAATCAAAACAAAATCCCTCGGCCGCTTCTCTGCGTGATTGTGATTTGTTACCAAGAGTAATTATTTATTGGTGGCTTTTTTTTCAGACAAACATCTCCGCTGTAAGAAAACAATGTAAGCCCTACTTGAACTATTTTGTTCTCTACTGAAACAAATCACAAACTTTATTTAGATTTAATTTTCCTGACACAGTAAAATGATATGAGTTTTGCAGCAGTTGTACCACTTTATTGATCAGAGATTCCTTCATTAACACTATGGCCTGTAACTACATAGTTATAAACATTACAAACTTTATTTTGATGCTGCCCATACAACCTGCAATTCAGATTTAGTCATGCCAATTTAGTCATGCTAGATCAAATGGTTCCAGAATTTGTCAGATGATCCTGATTAACATCTTACATCAATTAGGTTTGGCAGAAAAGGCGGTCAGAAGATGATCGCAATCTCATAATCAAATCATTGCCTGACTGCACTAATTGGGTTCATGTTTTGCCTGAGTACTGCATGGTCAGATCCCAGGCTGTGGTATGCTGCAAATGCACAGACAAATTCAAGAGCATAGGCAGTGAACTTATAATTGGATCCATTCCTCTTTTAGCGGCATGCTGCTGACCATTTTTCCACAAAGGAGCTTGAACTTTCATCCAGACTATACTATCAATTGTTGTTTTGCACCTTCCATGCACTGGTGACGCACATTTCTAGATGCACAGTGAACATTATAACAAAACAATGACACGTGTATAAAATACAGCCCCTCACTCAGTAAGGGCATTCTCTATGTAATGCACATGTGAACAAACAAGCGCATATGCACAAATATAAATGTATTACATGCTCAAATATTGTGTTATTAGTAAATAATCTTTACTGTATTTAATCTATTTAGTGACTTTTTTTCAATAGGATCTATTTACTCTGGTAGTGTTAAGGAGTAATGTATGTATTTGGTTTGAGAAACAGTATAGATGAGGCATTGCTGAGAATTCTCTTTTAATGAGACATCAACGTTGGATACTATAATGTAAAACGACATTTTGAAAAGCCAATGCATTGGGTATAGCTCTCCTTAAATCATGGCTATGTCCATATCCAAGAAAAGATGTGCTCAAACACTGTTGCTTGGCAATTGCTCAGTAATACCATGTTTCATAATAACATGCGCTGCCCTGTAACACTGTATTATGGTCTACAGGTGGTATTTCAATTTGCCTCGAAAGAGTGAAGTGAACACAAATATTAAAAATGTAGATTACGGTTCTCTGTGCAGAATACGTTTTGCCCATATATTATACTGAACTGTTCTAGAAAAATAAAATAAACCCTGCTTCTAAACAAGGTATAATTTCATTTACAAATAAAACATGTTTCATAAGCAAGGTACATGATGCTCTTTTTGTTTTGAAGCCCCCAAGTGGTGCAATCAATTATGATTTTTATAAATTGTGATTAAGCCAATGTTAAATGTTCCGTATAAATAATTGCTGCAACTGCCATGTTCCGCTTTGATCTGTTCCCGCTGCATGCAGCATATTTACAGCATAGTCTTTTTCAACTTAAGGCTTTGTTCCAGGTTCCTTTCTCTTACATAGCCTGGCTGCCACCTACTTTCTAGTCTAGCTGAATTTGGCCAGAAAACAAAGCTCCTCCCACCCACCAGAGCACCATGATGAGATTTGGGCAGCCCCTCGGAATCCCTCAGACTATAATTGGGACTTGCAAAGCTAAGCCCAGGATCGGTTTGTCATGGCAGCTCTTGAAGGCGCTCTTTTCTGGTCGAAACATGGTGCAGTGGGGATTTTTCTGGCAATATTTAAGTCAGAGTGCTGGAATATTGCAAGTGTACCTACTTCTGGTAAATAAACTTTAAATGCATGTGGTTAAAAAAAAAGTATAGTAACATATTGCTCAATAAACATTGTGGTATATTATGTTTTCATATAGTGCGGGCCTGGCCAACCTGTGGCTTTTCAAGTGTTGTGAAACTACAAGTCCCAGCATACCTTTCCAGCCATCAGCTTCCTATCTGCTGGCAAAGCATGCTGGGACTTGTAGTTACACTATATCAGGCCTGGCCAGCATGTAGCCACATGTTGTGAGTTATTCATAGGAAATAAAAGGCTTATGTGCAGTAATTTGCTCATAGAAGACAGCCCTAAAGGTATTATCTCTTAATACAAGCAGCAACATAGTCCACAGCATTGCAGAAAGTGACGGTGAGGAAACCGGGCTTAACGTAACTTTCTGCGCCACACAGCTGGCCTACCCGGTACCTATCGAAGGTTCAAAATCACCCAGGCAAAAAGACGAAATAAAACAAATAAGTTTATTTAACAAAATGGTAGCACGAAACAGCAATAAACATATTTAAATAATAACTTGCAACAAATAACACTACAGTCTGGCACAGACAACATACAGGGTATAATGAAAATACCTCCCAGTATCCTTGTCACTCTCAGGGACTGCTGTCTACCAATCCAAGCTTATCCCCCTCTCTCCTTTAAGGCTACCAGCAAAGGTAGCAGCCTTCAGTTACTGTCACTCCGCTTTCGGCGGACACACAGCTCCCCAAGACCTGGAGAGGTAAACCAGGGCAATGGCAGTACTCCAGGGACCGATTGTCCCGTTCCTGTCAGGGGCAGAGAATTATGTCTCAATGCCAGCCTGACCTCAGCTATCACTTCTTAGTGAATGCGAATTTGCTGTCCTCTAGAGCTCTCTTAAGCCCAAAAATGACCTCATCAGCAATTTCAGGACCTGCCAGATTGGTCCTTTTCGGTGTTTAACTTTTCACAGGTAAACAATACAGCCAAAGGGATAGCAGATGAGTCACCCCTGATTTAATTAGGGACAAGCATTGTTCTGTGGCTATACAGAGTTTGGTAAAACAGGAGAGATCACAATCCAGACACATTTATATTTAAATACACAATGCAGTCCTCTGTAATTAAACATCCAGCTCACATCTAAACAAAGATGAGAGACACCCTGGTGTGCAGTACATTCATACAGGACTGGTGGACAATAACCCTTTAGCCTAGACTGAAGCAATGGACTAGTCTGCACGATAAGGATACATGCTGGCAGACCTTTTACTACTTTCAAAATAGAATATACACAAGTCTAAATATGACTGAGAAATATGGGGAACCAGAGGGCTAAAAAAAGTATATGTTTTTATAGTCTGCAGTTGACAGGTTGAGGTGATATTAATACCTTGTTTCCCCACAGTAACATACACAAGTATTTAGATTTACAAACAGTAGAGAAAGGCCTATTTCTATCCTATAGCACATTCATAAAAATGTAACAATTTGCCATCAATGTCCATAAATGTTATAAACTTTCCTTACGTGTTACAAATGCTGAGTGGTAATAGCCACAGGAAATCCAGGAAATCGGCTTCCCAATATCCACCTGGCGAGGGATGCAGATGTTCTTCTCATTAGCAAGGCCAAGCTGACCTTCAGAATTTTCACCCCACATGAAAAGTTTACCATCCACTAAGAAAAACCAGAAATATTGCTCTAATACACTTTAATATTTGTTATTTATAGGTAAAACAACTCTCTCTCTCCTTGCTACCATAAAACAGAATAATATTATGTTATTACAAGGACTGAAGTCAGATTCATTTCACAAGAGAATGTAAGGAGAATGAGACTTGTCTCTCACAGCACCTGCAATGTATAATTAATGCTTGCAATAAGCTCCAACTGTCGGTCTGTACAAAATAGCCTGGATTCTTATGCATTTAAAGCATTATTCTACTTCATCGGTATGAAATCCAGCAGAAAATACAGACATTTCATGCAGTTGTCAACGCTTTTTAACCAGTTTTTATTATACTGTACACACTCACACATTACAGAAATGATCTAGAATAGTTTAATAATTTATTATACAATGGGTAACAGCTACACAAATTGCACAACTACAAATATATTTGGCATTGATGAATTTTCACTCCACCCTAATTTCCCTCTTAATTCATTAGCTGTACACATCTGGCACTGTGACATTACATTCAAATGGAGCAAGATTAAGGGCTAGATTTACTAAGCTGCGGGTTTGAAAAAGTGGGGATGTTACCTATAGCAGCCAATCAGATTCTAGCTATCATTTATTTAGTACCTTCTACAAAATAACAGCTAGAATCTGATTGGTTGCTATAGGCAACATCCCCACTTTTTCAAACCCGCAGCTTAGTAAATCTAGCCCTAAGAGACAAACCGTGTGGCTGTTTCACAGAATGCCAATCATATCACCCAATCATGCACCGTTTTTCCCAGTAAGTTTTGCTCCCTCTTTACAAATAACAAGGTTATATGCTACTTAGGAAGTGATTTACACCCACAGAGAACTTGCCCCACCAGGCATGCTCGCTCTGCAGACTATTACCCCCTTTGTATCACCACCATTACCTTGATGTCACGTCTTGATGGTGCCCAGAAAGTTGGGTACTTCACATGCTGAGAACCATTAGATTAGATTATATAAGCACATCAGTATTCAATGGTTGTTTATTACATATTTAAAAGCACCTGACTGCATGGATACCGAATAATGCAGTGTACTATAGTAGTAATGTGCTTTAGGTGTCTAGTGGTACCACTTATCCTAGTCCTCTGTGCTCATGTCAGTGCTTGGGTGACATTGTCAGCACAATATTTAAGCTTTCCTTACTATGGGCCCTTTTCCTCTAAATCCAGGCTGGATTTTTCCTGTAGTCGTATCTGGTGTCACTCTCGCTGGAGGACTTATGGGTTGCACTCATTTTTACCTACTGTAGGAATCTAAGCTATCACTTGTTCCTCACTAAACTCCCGTTTCTATTCTCACTACCTTGGTCTCTCGGACTGTCCCTTTTTCCAATGAAAATCTCACTCTGAACCACCCTAACTCTTATATGTTACCGCCCCATTTATTAAACACTGTCTCTTCCCATAAGCACAATTATTTATAATCTGCTAAATTGTATTTTATATGGTTTTGCTCTTTGTTTTTTTCTCTTCTTGTTTATTTTCTGTATCTTATTGTTGTTTTTTAGTTCCTAACAGTTTTTCTGTCTTGCTCTCTATAAGCCAATGTCTCTAGTCCTATAAGGCTATGTTGTAATTCTCCTTCATTCCTTTCATTTCACTTTTAGTTTAAGCGTTTTTTCTCTACCCTTAACTTAATCTCTGCAGTCTGTCGGCTTGTTCTCCGTTCCTTTCCATACAATTTCTGCCCTCTCCCAGTGGCTACACCAGTATTCCTTTATTGGTCTGCTTCTCAATATCTTTTTACCTCCTGGCTGTCATTTCCCCTTTCAACTGTAACTGTCCACTTTTCACCTGGACTCTCCCTCTAACTTGCCATGTTGGTTCTCACCAGATCTCTTGAATTTCCCATGTTTTAGATACTAAATCCACTGTTCCTCTCTCTTTCCCGCTCTCAATGGTAGCCTCTTCGCTCTGCATAGGCCCTTCCTCCCATCTACCTCTCCTCAAACTGCCCCTCTGTACTCCGAACATGGCCCTCTATAACCTATTAGCTGGGGAAGGGGCTCGATGGGAGAGATGCCTTGTCAAGTGGGGGTCTGTGTCTGCTGTCATTAACTCTTTCAATGCCATAGTGGCTCCTTGCCACGGCAAGGCACAAATGTGCAAATACAGTTGCTATTACAGTATTATGTGTGCTAATAAACGCGATTTACAATTATCTCTCTCACACCATTTATTCAGTTTCCCAATACACCTAAAAGGTTCCTTGTAAGGATGACTTAATCCTTTAAGGACTCTTAAGCAGCAGTGACGTAACAATGGGAGTACTAGGGCAAGAACCTCCACTTTTTTTAAGCACAGGGAAAAAAGATAATACCTAGGAGGGGGGACTTTTCCCCATGTATGAATTCTACTTTAAGGAATCTCACAGCATCAACTGCTTTCTTTTCAACCTTCATTTTGTAGTTTAAGCTGTCAATTGAAAAACATTTCTGAATGTTCAAGCACACAGAAGTGGGAGGTGTTAGTGTTAATATATGGCTCCTACCAGTTAGGGCTGCAGATGTGTTTGATCCAGCTGACAGTTGTTTGATTTTGTACTGAGTGTTAAAGAAGGTAATTTCATGAAAGCTTGTCCGTTCCGTAGTGTCACCGAGCCCCAGCTGTCCTTCACTGTTCCATCCAGAGGAATAAACCTTTCCTTGTACTACAAGAGATAGAAAAAAAGACAGCTCTTTTACTGAACTGCAGTGGCCCTTCTGCTCCTCATCACATCGACAGCAGCCTCTGAACTGAGTCATCCGTTATAATATAACAAAACATCAGTCAGCTGTTTCAGGATCTTTACATCTGCTCACAAGCAGGGATTAGAATATATTCACATATACTTAAATGAGGAATACAGATAGAATTAGCATTTCTATACTTGAACACTGTATGGGTATTTGTACAAGTATATAAACATGCACAAATAAGCAAATATATTTAGATGACAAACCTCCACAACCAGCCTGACCCATTAAATGTTCAAAACCAGGCAGTCTGTCATCAGAAGTCATTTAGAACGGCTCCTTCACTTTACATGAATTTACATATTATTCTGTGTGTAAGAAATAAACATATGAAAATAAATTTTACCTGTACAAACCAAAGTGTGATTTCTTCCGCACGCAGCAAATTTTACTTTTTCTGACTTCAATCCTGCAAAACAAACCAGTAGACCACTTAATATTTTCAATTAACAGCATTAAATATATGTCCATTCTAAGTTTTAGATCATAATTGTAACGCCCCCTAGTGGCGTTTTAAGCAACCATGCACCCAGTGACTTAGATGGGCTGCTATGGTGACAACCCAGCCCAGTCTGCTAGTGACTGGGAAAAAAGTGGGGCTGTAAAAAAAAAAAAAAAAAGGGGGGGGGAAGAAGGAGGAGAAAGCAGGAGGGACAGAGAGAGGGGAGAGAGACAGAGAGGAGAGAGATGATGTGAGAAGCTGGGAACCTCCCAGGCTCCCCCGGCATTGCCTGGGAGCGCCAGCGCGGTGACTGTGCCAGGGCAAGGAATGTGTGCCCTGAATAGGAGTCCCCAGAGAAGAGACCCCTTGAGAGAGGGTTGTAGCAAAGAGAGGCAGTTGTGGTAAACCCAGAGAGGGGCAGAAAGAACACTAGTGAAGAGTGTTATAGCCCAAGGAATTTTACCCCTGCTTGCAGAGCTGTGAGCTACACAGAAAAGGGGTCAGACCTATAAGTGTGTGCTGGAGGTAAGCCATTCTGTGATTCCTGCAACTGTGTACTGGAAACAGAGGCTGAACTGTGAGTAGTTGTGGAACTACTGTTACCAGGAGAACCTGGTATGTACTGTGATAACACCAACAGAGTAAGAACTGTGCTGGAGAGAGTAAGGAGCTCTATATATTTCTGTATTGCTGCAACCATGATTATCATGCTGGAGGAAGAGGAGTGTAAATAAAGAGTTCAGTTTGTGATATAGATGGTCTGGCGTTCAAATTATTGTGACTCTTATTGCACTGCACCACAAAGAGACATCACCAGCGTCCCACTAACTACAAAGAAACACCTGCATGTGCAGGGACCCCCTGATCATTTCCATCCATGCCCCTCAGCTAGCCAGGGCTAGAGAAAGAGGTGCACTGTGTAACATTTGCACCCCACCCTATACACAGTGACAGGGGGTTACATAATAAAGACCTCTGGGTTACGTGTTTCCGGACTCCCCACTACCCAACCAGCAGGACGGCTGAGGTTCATTCATGCAAGAGATACTCGCTCTCATAGTCTAATCCTAGTTATTAAGAGAAGCTATATACATAGACCCATTCAGCTTGAGGAAAATCACTACATATCGCCAAATAATTTGATTGATCGTAACAGTACTCATGTATATTATGGCACTGGGACTGTCAATCAAATTACTCTGCAGTACGAAACAGAGGTGGTGATGAAGGAAGTCCTCCACAAGGTAGTTTCCACTAGCAACCAGGAAGAAGAGAAAATGCTTATGCAGCCAGGCAGCAGATGAATAAAGAATAGCTTAAAACTGGACAGCAATGTAACAGAATGTAATAGCTGAACGTAACACTAATTAATTATGTTTCCCACCTTTCCAGTAAATATTCATGGACACTTCCACACGAATTGATATTACCAACACAACTATGTAAATAACAACAACAACAACAACCATAATACTTAATTTATATGACACCTTTCTCCCAACTGGACTCCAATCTCTTTATAGTGTGCAGAGGATGAGGCAGCCACCTTGGGTATATTCAGAGATGTCCTATACAATCATTCACATCAGTCCCAGCAACACTGGAGTTTATAGTCTAAATCCTCTAACATACACAGACAAAACACACTTTTAAAAGCTTACATTTTTGTCAAAAGCTTATTAATCTACTAGTATGTTTTTGGACTGTGGGAGGAAAAGTAGGGGAGTACTAGGGAGGAAACCGACGCTAGCATGGAGAAAACATTCAATCGCCACAGATAGGGCCCTGGTTGTATGGAGAACCGGACTCTTTCTGTTTTAGGCCAAAACTCAAACATTACTGCTACCATGCTGTCTTGCATTAAGTGCCAGTCCTCATATGAATATAAAATAATTTCCTCCCATTACCATGATCAATGACCATAGCCCTAGCTGCAATCCTTCACCTAACCACTAAACCACACCTGTCTAATTCCCTTAATGTCTGATCTTCTCAATGAGCAGTGGCAGAGAAGGCAACTGGGTTTCCTGACAAGCAACAAGCCTTTCCCTCCTACCATTTCCTGGGTATAATATTTGTTTAAAACAGAGAAACTTTGATTTTTTTTTTTTATTACCCAAAAATAAAATAACAAGGTTCCATTTCATTTGAAAACGAACGTTGCAAATTTAGCGGATATGTTTGGTGTAATAAAGATGGCTGCATGGCTATCAGTCACAACTGGCTTAGTATTACAGAGATGTATTAAGATGATTTTTTCGTGTGTGATAAATGATTGTTGCAAGCAGCAGAGAATCTATATACGGAATCTTTAGCAAGAATCACAGAGGATTTATGAGAATCTGTTCATTATTAGCACAGATACCCAGGAAGAATGTAGCTTTAGAGGCTATCATCTAGAAAGCTGTTGACAGGCAGATACATGATCCTTCCAAACATACCATTTGTCACTGAAAGTTATATTATCACAGTTACAATGCAGAAATTCTCTAAAGACAGATTGGCTGAAGTGACCCATGTTCTATATCTTGGGGGGAAAACTCATAGCAGCATATCAGGGCAATGTCAAACTTACATTTTTCTACCTACAGCACTATGCTGTTTAATGTGCGACATAAAGTGCTGGAAGGCAACCATTCTTACATAAGATCAATATGTATGGTCAGTCAAAAAGAAACAATAAATGCCAGCATGGATCAAAATAAACACATTATAAAGAGACATATATAATAATGAAGTAACGCATTTGTCTCATAAATACAACAAATCAAAAATAAATATCTACTTTAAGAAAATGATCAATGCTTTATCAACCTCCGACAGGACCTCTCAGGTATGACCAACACTTTCATGAAACATACAGAATGGTGCTGGGACTCACATCAAATTGTTTTGGAACCACTGGTACATTTTAGACCAGTTAGTGATCCATTTTTTGTATTCATTATCAATTAGAGGAAAATATATATGTAACATATAGATTTTTATTGGTAAATTTTGCAATTAGCATTTACAACAAAAAAGCAGAAAAGAATACTGGTTTATATAACTGAAGGCAGTGGTTTTAGTGGCGGTGTATACGGTGGTATGTCATACCGCTACATCCACTACTGCCTTCATTGCAAAAGTATTAAATTCCATTCACTTACACTCCCATTCCATTTTTCATGCCATCACTTCTAAATTTCCACAACTACAACTCACTCAGGGAATAAGGAGAGTGAAGGAGGTTTTTAAAATAGAATTCCCTGCACACAGAAAAGAACCCCCTTACAAATGCATCCTCTGCATACCTGTATCTCATTACATAAAAGGAAATCTCATGTTTGTGCTACTCTGCCTAACTAGACGCACTACTGTGCCTACTCCTCACTCAGCAAGCTATGCCCTCACTCCCCATTGGCCAGTGAAAACGTCTACTCCTCCGCCATATAGAAAGCATATTTGTTGGGCATTTTGGCTGTTTTGTGCTTTGTAAATGAGGTTAGACTTTATCTATACAGTCATTGTCCCTATCTGTAGAATGTACAATGAAACAGCAATTTTTTTAGCCTTTACCAAACCACAACAAAAACATTTAGAACATACCTTTGACACATGTTGGTTTGTTGATGACATTGCCAGATCCGATACCCAGCTGTCCCCAAGTGTTGCTCCCAAATACATAGAGTTTGCCATTTTCTGAAAGGAGAGTTCAGTTTTGGAAATGTGTTACTTTCAACGTAACATCTCTATGAACAATATTTGCAGGTAGTAGGAGCTAGATTTTAAAATAATAGCTTTGCGCATAATTTGCTACACTAGAATTACACTTAAAACTACTAAGGTGAGAGGCATTAAAAATAAATAAAAATACAAATACAAAGTTAGAGGCAGATGGATAGTCCTCAACAAGAATTTCAGAGAATAAGGATGTACATTTAAAGCATGTGCTGTACCTGACAGACAGCTTAGGGATTTTAATATGTGGCTGAGAAGTTGGTGTTAGAACAAGGTTTTGTGGTTTTCAGAGACCTAGGCCAATTTTTCTCTTGGATATAGACTCTACGGTAGGGATGGGCTTAGAAGATTATGACAAGGTAGAGTATGTATGGGTATAAGCCACCTACCATAAACTAGCATACTGGAATTCAGTTATCACAAACTGAAAGAGAAAGACAAAAGTGGTCCTCCTAATGATCAAGATATAAATTGGGGCAATGAAACTAGTGTTTTTGGTAAAGCAAAAGAAATGTATCTGTTTTAAAAGACCCTTCACAAATGGTAGAAGAACTAGCTAGAAGGGGAGATCTAAAGCTATTTAATGTACAGGTGAGGGAATAGTATTTTCAACAAGGTAACATTTAATTTGAGTTTCAATAAAAAGTTTTGTAAGAGTCCTACAAAACGAATGAATTTTAGATGGGCAAAGTTTAATCAGCTCAGAGAAGCATTGATGCTTGTAGACTGGGAAAGTATTGTCATAAGTAAAAGCCAAGAGATCAGATCTAAACCCAGTGAGGACATTCTGGAATGATACCCGATATAGTGTTGTCCTCCGCCATCAACCAGCAGACAGTGTAGTGACTCTCTTGAATGCTGTTGCAACCCTTCTGCACAAATCCAGACACTGATAGACTCAATACCACAGTGCATACAGACTGCATGTAGTAAACCAAAGCCCTATTAAGTTACTTTATATTGAGGCTTCTATGTTTTGTCACGTTGCTTTAGTTTAGTTTTAAAAAGACATATGTCTATCAAGCACAAACCATCATTCTTGAAATTCCTAGGCAGCTGATCCAGAGGAAGGAATAACCTCAATAAAGCATAGTCCAATTTATCCTAAGAGCAGAATATAAGCATCCCTTACTCCAGATAGGCAATCAGACAAGTTTCTAGGTCAACATACACTCATTTCAGTACTTTCTAGAATCTATACAGTCTGGCAAGTTCTTGCGGGAGTTAATCCCATAGAGTCACTAGCCTGTGAAGAAAACTTTTTTTTCTACTGGGGATTTAGTCTATTTTACTGTAACCGTGATGGGTCACCTTTGAAAATTGCTCTTTGTGCAGGTGATGAATATGTTTTTACAGTCATCTGAAGCTCTGTGAACCTGTTTAAACCATGGCAATCTGTTAGAATCAGAAGGTGGACTGAAACAGTCTTCAGAAAAGAATAAAACCATGTTTCTACTCACCTGTAACAAAAGCTGTGTGTTCATCTCCACATGCTATGTGTGCAGGCTTGTCATTTTTTAACCAGAACTTGCTGGGACAGTTGTCTGCAAACTTACTTTTTCCAAATGTAAATAGTGCTCCAGAATCTATTGTAAGCATAAAGGAAAAAGTAATTTAAAAAGGACTGAACTGTATGCATATAGATGCGCTCTGTTGTTAGCGAAACATAAACCATTATTAGAAGTATTTCTGCTCACACAGACAAATATATTTTTTTAGCAAGAAAAGATGTAACACTTCAGCCTCCTGGTAACCCCAAGACTGGAATTGATCAGAGATCTAAAGTAAGTCGTAAGCCCTTTGTTACATTTGGTGTATTTTATACATCATACATGTGAAACCATCTTAGGTGCAATGCTAAACGGGGGAGCAGTTTATGATTATTTTAGGTTAAGCTGATTAAAATTGAAAGGTAAGCGGTGGCATTTTCCTTCTGGCCGCCGGCGCTAACATTTTTAAGTTACGGCTCTTGAGACGCAATATGATAAAAACATTCAACTATATATCAGAAGTATTAATATAGATCAAGAAGACAGTATTTAAAAAAAAACAAAAAAACAAATAGGAGGATTTCTAGGAATGTAAAGAATACAAGAATGCATGGGACAAACATGTTGCTTTTCTGCCTCACAGTAGTGGATAATGGGTTTAATTCCGAGCAGGACCCTATCTGTGTGGAGTTTGTATGTTATTCCTTGTTCCATTAATTGGTTTCTGACTAAATCAATCTTAGTGTGTGTGTCTGTGTGGTAGGGAATATATATTGCAAGCTCCAATGGGGCAGGGACTGATGTGAATATTCTCTGTAAAGCGCTGTACAATATGTTGGCACTATGTAAATAACTGTTAATAAATAAATATCGTTAAGACTAAGATATTAAAAGTGCAATATTACATGAATATTTTTTTTTCTCAAACGGCCAAGTTTTGTGCCTCTAGCATAGCTAAGTAGGTTCTCCTACAACTAAGTGTTCCCTTGCAAAATCAATCAGTGTGGTAGATGTACATGTCAGACACTGCAAAAAAAATGGGTCTTTTTCTTGAGCCACTCGGTCAGGAAGTGCTTCAATGGTCACATGATGGCAGAGGAAGGGGAAAGAAGAGGTTAATTTATGCTTTATGCTGCTGACGACATCATCTCAAGTGTCTGGTTGTCATTAAAATTGCAAGATACTTAAACTGTAAATCATCAATAGCAGCTTAATTCAAAACACCAAGGAAACATGAATACTGCCTTGGGCAAAAATATTGGCACAATAACTTACAATTTATTCTAAACAGAAGGTGGAAATAACAACAGTATTTAATCTTTACAATTCATTCTCTGATAATATACTAAACCATTGTTTTTTAATGTAATATTGTATAT